>NC_057346.1:13720869-14021658 GCF_016509475.1 Prionailurus bengalensis | reverse complement strand
AGGGGCAGCCCCTCAGAATCAGATCCAAGTTGCAGGGGATTGTCCACATATATTACACATACTTTATTGTATGTTTGAGGTAGTTCACACACACACACACACACACACACACACACACACACACTAGCAGCTATTGAACATATGTGGCAGACACATTTTCTTCTTAAAAAATTCTTATTAAACTCTCTTTTATTTTGCATAGCCTTATATGTGTCTCCCACAAAATTCTAGGGCAGTAGTTGTTTAATAAACTTTCACTTTATTGAAAAAAAGAGGGGGGTGCTTATTTGAGCCCATTGTGCTGGCCAGGGGGTAGGAGGTACCCCTGGGCTTGTGTTCTTCCTGGCCCTCAACTCTGCACCCTCTCTCCCCAGGCAGCCTCTCTTTTCTGGTTCCCAAAGATCATGTGTTTTTACTCCTCTGAAAAGCAAACAATATTTCGGTAAAGTATTCGACCACGGCACCGTATGAAGTAAAGATTAGTAGTGCGGCTTTCGTAGCAGCCTGCACGTCTTCATATATTGTCTCCCCTTCTGGGTAGTAAAGTGGAACACCTTCTCTGTGCTGATGTCTCCTTATTTGTAATATGCAGACACGTACAGTGCCCTGGGGTAGGGATTTGTAGGGATGCAGTGATGTAATGCATGAGAGGCTTTAATGGTCTGGCTCATGGCGATCCATCGATGTTGCAAGGACTCAGCTCACAGGGAGCAAAGGTGCTTCCTGCCTCAACCCTCCCAAAGACCTGTGAGGCATGCCGCGGCAATCACTGTGCCAGTAAGAAATTGAAGCTCAGAGACATTAGCCAAACCTCACCTTGGAGTCTAGGACTCCTGTGCCTTCCGTTTCTTGAGCTCACTGCTACACCTTATCATGTTGCCTCTCACGAGGGATTTACATTTTAATGGTGGCCAGAGGTCCTACGAATAGGAATATGAACTATGAATATCTAATTGTTGATCTCCTAACACCACCTCTGGGGATGGGTGTGAGGAGTTGGTGAGCTGTGGAAGAAGGGTGGGGTGGTTTGAAAGACTAGCAGTGAAGGAAAGAGAAAAATTGTGCCTGCTTCTGAAATCGTGGCGAAGAGGCATAAACCCTTCTTGCTCTCAGCTGATTCAGGAGGATGATATCTCACCCTGGAAGAGAGGGGGCTCAGGAGGTGGGTCTTGAGGCCCGCAGGGTTCCAGGTGGAGAACTGTTGCCCTCGGGTCTTTGGAATTTGGAGAAGCTTGATGGTTCCAAGTCCAGGAGTTTGCTTGAGAAGCCGCCTGAGGCGTGTTCTGAGAAGCCGGAAGGCTCTGACCGAAGAAGGCTGGGGATGATAGGCTGGGGTCTTTAGCTGTAGACACCCCTGGCCAAATGTAAGAGGAAATGAGTTTAAATAATTGCCAAGGGGAATCTAATTGAGTTGGGCGCTGAGAAGCCCCAGGGCTAGCACTGGCTTTAGGCAAAGCTGAATGGGATGGGATGGGATGGAGGGCCTCAGCTGATGTTACCGAGTCTCTTTTTCCTCTCCATCTCTCAGATCTGCCCGATGCTTGCTTCTCAGATTCCCCAGGGTGCCTCCCAGCAGGGCTGGGATCAAGTCAGGAGAGCTTCCATGCAGGAATCAGTCACAGTTTCTCAGGAAACCGGAAGCCACTTTGGGTATATGGAGGAATAATGAATTTAATATAAAGAGTAAAAGTTAACATTCATTGGAAGAATTGGAGAGCATAGGCCAGGAAGGCAGCTCCTAATCTCCAGGAATTCTGGAATTGCAGGAATCTTGGGGAAGCTGCCGCTTGTGGTCTCAGGTGCCCATCGCACCCTAGTGACCACCAGGGGATGTCTGGAAGTTGCAAAACTCCACGTAGCTGGAGAAAAAATGGCTAGGGCTTCTCTTCCGCCTTCCACATCTTGTACAAACTCCTGTCACTGTAGGACTCTCACAGAGACCGGGCTGGGGAGGGAGACTGGGAGAGAGAATTTCCTGGCTTTCAGTCCTGTGTGCCAGGAGATAGCTAAGAAGGGTAGGGACAGTACTGGATGTGAACAAATAACCCCTCTCTTAATAACTCTCTTGCAAAGGGTTGATTATGTTTTGTTGGTTCTGGTGGGATTAGGTGCCTGGGTCTGCTATGTTCCAAAAATCACCCTGAGTCCTAAGACCCCCTGAAGTGGGGAGTTGAGTCAGTTCCTCCCACAGCACATGGACTGAGGGTGGGGAATGGTATCTCTTGAAGGAAAAGTTGGGGTATTGTTACTAAAGGAAGAGGGAACTGATACTCAGGAGCCAGAAAAACATTCATTGTAATTTCTATCTTGAACAGACAATTTGAAGATGAACTTTGGAGCCAGACGGCTAGGGGTTCAAATACTGGTGTGATTTGGGCAAAGACTTTAAACATCTTGGAGTTTCATCTTCCCCCCAAAAGCAGCAAGATACTGTTACCTAGTTAGCAAGACAAGTGTAAGCTTCATGAGTAGTAGATGCCCATGTGACTACCTGGTTCCAAATACATGCACAAAAATGTTAGTAGGCGCTCTTTCTTTCTTTCCTCTCCATTTATTTATTGATCGATTCAATAAATATTAATTGGGAACCTCCCATGTATATCAGCACCACGCTAGATGCTGGAGATCAAAGATGAACATGACAGTTTCTGATCTTTACTAGCTCAGAGTCTAAGGGGTAAGTAAGATAGTCATAAACACATATCAAAAAAAATTGTCAAGCAGTATAATTCATTATAACACAAAGTCTCTTTCCTGCTGTATAAATGCAATGTCATGCATATTAAATGGCATTTTATTGTATACTTACTACTACCACTGTATGCAATCAGGGCTATTCTGGGAAAACCAGGGTTCTCCGCTCCTGTCATTTTCAATCTGATCCCAGTGCCCTAACCCTTCCCGGTCCCCACTGTGGACCAGAGCCGCCTACAGGCAGCCAATCAGACGGCTCATTGCTGTAGTTTCTCTCTTGCCCATGCCTCACAGCTCCGTGCTCTGCCCACAAATAAGAAAGGAAGGTCTAGGGGTTCCTGTAAATCAGAGAACCACCCCTAGAGTAACGTTCTGTCCCCCTTCTCTGCCTCGGTTTGGACTGGCCCGGCTCCCCAGGGGCTGGTGGGGGTGGGGTCAGGGTGGTTACTGGTGTTGGTGCTTCTCCACAAGAGGCTTTCCAAGGCCTGAGAAGCACCTGTTCCAGCCTTCTCTATAACTCGGCCCATGAGGGGTTAAGCTTCCAAGGAAAAGGTTAAGAGAGGCCTGGCTGGTCTGTCTCTTCACTTAACAATGGCAGAGACTCTTCTCTGCAGTAACCTTTGATCTAATTGCACTCTCGGCATCATTCAGTCGGACTCACAATTCTTTGCAAAGTAGGGAAATGACAAGAGACTGAAGGGCTGTGAAAGTTCAGCTTCGGCTTTGTGGCTTTTTGCCTCAAATGCCACCCAGGCCCCTTCAGGAGGAGCGTGCAGCTGTGGCTCCAGAGTCTAAATGCCCTGATGGTGGGAGTGCCAGGGGGGCCGGAGCAGTGGCAGGGAGGGGAGAGGGATGCAACAGAGTGGGAGGACCCCCTGAGGATGTGATTTCAATGCCCGGCTGCCACAAAGGTGGTATTGAGGGGGGTTTCAGAGCCCGAATGGCGATCGGACCGTGTCCAGGAGTTGAGAAGTGCCTTCACCCCAGGGGTTGACTGTGGGCAGGTCAAGGAGGGTGAAGGACCTGGGGTGCATCCACACAAGAGGAAGCAGAATGGAGAATGGGATGGAAAGTGCCTGACTGCCTCTTTCTTAAGTATTAGTCTGAAAATAGCAAGGCAGGCAGATGGTGAGGTACATACCCCTTCGTCCCGGGAAACAGGCTGAGCTGAGAGACACCCTGGGGGGACAGCAGAATGCATCCCCACATTTGGCTGGTGCTCCAGGCTGGAGCCTGCCCGCCTTCACTCAGACCCTCGGCAGGCTTGCTGAGACTACCGAGCTCCTGCAAGGCTGCTGCTCTCCCCTTCTCTACTCCTGTCTCTCATTGCTGTCACTGTAACCTTTGTAAAACATAAGTGGAACCATGTCACTTTCCCCCACATCCTTCAGCAAGTCTCAGAGGCCTACAGAATAAGTTCAAACTCTTCGGTTTGGCTTTTAAGCTCAACTAGGAATTGGGCTCAACCTACCTTTCAAGTCTCAGCTCCTGTAACATCCCTCCAGACACCTTAAGCTCCGCCCATCCCACTTCTCCATTTTTTTCTCTTTCTTTTTTTAAGTTTATTTATTTTGAGAGAGACAGAGGCACAGAGGGAGAAAGAGAGTCACAAGCAGGCTCCGCACTGTCAGCTCAGAACCTGATGTGGGGCTCGAACTCACGAACCCTGAGATCATGACCTGAGCTGAAACCAGGAGTCGGATTCTTAACGGACCCCCGCTTCCCCAGTTTCTGAGTGTGCTGGCCACCATTGTGCCTTGGTTCGCGTGGACTTGCCTGTGTCTGTCTTCTCTTCTCGGCCCATTAACGTTTTCCCTGCCTTCCGAGCCCCAGGTGAAGCCGCCCCTGATCTCAGGTGAGAATTTCTGGGTCCTCGCACCTCCTGACTTGACCTGTAACCGCAGACACACCCTCTCCCGAGGCTGGAAGTTGTTTGAGGCCCAGACTGTGTAGAAGCCATCCGTTTGGTACTAGGCACTGCAGCTTACTCAGTGCTAGGCTTCTGGCAAGTGCCCAGTGAATGTGGATAAATGAAAGAGAAGCCCTCTTGCGGGGTGAATGGTAAGGAACCACAGATGCTGTGCATCCAGGAAGGGCAAGGTAGCCGAGGATTTGCTTGTCTCTTTTCTTTTACGATCACGATTCATTTGCCAGGCTGAGCTCAGCAGCCTGCCACCGAGGGATAGAGAGTTTGAGGCCTGAAGGCCTGTTCCAAATGGGTCCAGCTATTCTTAGGAGCTTTTTGTGTAATAAAGAGAGTCCCCTGACCAGCTCCCTGACCTTTCTCCGGGCCTCCCGGAGGCTGAGTTATATCACCTTGTACATAGCCCAGGAGCTATGTCCCCAGAGAAAGAAGAAAGATAATAAGAAACGCATGTGGGAAAGGTAATAAGCGCTCCCATTTGCTGAGCACGTACAGGGTGCCGGGCACTCTGCTAAGCGCTTTGTGTAACTTCACGCATTTTCTCCCAGGACACATGGTGGTAACTTAGGGATGGTAAGAGTCTGACGCTCAGGATACTTAAGTCACTTGCCTCAGACCACACAGCTAGTAACTGATGGAGCTGGAATCTGGACCCAGGTCTGCCTGACTCCAGAAGTCCACATTCTCATCGACCACATTCCACAGTCTTGGGGTGGGACAGTGCCCCTGCAGCTCCGTCTGCCCCCCAGGAGGACCTTTGTCACCTAGAGTTTAGTCCCAGGGCTACGGATGGGCGATTGATTTGCGAGGGCTGCTCTCACATCTGGGGTATCTGGTGTGTGTGTGTGTGTGTGTGTGTGTGTGTGCGGAGTGGAGAGAAGATTTATTTTACTGATTAGGCCTGTGTTCTGTTGGGGACAGCCTGTGTGACAGAAACATGGCACCCTAATGTTTCTTTATGGTACCGCTCTCTACAGGAGTGGAGGTGTCTCTAACCAGAGACAAACTCAGGAGACATGAATTAGACCCTCTCTGGGAGGACCTAGCCCCTCATTCCATGGGAGGTGGGACAGGCAGAGTGGGGGCTTGGCCTGTCACGGCAGAGGCTGCTGTCCCCGTGCCAGGGGCTGCCCTTCATGTGTGTGAACGCCTGCGTGTGAGAGCCTCTGCTTGCCTCTTTCTAAGAAAACACTAATGTGATACAAAGCACATTCTAATCACCACATCTAATCACAGAAAAAAAGAGTAAATCACCAAACAAAATTAGTTTTCAGAGTCTTAATTATCACCAGAAAGAGTAATTAATAAGCGAAACAGGAAATGACCCAGCCGCGTCCTGGAGCGTCTCAGAGCTGAGCTGGGGTCTCAGCACACGCTCCCGGGTGGGGGTGTGTGGGAGGGGCGGGCAGGGGGCCGAGCTTCCCAGAGCCTCAGAGCCCCACTGGGCATCACGGATTTCCTGAGGCTGCGCGCATCCTCAGAAGTTCGCTTGCCTTTCAAACTTGGTTTGCAAAGTTTCTAGGTCATTCCTTCCAGGGCCCTTTCTTTCCCAGGCCTCAAGGCCAGAGTAAGGCGGTAGAATTAGAATAAATAAACAGACCCTCCTGCCTTTTTTCTCCCCCAGTGTAACAGGCTCTGGGCCAGAAACTCTCAAACCAATTGATGATAACAAGCCCAAGTTCAATGCCATTGGCCGCCTGGCGAGACTTTCCTGGGTTTTCCTGCCTCTACTCCTCGGCTTGTATTTCTTTCTTCATTTTAATGGTGCGTCATATAAATAAAACACCATTACAAAAATGTCGCGGAAAGTTCACAACTATTCATTATCCATTTCATACAGGTTAAAATTGCCATCAAGGCTGTTTGGATTTGACGTGCGTTCCTTTCCTTCTAATGAGCTGGATAGAGGAGGCAAAAGATGCTAATTCATCCTTACATCTCTATCATATCTCGGCTTTTACTATATAAAGCATCAAGGTCGCATTCTGGGGAAATGTCTTTTTACCAAAGGTGCTATAATAATAATGAAGAAGCAATTTGTTTCAGCAAACTGCCTGCAGTAATGAGGCTTAATTATAACCATGTTATTAATACCGCTGCTTAAGGTAATTCACTTCTGAGCGGGGTGCAGAACAGTAAACTATAATTTAAACAAGAATCGAGACCTAATTTAAATCATCGGATCTACTGCGGAAAAAGGCAAACAGAACGACTGTAATCTGCACGTGATTTAGAGCTTCCCCTTGGTGCCATTTCCGGAAGACTTAGGTGACTGTCAGAGGGGCAGGGTGCTGGGGATCTGGGTTTGGTCCCTTCTACTTTCTTCCTGGAGGCTTTACGGGTGGCGCGGCTCCATGGCCCTGCATCCAGGAACCTGCCTGCCGCCACTTGACCCCTTCTTCACATTGGCAGGGGAGGCTGAGAGGCCAGGAGGCAGGTCCTTAGGACCTCAGAGACGTGTCCTATGTGTTCTTGAACCCATCTTAGTTCTCTGCCTGCTGATTTGTTATGAAAATGTGGAGTTTTGTGTTGGAAGGGGCTCTCAACCTCAACTGAAGACTGTGTCGTTCTTGCTCAAGAGCACACAGTTGGCCGTGAGGTGTGAACCAAGCCCTTTTGCTTCTGGGTCGCATGCTCTTGTAGCAAACCAGTGTCATCTGGGGGTCTTGATGTCCCTATTGCTAGTCTCACATGGCACTTAAGGCATCTAACCCAGTGATTCCCAGACCCAGCTGCTCATCAGAATATCCTGAGGTGCTTGTTAAAAAATACAAGTTTATGAGTCCTGCCCCCACGACCTAGATTCTGATTTTGTCAGTCTGGCTTTGGGCCAGGGGATCCATGTATTTGTCAATAACTTTGGCTATTTTGATGCAGGTGGTTTAAGGGTAGTTCACTCACCTGTTCAGCAGCACCAGTGCATTTTAAATCTCTAAGAAATGGCGTGTGTGTGTTTTCTTGATTACCTCTTCCAAGTTATATTTATTCATTCATCTTTTCAACATTTATAGGGTACCAATTATGTGCAAGCCACAGCTTACACACATCAACCCTTCCTAGTCAACTATGCTTTAATCCCTGCTGCTGTATTTTCAATGAATTTTTCTCCTTTTAATGCAGAACTGTAATCCATGTTATTTTACATGGAAATGAATAGGAAATCGAGAACAGACTTAAGTGTATGGTAAATATTATGAAAGACCATATCTAACCCATATTTTATACCAGGTCTTTGTGGATATTAGATGTTACTGCGGTAAATGGCCGTCCTTTCTAAGAGTCTTTCTAAGAGTAAGAGTTCAGAATGCCTGGCAGTCAAGGCTAAGTTAATGAGGCAGTTATGAATGCTCTATCACTGGGAATTTACAAAGGTAGGAGAGATTTCCAGAGTGAGGGCAGTGAAGATACTATTTCCAGTTCTGACTCCATGATAAATACTAGGGGGCCTCTGCAGAAGTGGGGGGGGGGTTGGTCTTTGACTGCTACCCAATTTCTGCCTATCCATTCTCTATCCAACGGCCATCTGACCAGCCAATATTCTCATCGACCTAACTGGATACAGGGGGTGGTAGAGTAGGGAGGGAGTCCAGTGGCTTGAAACCCAGAGCTCACCCAGGGAGACTCACCTACCTTTTCAGACTGAGGTTTTCTTGCAGAGTATGGAGTCCTTCCTATTCCTCATCCTCAGCTCCTTCAAGCCCCATGCCAGGTCCAAAGCCAAATTAAGTGTGGAGCTGATTGGATTCCAATCTGGAAATCACTCCTGAGGGTTGCCTCCTCTCAACCTTTCTTTTATGTTCTGGAGCGCTCTTCTCTCTTTCTTCTTTCTTTCTTCTTAATGTTTATTTATTTATTTTGAGAGGGGGGAGAGGCAGAGAGGGAGAGAGAGAATCCCAAGCAGGCTCTGCACTGTCAGTGCAGAGCCCCACATGGGGCTCGATCCGATAAACCGTGAGGTCATTACCTGAGCTGAAATCAAGAGCCAGGTGCTTAACAGACTGAGCCACCCAGGTGCCCCTGGAATGCTTTTCTAAAGGGTCTGCTGTTCTGTGAAATGCAAAGTGGGAAGATAGGATTTCAGACAGCTCAAAAGACAATAGAAACTCTTTTTCACTGAAGGGAGATGAAAGCCTTGCTTTGTCTTAAGGTCAGCCAACCTACAGCCCACCCACTTCAGACCTGCCTCAGTTTATCTACATGCATTCTCTGTCTCTCGTCAGGAAGCCTGCAGTTCTCTCCCTCAGCCTCCCCTCACCTTTGTTCTTTTCCAAAAGAACTCTCCCTCCTGGGGCTCCTCACTGGTACAGGGGCTCGACAAAGCCAAATGACACCAAATGATGTTTCCAGCTGGTGGTAATGATTAGGCTCTGGCTCAACTACAATAGCAAGGCTCAGCACTATAGGTAATCCAGAATGTACTGGGCGGGGCACTCCCCTTTCTCTCTGTCTCTCTGTCTCTGTCTCTGTCTCTGTCTCTCTCTCTCTCACACACACACACACTCTGCATCTCACACATCCATATGAATATGCATATGCATGCACATATAATGCACGTATGCAAATTCACATACACAGTATAAACGCGCAGACACTGATGCTGGTGTGTGCAAAAGCATATACCTGTGCAGATACAGATTTAGTTTTTGTTTGTTTTGCTTCATGCGGCAACAACCCTCCCTTTTCCCTTAACTAACCCCTCCTTCCCTCTTGAAGTGCTGCGTTCACACCTACCGGTTATGGGGCAGGTGTCTGGGGAAGCAGTCCCTTTCAATCTCGGAGACACTGTGAACCCATCCAGATAAAAATGTCTGGAGATGAGGTGACGGCAACAGGGGCGGGGAGGGGACGGAAGCTGGAGTGTCTGGAGCATTTCCCTTAGTGGGGGAATAAAACCCCTCCATCGGTGTTCCATTTCTCTGTTACCTCCTGCAGGCCGTTTCATCTCATATTGTGTGAGCTCTGAGGGGGGGTCCAATTTGAGGAACAATAACTATAAAGTCATTTGCGGTGCCCCGCTGTGGCACAGTTTCTGACCGACCTGGCTGCAGACGGCACTAGTTTCGAGAAGCTGCCCCTCACTGTGGGTCTTGCAGTCTGCCACTGGCGCCCCCAGCCCCATGTCTCTGGCGTCGAACCCAAGTCCCTCAGAGCAAACCTTCTAGTCATGGCTTTGGGGTTTCAAAGGAAGACCAGGGCAAGCCCCTACCCTGCTCAAGGAGCTGAGAAAGTCTAGGTGGCAGACCATGGCCCCAGACAATGTTTGGGAGTAGCAGAACCCCCGAGGTAGGTGTGGGAACGTACCTACAGAAACCCCTGCTCCTGCCTTTGTGTGGCCTATAGCTTGAGTCTGGAGGAGGAATGTCCTACAAAATCCTGTGACTTCTTACCAGGAGCCTCAGGGTGGTATTTTTATTTATTTATTTATTTATTTATTTATTTATTTATTTATTTATTTATTTATTTTTGAGAGAGAGAGAGACAGAGAGAGACAGAACACGAGCAGGAGAGAGGCAGAGAGAGAGGGAGACACAGAATCCGAAGCAGGCTCCAGGCTCTGAGCTGTCAGCACAGAGCCCGATGTGGGCTTGGAACCCGTGAACCGTTAAGATCATGACCTGAGTCGAAATCTCATGCTTAAGCGACTGAGCCACTCAGGTGCCCCTCAGGATGGTATTTTTAAAACCTGGGTATTGGAACCCCTTTTCAAAAGTAATGCTCAATAGATGTCACCTTCACTGGCCGATTGGCCCATCACCTGGGTTTAAGAGAGAATTCACCCATTCTCAGGCCAGAGATCTGAAGAGGGCATCTGCTCCCTGGAAGTTCCAGGCAGCCTCCCTCCGTCCCTTTTCTGATAATAAAAATCTCTTTCATCTTACACTTTTCAAAGCACTTTCACATCCATTAGCCCATTAATTGATTCATTCATTGTACATGTTTATTGAACACATTAGACACTTCAAGTCTTTTTAGAACAAGGCAGGACTCAGATAAATATATGCACACGTATTGACTAGCCACAAAGTGCAGGTTGCTCTGACGGGCATGGTGCGGAATGAGCAGGATTTCACAGAGACAAAGAAGAGGCCGCCTCCAAACGCAGTCCCCCTCCAGCACCCTGTAAGTCGGACAGCAGATCTATTATGCCAGTTTTGCAGGCATGTAAACTGAGGGCCCACCAGGTTAAATAACTTGCTTCTCGTCATGAGATTAGTTAGAGGCAGGCCCAGAATGCACCTCCTGTTTCAAATTGGGTGTGCCCTACCGTTCCATTTTCTGAGATGTTGCTTTCCAGAAAGTTCTTCCCGCGGCCAGATCTCCCCTTGCCTTCTTCTTTTCTTAGCCTCTCTGGAATAAGCTGTCTCAAAGGAGAAATAATCACATTGCAATTCTTTCTGGGCTCACATATATATTGCTTCAGGGACAAGAAAGAAAAAAAAAATTCTTCTCTCTTTCAATAAGAAGGTCAGCAAGACTGGGCAGTCGCTTGCGTTCCTATGCGGCCTCTCCAAGGACTTTTCATTTTCTCCGGCAGAGCCCTGGGGTGGGCGAGGCAGCCGGCTCATTCAGGACAGCATTCAGGACAATGTGTCCATCCCATTTTTTCCTCATGGACCAAGAAGATGAAGGAAGTCCCCCTCTCAGCCTTCCAGCCAGGAAAGCCTGAGGCTGAGAGGGGTTGAAGAACCTGCCAGAGGCCACCTCAGAAGGCAGAGGAAGGTTGGCATTGCTGCCCTCTCATTAGCTCTTACTTGAGCTCGGGCTCTTGCCTTCCTGTTCTGAGGGAAGATGTGTGCGTGTGCATGTGTGTGAGAGTGTGTGTGTGTGTTGGGGGGTGTGTAAGCCAGGTTCAAGGTTGAATGGGGAAGCAATGTAACTGTTTTCTCTCTGTGCGTGTCATGTTGTCAAAAATTCTGAGACTCTTCAAGCCCCAGGCCCCTCTTGAGTAAGGTCACACTGTCAACTACAAGCTGCTGGAGTGGCCACGGGAATGATAATGGAGCTGCCCCGACAGCTTAGTGAGGCACTGGCCTCCAATGCCCACGCCTGCTTGCCTGTGGCTCTCAGAGAGCCGCTCTGGGGTGGACAGGGCATCTCTGGAGCAATACTCGTGACCTGCTTGTTCAGGCTCTGGGGACCGGACGGCCTGGCCCCCGTGCTCTGGAGCACGGACGGGTTCTTGGTTGCAAGCAGGCAGAACTGACTCTGGGCGGAGTACGCAAAAAGGGGAATTTTTTGGAGGACATCAGGGACTCGCTAAATCTTTGGAAGGCTGCCTGACTAGGCTGAGGAAGGGCCGGGCACTAGGGTGGTCTTGAGGAGTGAGAGGCAGGGAGGTAGCCGTTGGTTTTTAGCATTTGTCTGGCCAGGACGTCACCCTGCCGCTGAATGGGGCTGCCATGGCCTCGGCCTGCCACACTGCATGGCCACGGCCACTGGCCACCTCTTCTCTGCACCCCTATCTCCGGGGCCAAGGATCCTGGTGCTCCACTGTCTTTGCCTTACTCACCCAGAACCAGTGGGAGCAGGTGCTCAGTAGGGCACAGGCCACACCCCGGGGGGGGATGCAGAGTCTGTGTCTGTCTTTCTGTGGTGGGAGATAGGACAGGGAAAGGAAGACCTATGTCCCTCAGAGAGGTGCTGAAGGTCTGATACTTCTTTTGTGGGATAATTAAGTGAAGTAAAGAGACTGAAAGAGGCTTGGTATCTCTTTAAAGAATTGGGAGTCCCCCCCACCCCTTTTCTCCATTCAGAGGATGATGGGCAGATGGCACATGGAAAATGGGGCTTGAATAACGCAGGAGAATGGAGCCTGGATACGTAAAGATTAGATTGGTTTCCTTGCAGTGAGGGTGCTTCCGGGCCCGGCGGTGGATGACTGTGGGGTGCTGGGGCCCTGCCATGAGGGAAAGGGAGATCTCCCAGGTCTACACTTTCCCTCTTGCCCCCACCCTGCCCCTTGGGGGAGTGTTAGCTCTCTTGATGGGTCTTGGGCAGTGTCCTTCCCTGGAGATCCATGGAGGGGCATAATGATGGAGGGCAGGTGGGCAGTGGCTGAAGGATGGGGTTCTTCATTTCTTGAAAATGAGAGAAGGAACTACTGGGGACTATCACTGTAGCCCCATGAGACTGAAAATGGGAAGACACTCCCCATGTAGAAAGGCAGCCTTCTCAAAGTCAGAAAACAGCCCTTCCCAGCCTGGGGGATCCCACAGGCACCCAGAGTGCCTCAAGCCGGGTGGGAAAGAGGCACGGCCGAGAGAGAGATCCATCCTTGCCCAGGATATGTACACTCAGTGTCCTGTCCCTTTAAAGCACTCCCGCCTGGTGCCACGGCACACTTGGAAATGGGTTCAGCCCAGCCGCTCCCAAGAAGCCTGAGCAATAAATGATGAGCATCTCCCCTGAACTCATCTCCCCGTGCCCGGTGTTTAAAGTGAATTGAAACGAATATCTGATAAATGAATAAACCTGTAAATGGAATCAAAAACCTTATGAACCTGAAGGAGAAATAGGAGTCCCTGGTCTGTTAAGTCTAAATTGAATAAATCTGATCAACTCCCTGACAATTTCTGCCAACGCTCTTGAAGAAGAAGGAGAAGAGGGGTGAGCAGAGATCGGGCAGAGGAGGGGGAAAGAGTGAGTGGGAGAGGGCGAGGCAGGTTCAGTAATTAAGCTATCACCGTGAACCAACGGAGAAGGCCCAGGCGGCCCCCGGCTTCACTCAGTTGGACTGAATCAGTAGATGATGTTAGGAGGCTCTAGTGAGACTGGCTGCTCCTGTGTGTCTGCCCCAGAGGACACTTCCAGAGAGTGACTAGAGATTTGTATAAAATGGGGCCAAGGTCTCATTGTGGATTTTTCTGGGGGAGCAGCTATGGAAGAATGGCAGCCTGTGACTCAGTTGTGGGGCTTGGTGAACTCTGCTGTCTAGGGGTGGGAGTCCTTGGTGAATGGGACTTGGTAGGGTAGCAGGTACTGGATGTAGGGAAGTCACATTCGGAAAGAGCCCCAGACAGTGATGGAGCCAGAGAACTCCTCCCTTGCTCTCCATTGACCTCTGCCACTTCCTTCCTGTTATGTTGGACAAGTTACTTCCTGTAATGGTTTTCAAACAAACACGGCCACAAAATTCTTTAACACTTAACCCAGTGAGAGGTGGTGATGTTTAGGGGTGGGGAGTGGGGAGGGTCCTTCTTGACTCTAGGTGGATTTGTGACTACTATGACCATGGCATTGATGTTGTGTGACTTTCAAGGCTGGGTCAGCAAAGGTCATGCAGCTCCTGCCTGGCTGTCTTTGGGGGAAGCCAGCCACTATGTAGGAAATCTGGTAGCCCTGAGACTGCCATGCTGGAGGGGTGTTCCAGGCCACAGTGCTGCTGAGCTCCCACCTGACCAGCAGCGTGGACTGCCAGCCATGAGCATGAACCCTGTTAACCAGCCAGCCTAGCAGAGCCTTTGGATGTCCATGAGCCCAGCCCACATTTGACTGCAATGGCCAAGTAAGAACTACCCCACCAAGCCCTTTCCAAACTCCTGATCTGCAAACTTACGAGCACCAGAAAATGGTTTTATTAGCTGCTAAATTCTGGAGTAGTTTGCTAATAGTAACCAAAACACTTGCTCTTGAGTCTTGATTTTCTTCTTTAAAACGAGTGGTTAGATGGTCTAAGACAAATTTTAAACCTATGTTTTGAAAATCATAAGTAGGAGATGGACATAGTATTTTTAAAAAGAGTTCAAACAGCATAAAAGGATAAAAACAGAAATCAAGCAATTTCCTTCCTTACTCTTGAGTTCTTCCCACCTCTGAGAGATAACTACATTCAATAAGTTATAGGTCCTTCCAGAAATGTTTTATGCGATCACAACATTTGCAATTCTATCTTCGAAAACTACACATAGAATTATACATAATTTTTTTTTTGTAATTTGCTCTTGTCATTTACTAATAAAGACTGGCGATATTTCTATAGTAATATACATAAAACTAACCTCATTCTTTTTATGGCTGCGTAGTATTCCATGGAATGGCTATATCAGAGTTCACTTCCCCCGTCCCTCCTGATGAATGTTTATGTTATTTCTCGGTTGGTTGGTTGATTGGCTGGCTTTTGCTATTGTAACAACGCAGTGAGCATTCTTATATACATATTTAGGCCTTCTTACACAAGTGCGTTTGTAGGCTAGATTCCTAGAAGTAGAATTCTTGGGTCAAAGCATTTACACATTTAAAATTTTGATCATTATTGCCAAAGTTGGCTTCTAAAGAGGTGGCCCAAATTTATACCCCACCAACGAGAGGACTCGTTTCTCACCATCCTCATGGTCTTTCAAATTTTGCCAATATGCTATAAGAAACACAGTGTCCTGCTTTGAAGTTTTCATGCCTTTGATTGTGAAGTTGAACATTTCTTATGTGTGCATTGATGATTTTTAATTCTTTTTCTCCTTTGAACATCTTATTTATATACTTTGCCAATAGTATAGGTTTTTCATCTTTGTTTTAAAAACTGATTTGTAAGAGCTTTCCTCACATAAACTTTTTGCTATTATATGTTACCAGTATTTTCCCTATTAAATGTGTTCATTGTCTTTTCGACCTTCTTTTTTTATTTTTTAGTTTTTTTAATGTTTATTTAATTTTGACAGAGAGAGAGACAGAGCATGAGCAGGGGAGGGGCAGAGAGAGAGGGAGACACAGAATCCGAAACAGGCTCCAGGCTCCGAGCTGTCAGCACAGAGCCTGATGCGGGGCTCGAACCAACGAGCTGTGAGATCATGATCTGAGCCAAGGTCGGATGCTCAACTGACTGAACCACCCAGGCGCCCCTGTCTTTTCAACCTTCTTAAAGGTGTTTTTCTTTGTAGATAATTTTATCTTTTATGACATCAAATTTATCAATCTTTTTAAAAGATAGCTTTGAATTTAGTCTGTTTTCAAAGGTTTTCCCCATTCCACAATCATAAAATAAAATCATACAATAGATTATGCACATTTTCTTCCCGGTGTATTTTACATCAAAATATCGATCCATTTGGATTTTATTTTCCATATGAAGTGTGAGATAGGGATTCAATTTTACTTTTTACAAGTGGTTAGAATACTTCTGTCCAATATATATATAAAGAAAGCCATATATGTAATTTAAAATGTTCTGTTACCCACAATTTAAGTAAAAGGAAACAGGTAGAAGCAATCATAATAACATATTATTTTATCCCACCATATATTCAAAGCATAATGTCAACGTATAACCTATATAAAAATTATAAGTGAGTTAATTTATATGTCTTTTCTCATATCTAGTTCAAAATCCAGTGTGTATTTTGGACTGGCCACAGTTCAGGCGCACAACAGCCACCTGCGGCTACTGGTTACCACATGGAACAATCCAGGGTTAAATAGTAATGCCAATGACATTGGTCAGATCTTTCCATGCACTGATCTGAAATACCACTTCCATCAGAGGCTCAATTATTTTTTATATTTAGGCCTATTTCTGGTCTCTATCCTTTCCCACTGTACTGTCTCTTCCTTCCCATGCCAATACTGGGCTATTTCAATTATGATAGTTTTAAAATATTGTGTATCTTATAGAGCACTTCTTCCCCTTTATTCTTCTTGTCTAGTGTTTTTCTGGCTCTTCCAGTTTAGTTTTTTCTCTAGATAGACATTAATATCTAATATTGGATATGAGTTCATATTATACTTCATTATAGGTCTACCCACACTCTCCTCTGTAGAGATACTGTACTATTTTATAGAGAATATAATATTGATAATACCTAATATTAGACAGACACTAACATCTGATCATATTTTGAATATCAAACATGCTGTATTGTTGCTATTGACTGGGAACACAATGGATTTCTAAGGGCTCTCCTACCCTAAATTTCAAAGACTCCATTTTGCCATCTAGGGGAGGAAAGCAGGGGATGGCGACAGCCGCATCCTGCATGACTAGTATGGTGGGCTAATTTGTGCTGTGTGTGGACACATCCCCCCCACCAACTGTTTGACCTCCTGGCAGGTAGGGCAACCTGTGTATGGTGTTTGGGAGACACTTGGTGGCACCAGTTTAGAAAGCCCTACCTGCTAGAATGGCTGGGGAAGCTGGCTGGGAGGAGGGCCCAGGCTCTCTCCCTGGGGGTAGTTGTCCTGAAAGATGGATAAGAGCAGAGTTGGGTGGGAAGAAGAGAGGAGGGAAGGGCCCTCATGGGGGGAGGGGTGGGTGGGGAGAAAGCAAAGAGAAGGGAAGGCTAGAGGCAGAGAGGGGAAGAGGAGGAAGGGGAGAGTAGGGAAGGGATGGAGGGGAAGGGGGAGGATAGAGGAGGAGGAAAGGGAGGGAGGTGGGGGGTGCAGAAGAAGGTTTTTTATGGGTCAAAGTGGCTGAGATAGACCAGGCAGAGAGGCCCAGCCCAGGGGAGGGCACTCCAGGAGAGGAAGGCCAGGCTCCCTCTGGGGCAGGCTGGAGAGGCTGCAGCTGTGAGGGTTCTCCTCACCTCCAGGAGCTCTTGTCAACACAGCATCGTGGCCGTGGTGGACGGGAGTCTCCAAAGAGTGAGAAGGAGGCTTTTGATCTGCAGAAGTTGGGGTGTCTATGGGGACAGGATTAAGAGTGTCTGAGGCAGCAGGGACATGGGCCAATGGCCAGGACCCACTGTGCCTGGGGAGGTTGGCCAGGAGCCCAGAGCAAAAGATGACAAGTCACATACGCCTGGCTGGGGTCTAGAGACTGGGGTGCCCAGGTGGGAGGGAAAGAAGGATGAGGGATCAGTGAAGTCGGTGAGGTGGCTCTCACACTGGACGGTGGGAGTGGGAGGGCTCAGCAAAGACACTCAGCCCCCTGACGTGTCTCCATGTGACTGTCCTGCTGCTTAACGGTGGTGGAATGTCTTTGGGCACTTTCAGGAGAAGAGGAATGGCGTCACCGTCAAATAACCACTCTTGGGCTCACCTGCCCTCCTGTGACCCTCACCCCAAACCGGGAAGCGTGTTACACCAGCAGGTTCTCTGCAGGTTGCGTGCAGGGAAGCTGAGGCCAGAGTCCCAATGCCACTCGCCCGTGGCCAGCGGCACAGCCAGCACCGGAAGCCTGGTCTCTTCCGTCCTGCCCAGGTGCCCTTGCCAGCTCTTTTCTTGTTCCTTCTCTGTCTGGAGAAGCAGAAAAAGGAATGTCAGGCATCGACTCCGAGCCCCTGGATTTCCAAGGAGTCACAGGGTCACACGGAGACGGAAACAAAAGGGGAAAAAAAACCCATCTTCACAGCTTCCAGGAGATGCACAGCCTGTCTCTCCAGACTGCTTGCTCCTCATCACAAGCGCGACAAAATGCTATTTTCCTTTCAGTGGTGTGCACAGGTGCCAATCTAAATGAATATTATTCACACACTTCTGTCCAAACACTGTGAAGTCTTCAAAGGTTGATTAAACCTCTGACATCGTTGCTTTATTTCTCCAGCGCTCCCCACCAGGTGAAGACCTCCCTCCTGTGACCTCGCCCCTCCTACCTCTCTGTCCTCCTCCACACACACCCTTCCCGCACAGAATCCAGACGTCCCAGGGGAGCATGCTGCCGCGTCTCCTCTGGCAGGAAGGCTGGCTTTGACTTTGGTTCACTGAGGACTCAGGGAGCAGGGTGCAGGGAGGGCACCTTGCATGCGATGGGGGCTGGTGCTAGGGGTACTCACGGGTGGGGATAGTGAGGGATTTGACTTTGATTACCCAGCAAAAATCCATTTCCTGCTAGTAATGACGGGCTGGTGCATATTGGAAATCACAGCCTCCCTGCCCGACTCTCCCCGTGTCATTAGGCCCCAGTGGAGCGATGTCTCATTGGAAATCACACCTGATGAAATGAGGCGTGACATGCAACTCTGCAGACCTGCTTTCCCTGGGCAGTCTGACAGCAGCCACTCAAAGGTGCCCAGCACAGCCCAGGGGTTCCTGGATGACCCAGGAGCCCCGGTCATGCTGGATCAGTCTTCGGGCTTCCTTAATCTTACCTATTCGCAAAGGTGGGGCGTGTGCCAAATGTTAAAGCATCTCTGTACCGATCACAGTGCTTCACGGAGTGCCCAGGGCCCAGGAATGCCCCACAATGACCTTAGGAGAATGATGACCTGAAGGGCCCAGGGCCTCTCCAAAGCCATAGGGTGTCTCTAAGTTGTTTTTGTCCACCACACTGCTGTGTGGCATTTTCTTTTGGCAGTAGACTCCCAAGTTCCTTTTGAGAGGAGAGGCCATGCCTTTCTTACCCCAATGGAGAGATTTGAGTGCCCTCCACCCCACATTAAGGGATGGACATGTGACCAAATGTTGGTCAGTCAACATTTGACCGTAGTGATTGATCCAAGGATTAGTATGGGAGGCAAGTGCGGTGCTGGGGTTACTGATGGGAAGGAGGCATTCCTTTTACCCGGGGCAGCAGAATTGATTGCAGATAGGACTGGGCCACGCTGGACTGTCTTAACACCTCATGGAATGACCCCAGCTGCAGGTAGTAAAGAATAAAGAATAGTGAAGACACACACAATCATCTGATTTATAGCAAATGCTTCACTACAATTCAGTGGGGGAGAAGGATGTACTTTTTAATAAATGGTGCCGGGTTAATTCATGTGGAAAAAAAATGAACCTTGACCTCTACCTCATACCATCCACAAAAAATCAATGCATGAAGGAGCATAGATCTAAACACAAAAGATAGAACAATCAAGTTTCTAGACTAAAACAAAGGATAATGAATATGTCCATGCCTTTGAGATAGAGTTTTCTTCAACAGGCTATACATAGCAATACCCAAAACTGAATGTAAAATAAATGTTAATTTGATTTTATCAAAATTAAGAATGTTAGTTCATAAAACGACAATATTAAAGAGTATAAGCAAGCCAAAGATTGGGACAAGATATTTGCAACTCATGTATCGGAGAAAAAAGACTACAATATTCAGAATATATAAAGAACTCCCACAAACCAGTGCGCAAACAACAGGCAATCCAATTAAAAATTCTAGTGGGTGTGTAAATTGGGATAACTGCTCCAGAAAAACTATTTTGAAGTATCTATTAAGACTAAACATACACATTCTCTCTTTGGGGGGCGGGGCACAACTCTATTCCTGAGTATGTATACCCAACGGAAAGGAGTGCTTTTGTCCACCAGTGATGTGTACAAAAATGCTCACAAAACCTTTATTCGTGGTAGCCAAAATTGGAAGCAATCTATGTGTTTACCAACAATAATTTGTGGTATACTCATATAATAGAATACTGCACAGCAATTAAAAGGAACAAACTCCTGTTACAGGATAATAAGAAGCATACATTTCACAAACATAATCTTGACTGAGCCAAGTCAGCCACACAAGAATACCCACACATGATTCAATTTATATGAGACCAAGATAGGAAAGCCTAAACTCAACAGCAAAGAAACAAACAATCTGATGTAAAAATAGGCAGAAGACCTGAATAGACATTTTCCCAAAGAAGACACACAGATGGCCGACAGGAACATGAAGAGATGCTCAGTGTCACTCATCATCAGGGAAAATGCAAATCAAAATCACAATGAGATCTCACCTTACACCTGTCAGAATGGCTAAAATCAAGGAGAGAAGACATAACCTGTTGATGAGAATGTGGAGAAAATGGAACCTTCATGCACTGTTGGCCAGAATGTAAATTGGTGCAGCCATTATGGAAAACAGTGTGGAGGCTCCTCAAAAAGTTAAATATAGAACTATCACATGATCCAGGAATTCCATTTCTGGGCATTTACTTAATAAAACAAAACCACTGACTTGAGAAGATATCTGCACCCCTGTGTTCACTGCAACGTTATTTACAATAGCCAGTACAAGGCGACGACCCAAGTGTCCATCAGCGAATGAATCGAAGAGAAATATTATATATTTATGTGGTAATCCACACACACACAGGAGTATTATTCAGACATAAAAAAAGAATGAAATTTTGCCATTTGCAACAACACGGATGGACCTGGAGGGCATTGTGCTAAGTGAAATAAGACAGAGAAAGACAAATACCTTATGATATCACTTACATCTGGAATCTAAAATGAAACAAAGCAAAACAAAACAAACACAAAAAACCCAAAACGTCAAACTCCTAGATACAGAGAACAGATTTTTTTTTAATTTTTTTTTAATGTTTTTATTTATTTTTGAGACAGAGAGAGACAGAGCATGAATGGAGGAGGGGCAGAGAGAGAGGGAGACACAGAATCGGAAGCAGGCTCAGGCTCTGAGCCATCAGCCCAGAGCCCGACGCGGGGCTCGAACTCATGGACCGCAAGATCGTGACCTGAGCTGAAGTCGGATGCTTAACCGACTGAGCCACCCAGGCACCCCGAGAACAGATTATTGATTGCCAGGGGCAGAGGCAGGTGGGGGTGGCCAAAACAGATGAACGGGGTCAAAATGTGCAAACGTCTAGTTCTAAAATAAGTCATGGGGGTGAAATGTAGAGCGTGGTGACTATAGTTAATAATACTGTATTGCATATTTGAAAGCTGTTAAGAGAGTAGATCTTAAAGGTTCTTATCACAACGAGGAAAACACCATAATTATGTATATGTGGATATTAATGGGGCTTATTGTGCCAGTCATTTCAAAATTCATACAAATATCGAATCATTGTACTATACACCTGAAACTAATATCATGTTATGTGTCAATTACATCTCCGTAATTACAGTAAAACGATAGCAAAACTTAACCTGTGGTGATAAAAGTCGGTACAGTGGCTACCCTTTAGGGGTTATTGATTATAGTGGGGCAAAAGAGAGCTTTACGGGGTGCTGGAAATTCTGTATCTTGATCTGATGGTTTTGTGTGTAGAAATTCTGAAGTGTATACCTACGACCTCTACATTTTACTGTATGTTAAGTCATCCTTTAATTTAATAAGAAAAAGATAGGGACGAGAAGGGAGAAACTGAGTCTTGTGATAGTGTCCAAACACCTGGATCCAGCCATGCCTGAAGGTAAACACTCCTGGACCTTTTAAGAGCCAATTGATCTCCTCACCTTTTTTGTACTTGAGTCAGACTGTGCTTGGTTTTCTCTCACTTGCTACTAAAGTTGTCCCGACAACTACCGCTTTCCTGCTTCCAGGCCAAAATATTCCTCCTTCAGCCTAAGCTGATAAGAGCAATCGTACATTTCACGGGATCCTAGGTGAGCAAGTTCCTTAGTTCGTTTCTGGTTCTACTAGGAGTGCACCGTCGGGCGGGCAACCGGCATCTTTGTGCCTCAGTTTTCTTATTTGTCCAACGGAGTTGACAATAGCACCTACCTCAGACAACAGATCAGGTGCCTTTGTGGAGGCTCAAATGCCTTCTATTCTTTCCGGTCCCCTTTTGAGCGCTATTTGTGACCACAACTTCTCTGGGGACGCGGATTGTGTCCGTTTCACTCACCACCATATCTCTAGTGTTAGTGCCACTCCCGGGATGTGTAGAGTCCCAAGCAAATTTTGCTTTGTGAGGCTTCTGTCTATGCAGTCAATGGCAGTCACACCAAGTCAGAGAGCCAGCACCATTCTGGTGGGTCAATCTCATGGGACTCCATGAAAATAGATAAATGAATGAATGAATGAATGAATGAAGCTTCAGCAGGAGGGAGTGATGTACTCACCACTCTACACTCCGGGAAGAGATTCTATAAGTGCAAGTGGCCTCAGAGGATCTGGCCAACCCTAATGTATGTTATGTGTGTAGGGGTGGGGTGGGGAGGTAGGGTAGAGGGTCCAGGGTTGCCCTGAAGGGGAGAAGCAGGGACCGGACTCACATGGAGCTCAGGGCTCCACACCAGGTCCTCACTGCCAGCAGGTACCAGGCATCAGAGAAAGACTGAGAATTCACAGGAAGATGCGCCAAAGCGCCGAAGCTTTAACATGCAGGCCCCGTGAGGCCCGGTCTGAGGTCAGGGCTGCCCACTACGACATCTGGTGCATCAGAAGTCCTCAGGTCCTGCTTGTTTGAATAAATGCATGAATGAAAGGTTGCATAAGAATTATATAACACATAGTAAGTGGTCAGTAACGTGGGGTGGTTGTAGCATTTTTCCTGAGAGGCAGGAACCCTCCCTATTTTTCCTGAGAGGCAGGAACCCTCCCTGCTCCCATGCTTCCCCCCACCCCCAAGCAAAAGAGTCAGTCTTGTGACCATGGCTTGAGTGGTCAGCTTCTCACAGGGTCAGGCTTGGAAACAGTCCCATTGTGGTCCTGTCACAGGGGACAGATTCCCAAGGAGGAACAAAGGGGCCTGGAAATCAGGCCAGGGAGGAAAATACCCTTTGGGGTTATTTAGCGTTTGTTAATTGGTCACCTCGTTAGCAGCCCATCTGCAGCCCGATTCTAGCAAGTGAGTGGCTAAAAGGGAGGGGGCCACCCTGGCCAAGACTGGCTTCACAGGCTCAATAATAAGGATGGAGCAATTACCGGAATTTCCAGAGCCAATTCCTGTTAGGAGCGAGCCAGGCCAGGCTTTGTCCTATGGAGAAGAGGAAAAGGTCAGCGTGCTCTGTGGGAGGAGAAAAAAAGAGCCCTTCACAGTGAAAGAGCCTGCCCGAGGGGGGGGACAAAGAAAAGGAGGGCTCTGTGGAGGTGAAAAACTAAAGAAAGAATGACATTTGGAAGTTCCTCCGAATGAACGAGGGGAGGAGAATACTGAAATAAAAATGACAAGGGAGAAGGAGCCAGCTCACAAACCAGGAGAGCCCAAAGCGGGGGGTCACCCTGGAGGGTCACTGCCGGCCTGGAAAGCAGCTTGGGGAGCGGCTCGTGGGGGCTGCTGGCACAGCCTGAGCCAACCACAAGCCCTCTGGGCTCGGTTTCCCCATCTGTAAACTGAGGGGCCGTCTAGGTCTGATACCCTGTGGGTCTCTGATTCTGTGCTTGTGCAGATGTGTGGACGGGAGGAAGGCAGGGCCAGAAGCATTAGCGGGAATGTGATCTGAGGCACAGAGGCCGCTGCCCCCCAGGCATGCCTCTACGTGTTCCCACCCTCTCGCCCTGAGGTGAGACCCCGTGGCTTGATCTGCTGGATGAGCTGTGAGTGGTTCATGTGTCATTCTGAAGCTGAAGTGTGGGAGAGCCGTTGAGTGGCCCTCCTGTTGTCTCCGGGCCACAAGAAATTCCAAAGCCCGGGACCCTGAGTGACCGAGTGGAGCAGAGGCCTCTGCTGACCCACACGAGAAATAAACATCTGTTGTTTGCAAGGCACTGTGGTTTGGGCTTGTTTACCATATAAGCATAACCTGGCCTGTTCTGACCGATGCACAGGCCAGGCAGAGCGCCCACGATTGCACAATTGTGGCAGCTTCCTTAAGGGCCATTGTGTCCCTGGGAGTCACCCTTTCTGGCCCACCTGCCTGCTGTTGTACCTCTGTGAACTCCTGAGGTGACAGGTCTGTCCTTATTCACACCCCTTCAGTGGCTCTCCAGTGACCACCAAGGCTGCAAAGCAAACTGCTTTCAGTGCTGCCTAAGCCCCTCCAGGTTCACGTTTAAGGCCCAGGAGGAGAGTCATTCAGTTGGCAGTGAAAGAGAAAGACCAGCAGCCGTGAGGGCAGGGAGGCCCCCGCTGGCAGAGGCCCAGGGGCTGCCGGGGAGACTTGACAAGAGAGGGGTCTGGGGCTGGGCCGTGTGTCTGAAACAGGCGTGGTCTCTGTGGGGCTGTCCGTGCAGTTCCTGAGAGTCCCCCTGTCTCCCTGACATCTTGTCCAACAAACCCCCACCCACTGGGATGAGAGCACGTCTCTTCCCTTGGACAGTGGGGACCCAGTGAGCTGAGAGACAACAGGGCTACCAATCACTGTGACCCCTGCTCGTGGACCTGCCTCTGGGCCTGAGCCCCGTGGCGCTGGAGGGGACAGCTTTTCCTGTTTGAGAAGTGGTATCCTTCTTCCACAGTGTGCGGCCTGCTCTACCAGGCCCAGGCCTGCAGGGAGTCACGGGAAGCCAGACCACCCATGTGCTCCCTCCAAGATGCCTCCGAACATGGTGGCTTGGGAGTCCTGGTTGGGCAGAATGCTTCCCTCTGCATATGCTGGCCCAGCCACGGAGTCCAGGCACAGGATCAGGCTCCCATACACTCACCCCTGGGAAGATGTGAGACACCAGCAACAATAGGCACGGCCGTGCTGCAGGCTCCATCCTGGTGGGGGTTGGCGGGGGGGGGGGGGGGGTGCTTCCCTGTCGTGGTTCCACCAGCCAGTTGTCACTGTTTCCCAGGAACCCCTCCCAGGGACTATGACTGGGTGTGAATGGGTGAGCCTGGGAGGGAGATTCTGCAGGAAGGTGGGGGCACTGAAGTGCCTGGGGTGAGGTGGGGCTGCCTTGCCTGCCTCTCTTCCTTCTCCTGGCCTCCTGCTGCCCCCACTCGGTCCCCTGTCCCCAGAAAGCCTCCTTCTGCCTCTCCCTACCCGTCCTGTCTGTTCCTGGGCTCCGTGCACTGCTCTAGGACCCTTAGCTTCTCTTTTGCCTCTCTCCCCTCCACCCTTATCACCCGCAGCGGTGGGCATTCATTATTTAAACAACCCATGCCTCTGAAGTCTTATTTATCCAACATCTTTCCACAGCATATGTCAAAATTTACAGTAAGTGCATTCATCCCATAATAAACATTTGGCTTTGCTGGTCTACCGGCGGCAGGGCTAATTAGGGAGAGCGACTCCCTTGTTATCTGAAGGGAGGTCAGATACAGCAATTAGCATCTCTTGCATGGCTTTCATAGTGGTGACTTTGAGGCTAGGCCCTTCGGTGCCAGGTGGAAAAGAGGAGTTGGCAGGAGGGAAGGGGAGCCTTCCCCAGCAAGTTCTAGAGAACCAAAGCTGAGCTTTGAAAAGCAGCGTGACTGGTTGGTTTCTTGGGCTCCCAAGTCTCACCTGCAGCCTGAGCTCCCTGCTTGCCTCCTTCCCCCCAGCCCCCCAGGCAGGGCCCTGTCCTGAGAATATTCTCTCCCAGCCACAGTTGTCTCCCCAGCCTGTCTGTGGGCATATGAGAGGACACCCCTGTCTGAAAATCCTGTCATTGCTTCAAGCTGAAAGTATCCAAACCAAGGCATGCATCTAACAATCAACGCTTTAGGGTCTGAGAGAAACATAAGGTCTTCTGGTTCATTCCTTGCGCCCTCCCTTTGACTGTCTTTCTGGAGCCTCCACCAAGAGGCTGTTCAGCTATGGTGAAGCGTGTCTGACCTCCCTTCCCTGGGGAGGACAGAGCAGAATGCTCTGGCCCAGGGTGCATTCTCTAGGAGCAAGAACAGGCTGTGGGCACAGCTGGGGCCGGTTGCCACCTGCTGCACGTGCCGTCCCCGGACAATGTAAACATAGGCACAAAGAGGTCCAGGGGGGCAGGTCCAGGGGAACACGCAGAGAGCCAGGCCCAGCTCTGCAGCAACAGGCAGTGAGAGGCAGCAGGCAGGAGCAATGCTTGGTCAAGATGACCGCTGTGCAGGAGTCCCCACGGCCACGGCCACTCGCGGGCTCAGTGAATTCACTAGGACTCAGAACTCGGCGAAGCTGTATGACTCACAGTTACAGTTCATCACAGCAAAGGGATACAGATTATAGTCCGTGACAGGAAAGGTGCAGAGGCAGGTGTCAGGAGAGTTCCAGGGATGTGCTTCCTGTTGTCCTGGGCCATGGAATTATCCAAGCGGCACTGACAGTACTTTCATCTAGGGAAGCTTGCCTGCGCCGCGCTGTCTGGTTTTTGGTGGGGTCAGAAATTTAGGCAGGGAGTGCCTGCCCGGCACAAGGCAGTCTCCAGGCCCTCCCAAGGTCAAGGTGATACTGAGTGGCCCAAGACCTACAGGTTAGGAAACACACCCTTATCAGGCACATTTTAAAGTTACCTCCCAGGAGCCGGGCAAGGGCCAAGTCTTTCTTAGGGCGAAGTTCATCCCTGTCCAGTTGGAAAAATATCCAATGAGGGGGCTGAGCCCTGAGAGCAGGCGCATGGAGGTCTAGGCCTGCTTAGGAAGAAGCCACCTACCTCTCTACCCACCTTTCGGCATCTGAGCCCAGCAAAAGCCTTGGGGTGACCTCTCCACCTGGAGACGGACTGGTCTCCAAAGAGGAAGTCTGAAGGGGGGAGGCTGATTTTGGTGGGAGAGCAACAGACACCGGGTGAGGGGTGGCGAGCAAATGGTTTGGGGCTCCTCAGGTGTGCGTCCCCAGGGAAGAGAAGTTCGCAGTCCCAGTGCATTGAGGTTCCAGAATCAGGCGAGCCTCGGTTTAAAACCTGTCTCTATCACTTCCGGGCACTATCGCTTGGATACTTTACGCAACCTGTTCGAGACTTGCTCTTCTCACCTGCCGGCTGAGAATGGAGACTATTCCTGTGTCACGGGCGGTGGTGAGATTTACATGACACGAATATGAAGACAAACGGTGACTATCCTTACCCTCGCCATCGTCACCTCCTGATGAAGCAGGGTCCATCGTTAGAAGCTCTTGGCCTCTGTGAAGGTCTCCCTTACGTTGAGATGAAACCTGGTTTCTCTTTGTTTTGAAACAACTTCCTTGTTGTGCTGGCACCCTTCTTTATCTTCTATTTCTGTCATGGCCTCACCATTTTTTGTTTTCAGAACCATCAATTATTCATTCAGTTATTTCTTCACTCGTTCATTCAATACTTGTTTATTGATATTTGTGTGTCGATATTGATACTGTGCTAAATGCTGAGGACAAAAGGAAAAATAAGACACTTTGCATCCCCAAAGGACTTCTAGTTAAGTGAGATAACAAGCAACTGCGTAAAATAAACAGCTAAAATATTTCGTGTGGCAAATGTGCTGAATACCGGAGGCGTAAAAGAAGCCGTGATCTGTTTTATCTGCTCTCCCACCTCCCAGATGCACCTTCTCACTTACCTTTATTCATCTGGTGAGATAACTTGCAAATTCTCTCTTTCTTTCCTATGCTTGTTGCTATGCGTTCAAGAATTGTCAGTAAATTCAGTCTCAGGTTGGAATTCACAATGGCTGTTAGCATTTCCTAGGGGGCTGGGGTGAGGGAGGTTGAGGGCTGCATCTCATCAGTGAGGCGGGATCAGACCACCTGTCTGAAGAAGATTTGAAAGCTGTGGTCATTATATAAGTCTGACCTTTTACCTCCAGAACATATTCCAGGCTCAGAGCAGACAGGTGCCCTCACTCCACGTAAGCTTCTCAGGACACTCCCTTTCTCTGACTTCCTATCAGGAATACCCCAGCTCAGTCCACACCCCGTGGGTCACAGTGGTCTCCCTCTTCCCAGAGTAATGCCTATTCCATGGCTC
Organism: Prionailurus bengalensis; assembly: GCF_016509475.1. Taxonomy (NCBI): domain Eukaryota; kingdom Metazoa; phylum Chordata; class Mammalia; order Carnivora; family Felidae; genus Prionailurus; species Prionailurus bengalensis. The sequence continues at coordinate 13,993,717 of NC_057346.1, read as the reverse complement.
CCCGCTTCATGTCTGCTGTGATGTCTTCCCTTTGGAGAGTGTAGCCCTTTGGCAGGGATTCACCCTTTTATGTCTTTGGTGTTCCCCTCGTCCATCATCACCCCCAGGCTAGTACTGGTCTGTGCTCAAGGTAGGTGCTGACTGATGGATAGACAGGCCTCCCGGGTGATTATGCAGGGCTCCAGGAAGACTTTGGCGTTAGAAACGCCCTGGGCGTGTTGCGTCTAGATAAGGTGCATACCCCAAACTTTGCAAAGCAACTGTGATGTTAAGGAACAACTTGCCCGCTCTCTGCATCTCTGCTGTGTTTACTCGAGTTCTTTGTGGCAGTAACACGTCTCTCCCTCCCTCCATGCAACCCAAGGCAAAACTTCTAAGTGGACCTGGGAGCACTCCCAGCCTGGATGGAGCCACAGGGACAGGAGTGGAATTCAGCTGTGAATGTGCACTGTGCTAAACTGACCTCACAATGATGATAGCTCAGAATGGAGTTTCTCTGAGCCGAGGGAGTTTGGGGGACCACTGGCAGGGACACTGGGGCTCCATGGAGAAGCCAATGGCAGAGAATTTGAAAGACATGATCATTCTACAAATCTGACCTTCTACAGCCTGTGCACAGGAGGACTGGGAAGTTTCCCAGGACAGGGAAATGGGAGATGAGCCCAGGAGGAGCTGACCCAGATAAGAGGGGCTGCAGCTACCTTACTCCCTAGGAAAGCTGGAGGGGGAAAAGATGACAAGGAGGCCCGGCTGTTAAAATCTGGAAACAGGGTGCTGAGAACAGTGATGCAGTGAATCCAAAATTTTGGAGGCCATCATTCAGGAAAGATTCAATAAACAGGGTCCAAGGAAGCATAAGGGAAGTGCTGTTGAAAAATCATTTATGCAACCATTCTTCCTGTATTCCTTCAGTTGCATATTCCGAACAGCTATGATGTATCAAGAATGGTTTCAGGCACCAGGAACACAAAGAGAAGTAAGATACAGTCCTGGTTGTGGAGGTGGTAGGATCCTTCCAGGACTCTGAAGCCTAGGACACAAGACAGGGACAAGAAGCAGTGAGCTTGGGGAGGTCCGTTGGAGGCAGTGCCTTGAATACCATGCTGGAGAATTTAGTTTTTACCCAGTGGGAACTGGGGTGGCCCTGAGGGCATTTAAGCTAGGAAAGGACGTGTGTGTTCAGAAAGGCTGTGATGGCCGCAGCATGAAGGATGGTCTGCAGGCGAATTTTCCTGCCGACAGCAGGAAAGCCAAAGACAAGAGGAATTGGGACAAGGAGTTGGGGAGTGAGTCTTGATTCAAAGGATATACAGAAAGTTATCTTTCGCCAGTAACCACGGGCACTGGAGAAACCACTTGTGGGTTGGGAATGGCATAGAAACAAGATAAACTAGGAAAGAAGATTGTGACCCCAAATGCCAAGTTCAAGAAGGAGCAAATTCACTCGCCCGCTGTGAAAATACACTTTGAAGAGGTGTTGATACAGGCTCTGCGGCCTGAGAGACACATAATTTGACGCTGACCAATCATGCAAGTGTAACAACCTCTCCAAGACTCAGTTTCTTTATCTTTAAAATAGGCTTAAATTGTACTCCCCTCCATATGGCGGGCGTGAGGATGATACCAAGGAATCTCTGTGCAGCCCTTAGCCTGGAGCGAAGCAAGACCTCAATGCCATTAAGGGTTCGTTGACAGCAATAACATTTATTGTGGTGGAGTTTCGTTTTTCTCCGAAGACGGAAGAGGAGGAAGAGGATTGTGGGGAGCTGAGGCAGCCTGGCCATTTGTGGGCTAGCCTGCCAAGCTGTTGTGAAACAGTATCACAATCCAGGAGCTGAGCATATGGAAGCAGCTCTGAGGAATGGAGATGTGGCTATGGGGCCTGAACCACGTGACTTTGCCTTATGTCACAGGTTTTTCTCCTCACTCTTTCTCTGAAAGGAGTTCGCTGTGTCTCCTAGCATCGCAGGAGGGGTACTGCAGAGCCAGAGGGGAGAAGCTTCCGTGCAACCAGCTTTGCACCTTGACGCAAACACAAAGCCCTTTAGTTGGGGGTCCCAAGCCAACCAGGTCCATCTCTCGGCCGTGCCCCTCTCTCGCACAGGCTGTCTCTATTGAGAGGGGAAGGGAAATTCTCTTAAGAGATATACAGCCCTTCTGGGGCCATCTTCTAAAGAGGAGCCAGATGTGGGTGAGCTGCTGAGCATCTGGCCTTCGAACTTGCTTTTTCTTCGCCACTTGGCTACTCCTCCAACACTCTTTGAGGGCAAGGTGGAAGAACTCTGAGTTCCGGGTTTAACTAACGCAGCTCTTTGACCTCCCTTTTGCCATAATGGTCTCCTCTGTCCCCACTTTGAGATAAGCAGGGCTCTACATTTTTTTTCCTTTTACTTCTTGCTCTTTCTATTCCTCTGTCACAATTCCCTCTTGCCTAAGAATGTACTATATGTTAGACGCCATGCTGTATACTGCACAGACAATATTTCATTTAGTCCTTGCAGATCTCTGTGAGGAACATGATCTTATTAATCCCATTTTACATACGAAGAAACCAATGAATAGAGAAATTAAATAAATTGTCCAAGGTCATTCAGCTAAAAAAATTCGCACAGTCAAGCTTCAGACTCACGTCTGTTTAATGTCAAGCCATATACGCTTAACCTGAAGATCAGCGGTTCTCAAAGTGTGGCTCATGGAAGCCTGGGGTTCTCTAGATCCTTTACAGGATCAAGACTGTGCTATGACATTATTTGCCTTTTTCGCTATGTTGACACTGGCATTTGTGGTTCAAAATCAGTGGTGGGTGAAACAGCTGGTTCCTCAGCCCAAATCAAGGCAGAGGCATCAAATTGTACTTCTAGATATTGTATTTTTCACTGGGACAGCCTTTCAGGAAAAAATAAAAAACAAAAAAAAAGCTGTTTTACTTAAGAATGTCCTAATAAAGCAGTAAAAAATATTAATTGTATTAAATCTTGACCCTTGAGCACATGTCTATTTAATATTTTGTGTAATGAAATGGGAAGTATGCAAAAATCATTTATGCAAAATATAATGTTTATCTTGTAGAAGAGCACATGTGTGATTATTTGAATAGCAAGTTGAATTAGCCACTTAAAAAAAAAAAAACAGCATTTTACTTGAAAGAATGACTGACAGACAAATTATGACTATCCAGACTTGAGTATTTGAAAAACAAATACCTGGATTCTTGCAAATGAACAAAGTGAGACTGTTGCTTCATGGAAAGCAAATACCTGACAGTGTTTGTTGCTGATGGTGAGATTCAAGCTTCCCCGAATACTAGTATTTGGGAACATTTGCATTTGTACTATATCAGTCTCGGTCTAGACAGGAGACAGAAACTACCTAGCAATTTGGATAGGGAAGGTTAAATATAAAGAATTATAAACTATTTGCAAGAACAAAAGACAACCCTGACGAATACTGTAAGTCCAGGGGAAGGTACTCAAGGAAGGAAGACACTTAACAAGGAGATCCCTCCTGAAGGCTGGGATTCTGACTTCATTGGAGATGATGCTGTTGCAAATGGATGGTGAAGTTGTCCTTGGCCTGAGTCTGCCCGCAGTTGGTGGGCCAGACCTGGCAGGCAGTGAGGGATGAGATGGGACAAGCAAACAGGAAAGTCACACTTGGGGTGTGGATGTGCAGAGGCTGGCAGACAGGAAGCTGCTCAAGGGGTGTCAATGAAACTTTTCTGGAAGCTGTCTATATGGGTATTAAACACCCTGGAAAGCCAGCTGGAAAGCCAGCTGTGGCTCCTATAGAAGCTACCTGGAATTTCCTTCTCTGTGGTTCCAGCGGGCTGCCTGCAGGGAGGTGCTGTATTTGTGGCCAGAACCCCATGGCAGTCACTCTCTGAGGTGCCAAGGGAAGCTACTAATGGGGGGGGGTGCCAGACCTGGATGTGAGGTCACTCATTGTCCCTCAAGCTGCTGGCTGTCATGTGCCAAAGAGCAAGCTGAGATCACTGGAACCAGGAAGAGACTCTCTTCCCTCTCCCAGTGTCCTCCCAGTGCTGTCTACTGGCAAAACATCACCTCGTGCCTGCTCTCCAGGAAGAAACATTCCAGCATCATAGCAGGAATGGACTTGGGCCAGTCAGAAATAGCTGGGAGACTGGTACAGTCTACCCCTTTGCTTGCTCAGCTTCTGCCTATAGCTCAACTTCCATGCAACATCAAAACAGCTCTCTTTCCACAGATATGGATATTCTCTGAGCTGGTAAAGATCTCACCCTTTCCCTAGAGAAGGAGATGCACAGTCCCAAAAGTCTTTGCATCCATTGCTGGCTATGTGAATTTCCTAAATTTAGCCACACCTCCGTTAAAAATACGTCGAGAACAAATTGTAAAGTTAATCTCCCACAACTTATATCTAAAATGATAATGGGGGCTCATCTCCACCAGCCTTGCACCTGTCCATAAGTGGCTGCTATTGGCACCCTAGAGAATGAATTGCCCTGATTGGTGAGGGCAGTATTCCAGAGGGCAGCTTTCTAGTGAGTTCCATGGACTCCCCAGATGGCTTACTTCAACAATACCCCTCAAAGGTGGCTTCCATGAAGATTTAATCAGTACCCAAGTGGGGGGTTCCTATATACCGGTTCCCTATTTTCCAGCCTCAGCCCATTGACTATGGCCCAGCTTTGGTCCAGAGCAATCCAGAAGACTTCTGTGCATTCCAGTGGGCTGCAACCACACCTTCTCCTATGAGATCTGAATCACAGTGGTGCTTGCATTGTGACCTTTCCAAATAACCGAAAGACTTTTTTGTATGAGATCAAAGGTGGTATTAATGAATGTGATTTTCCAAAATTGTAGATGATCCTGTATGAAAAGGTTTCAATCAAACTGGGAGAGCCATTGTAATGACACCCTGTGTGAGCTTCAGGGCAGGCCACCACTCCAGTTCACAGTTCTTGCCTTCATCACTCTGGGCTTCCTGCCTATTGAACAGAGCCTACTGATGACCTGTGCCCCCTTTTGTCTTAAAATGTATTGCTTTCACCTTCTGCCAATTGAATGCAGTATCTACGTACCTTGACTTATTTCTTCTTGCTGGACTTTGGGAAGGATGCAAGAGATACCTGTGGATGAAGAGTGCCGAATAAAGATCTGGTTACTCAGAACTCAGAGGCAGGTGCTCACTACCTGACATGCCAGGAGTTCCCAAGAAGAGTGGAAAAGTCTGAGAACAAACACCCTGAATTGAAGCTCAATTTCAGTATCAGGGTGTTTCACTTTTGCCAGTTACATCCAGGGGAAGGAGTTGACCTTGGGGAAGGATCTCTGTGACCTTCTGTGAAGTGCGTTTGAAACCCACCCTGTTGAGCAGTGTTGGAGACGTCTGCAGTCTTGCTCCCAAGACTGGGCAGACATCAAGACATCATTGACATCTCCTAAGATTCTGCAGGCCAGAAGGGTCTGGAGTTCCCTTTCTCATCCCAGACCCTTTAAGCACTAGAACTACCCATAAGGGGAAGTATAGAGTGGGGTACTCAAGAATCTACAAAGAGGGGTTTCACCGGAACTATGAGGAGGGAGCAGTTCCCTGCACCCATACATCATCCAGGCAATAGAAGCCCTCCAGCGAGCCTCTGGTGGGCAATTTTCCCAAGAAGTGGCACCTTCTATCCCAGGCCCCAAGTTGCCTGTGAGCTCTGCCGGGGAAACTTCGGGCTGACAAGCTCAGCAGACAGGAGTACTGAAGGGGAAGCCTCCTCAGTCACCTCTGAGATAAAAAGAACAAAATAAGAGAGAGGGAGAAAGGGAGAAGGAGAAAATCAAAGACTAATCCTACAAATTCTCCTTTAATCTTAGAGCTTCAGACCTAGTTCCCCTTTCATCTAGGACTTCGAAGTTATCTAGTTATTTTATGGGTAGTGAAACCACAGGGCGAAGAGAGGGTGGGGGGAGATTGAATTAATGAACAGGTAAGCAGGTTTATTATTTCGTCTGATCCTTCCTTCCTTCCTGCTAATTTCTCTGAGCCAATTTGGGAGGCAGAGCCTATCATGTTAACTCAGAGACAGACTATTGTATCCATGTTCTTTCTGAAACCATTTATCTGAAGGATATTAAAGATCCAATTTACATAGACATTATGGCATTGTGAGGAGGGTGTGTGCACGTGTGCATGAGAGAGAGAGAGAGGGAAAGAGCGAGATAGGGAGGGAGGGAGGGAGAGAGGGAGAGAGAGAGAGAGAGAGAGAGAGAGAGAGAGAAATGAGCTAGGGTATCCATCCAAATGGGCATATGTTTGTGTACATGCTTGACCTGCATTGAGAATCATCCCCCATGAAGCTCTCAAAGGAGTTTGCAATCACTCAACAAGTTAGATCAAGAAGTCATCGGGTCTTGACAGAAATCAGGCTCCAGGCAATGGTGGAAATGTTTATTAAGTCTGTGATTCAACCCTCAGGCTCCTGCATTTCCTTATCAGAGCTACAAAGTCACAGTGGAGGAAATGGGACTCTCTTGAGTTTGATATCTGCCTAATTGGATGCCTGGTTGCATTGCCCCGGCCCATGCGTGTGCCTATGTGATGAAAAACAGGTAGGATAGATGCTGGGAAGAAGAGGTCAGACTCCCAGGTTAGCCCTTAGCATCCAGGATAACCCATTCCAGTGCAGGGTCCTTGGTTCCACATAAGGGAACTGAGTGACTTAAGACAACCCGTATCATTATGGGAGCGGGAGCGCAGAGGGCATGCCATTATATTCATTCATGAAACATAGATAAAAACACCTATCCTGCCTTTGACCCTGGTTTGTCATAAGAATGAAATGAGGGGATGTGCATAACAGCAGTCTAAACAGAATTAGCAGAAAAGAGGGGGCAACTCACCCAGCTATAAGGGTTTGTTGTGAAGATTCTTTCAGCAACAACCAATTTCCCTTTGCTGACATTGGGTTCACCAAAGAGCCTTCTAATGGGTGATTTGGTCTCCTGAGTGGAGCTGTGCAGAGCCCATGGCATGGCAATGCCAGTGGTCCTACAGGGGATGCTGCCATTGTAAATGAGTGCTGGCAGTCTCCTGCTCTTCATTCGTTCATTCATCCATTCAGCTCATACTCACAGAGGAGCTGGTGCAATGGCTCATAGCCTTGGCTCCACTTTAGATTACCTGGGGAGCTGAAACACAAAACAAAGCTCCCAGGCCTTTCCCCAGACTAATTAACTGAGAGGTTCCGGGAGTAGCTCCCAGGCACAGACACTTTTATAAAGCAGCCCAGGTTGTTCTAATGAGCAACCGTGGCTGAAGTCATCGACCTGGTGTATGCCCTGCATTGTGCTTGCCTCCAGAAAATACAAAGATAAGTAAGATGTTCCTTACCCAGTGAAAACCATCCCCCTAGCACCAGGTCACCCCTGGGAGAGGTAGGGGAATTCTATTCCTGATTTTACAAAGTTGAGGATCACGATGAGACCCAAATTTCCTGAGGACACCATGAAATAGTCCTTCCGTCTCACTCTTGCTCACGAGCCCAGCCTGCTGGTCTTACTCCTTCAGAAAAATAAGCACTTCCTAAATCTCAGGTACCACGGAGCTCATCTTGGCCTTTAGTGCAGTCTCCCTCCTGGCCCAGGCATCCCCCAGGTCTCTCTGCCTGCAGCACAAATGGTGGTAAGCTTGGTGAAGCTCAACCTGTTCTCCACTCAGGTTGTGGACCAGGTCCTTCTAGAATCCATGAGGAGACCATGATCTCAAGATGCTGAATCAGCCTCATATTTCTTTCCTTTAGGAGCTCCCAGAAGACTAACTCTTGCCTTTCTCCCTGATGCTTGGACTCTCTCTGCACCTGCTCCTAAGGTTATGGTCCGTTTCTGGAATAATATACCTCATTTGAGAAGGAGGAAAGCTGCCTACGCTCGCACTGGTGAATCTAAGTCAGGAGATGAGCTTTGCCCACTTTGGGATTTTATGATTTGGCCAAGCGACACCTCCTCCAGGCAGTAATATTGCAAAGGTCATTTCCCCACACACGTCTTCATCTTCATAGCTGAGGTTAGGCTGGCTTCCCTGTGCACTGTCCTCAGAAGTCCACACTGTGGATGCTTAGCCCAGCGCCTGCCATAAGTCAAGGAGGTGGTACCAGCTTAGGCCAGGCATCCGGCTCAAGGCTGGGATAGAAGTCTTCTCAATCGTCTCTCCCTTTACTCTCTTCAGAGCTGACTGCTGCAATCAGATGGGACTGTGATGTTTTATCATTCAAGTCTGTTAAGAATCTGTTTCTTTCAGCGTCAAAACTTTGTTCCTGTCTTCTCGGAGACTTAAAATACTGTCCTTGAACTGAGGCGGGACCCTCTTGCATTAAACACACTCACAGCTTCAAAGCTACAAGCCTTGCCGCAGAGGGTCCCAGGGGAGCGTCAATAAGAGACGTTTGTTTGCTATACTACAAAGAGAAGCCTCGCTTCTTGATGGAGTTGATCTGAGGGGCGGGGGTGCTGGAGGGGTTTGTTGTTTGTCTCCAAAGGAGGAAGGGATTAGGGGAGGAGAGGTTTAAACTCCAAGAGGAGTTTCTGGCATCAGGAGCCTCCTTCCCAAGGGGGATCCTGGTCTCCTACTGGAACAGAAGATGCCCAGACCCTTGAGATTGCGAAGGCAGCTGTTTCCGCCCCTGAATAACCACACTGCCACCACCATTTTGTCACACTTCTCTGCACTCTGCCCTGTTTGCTGCTCACACCAGCCCTAGGGGTCAGGTGAAGAGATAGAGACTCTGAGAGGTCGAACTGCATGCCTGAGATTGCCCCAGTGATATTGGACCTGTGCTCTTTCTTTCGTGGAGGGCGGCGAGTAGATTTCAATGCCTTGACTGATGGATCGTTGTTGCTTAGAAGGTGGGCTGAGAAGGATTTTGAGATTGCTTCTGGGCTCAGTGGGAAGGAGGGTTGCCATTGATGTGTAAACTTATCATCTAATCTGCGACACTTTTGAGGGTGAAAGGGACTGTATTAGAATTATGCCTGAACAACACATTTAAACTGGGACTGTCCTGGGTCAACGAGGATATGTTACTCCTAAGGGAGTAAGCGTGTGTGATCTGGGTACTAGGGTGGGGGAGCATATGGGAGGATGGCAGCTGCCAGTCGGCCAGGAACGTGTCAGTTCTGACTAATTCTATGATTTCTGTGAGGATGTCTCTTCTGGTTCCCCCTCTCAAGGAGCAAGCTCAGCCTATCACATCCTGCAAAAAGTTGAGAGCGGTGGTCACGGATCAGAGGTCATCTAATGTGGCCAAATCCAGACCATAATATGCCTTGCCGTATGTGCCCTCGAATGGCCTATTGCCTCACCTCGGCCTTTTGCCAAGTAATGAATGCAAGGGAAGGGAAAGTCCCAAGGTGAACACTTCTCTTTTTTGACTATAGCATCAGTATTACGGCCGTGCTTACCCACTCCCCAGCCTGGAGACAGCCACAGAATCTCTCCAAACCCAGTCCGTACTGATTTGACAAGGATTCATGCACTGCTGGAATTCACTGCCAAACCCTCATCACCTCCTGCTTTGACTCCTTCAACAGCCTCTCCACTTGTATCTCTGCCTCCATGTTTGCTCCTCGTCATTCCCCCTCTGCTGACAGGGTAGTGTGTCTAAACACTCACATCTTCCTAAAAATCTTCCTAAGAATCTTCATTGCCTTTGCACGTCTCTTACGGACTCAATGCATGTGCCCCCAAACTCCTATGTTGAAGCCCTATCCCAAAAGGTGATGGCATTTGGTAATGGGGACCTTTGGGAGGTCATGAGGCTCGGGCCCCCGTGATGGGATTGGTGCCTTTCTAAGAAGAGCCACCTGAGAACTTGTTCTCACTTTTCATGCACATGCTGAGGAAAGGCCACATGAAGACACCGTGAGGAAGTATCCACCTGCAAGTCAGGAAGAGAGGCCTGAGAACATGACGATGCCAGCACCTTGATGCTGGACTTTCCAGCCTCCAGAACTGAGAGAAAGAAATGTCTGTCATCGAAGCCCCCTAGTCTGTGGTTTTATGTTATGGTGGCCCTAGCAAACTAAGACAGCATCTAAAATAACTAGGCTCACATTTACAGCCTCCCACAATCACCTTCCATTAGTTTCCCGTACAAGACTATGTTCTGACATTACCAGATTACTCACCAGTTTTTGGTCACATACATGGCACATATTTTCATGCCTCTCTGCCCTTGTACATGCTGTTGGTGCTGCGAGTCTCTTTTCTCATCTCCTTTAATATCTGGTCAGTGCCTACTTAGCATTAAAGCCCCGACTCCTTTCAAACGTCCTCCCTTCCCCTCTCCCAGCAGAAATCCTTCCTCCATCTGCTTGGCTGTCACATATAGTGTGCACGCCGGCTTGCAGCTTTACCTTCCCACTAACGCGGTGCCTGACATATTAGGAGCTGGGAAATTAATGAATGCACAAAAGGATGAATGAATAAATGAATGAATGACACCAGACCCTTGGACAGAGTTCTCTGTCAGGCCTTCAAGGAAATGCACTCTTGGATTCTCATTAAAAGAAGAAAGGGGGCGCCTGGGTGGCTCAGTCGGTTGAGCGGCCGACTTCGGCTCAGGTCATGATCTCGCTGTCCGTGAGTTCAAGCCCTGTGTCGGGCTCTGTGCTGACAGCTCGAAGCCTGGAGCCTGTTTCAGATTCTGTGTCTCCCTCTCTCTGACCCTCCCCCGTTCCTGCTCTGTCTCTCTCTGTCTCAAAAATAAATATACGTTAAAAAAAATTTAAAAGAAGAAAGGGAGGAGGGGTGCCTGGTGGCTCATTTGGTTAAGCATCTGACTCTTGGTTTCAGCTCCAGGTCATGATTGCATGGTTTGTGAGTTCGAGCCCTGCATCAGGCTCTGTGTTCACAGCGTGCAACCTGCTGGGGGTTCTCTCGCTCCCCCTCTGTCTCTCTCTCTCTGCCACTCGCCCCCTCTCTCAAGCTCTCAAAATAAATAAATAAACATTTAAAAAATGGAAAAAGAAGATAGTTGAATTAGCCGGGAGGTTTATTAGCTCTGTAGCTTTGCACACTGTCTTCTGGGGACTCAACTTTGGGCAGAGGCCAGAGGGCGACAGTGGGGAGCAGTGGGGCCGGGGATGGGCTGCGCCTCCTGCGTAGGGATCCTTGCTGAGGGAGATCTGCTGAGAAGGGAGGCAGGGCAACAGCAAGTAGAGAATAAGGCAGGATATAACTCATCTCTTTACCTTCACATATCTGGTCCCCACCCTCAGCTTTCTCTTCTGCCCCAAAGCTGTGAGTGACCTTCTTTGCCTGCCCTTACCAGCATTCACCCCTGTTACTCTCCTTCTTCAGTGAACTTGGCCCTGCCCTCCGGAGAGCCACCAGGAGCCTGCTCTCCCTGACCTTCCTCCTCACCTCCTCCTTGAGAATGTCAGGCTCAGTGACCCTCCCCCTGTTCCCTACCAGCGATTTCCCCCAGAGTGATGCTGCAGACGGGAGGGTGCAGTGGCCTGGGGAGAGAAATGCTGCCTGGACCTGAGCCTGAAATAGGAAGTTCAATGGGCATCAGCCTCATGAGCAGCCCCAGCCTCATTCTGAAACCCTGCTTAATCCTCAGGCCTTTGCTTTGAGGTGGGGAGCGGGGAGTCCTGGTTGTGCCTCCCTGCCTGCCACCCCCACCCTCATCGCTGACCCCTTGCTGCAAACTGTTTGTCCGTGTTTCTCCTCTTTGCCCCAGCGCATTTTGGCAGCCCAATTAGTGCCTCGCAGATAGTTTCTTGAGTCTGAGCAATCCTCCTACCCAACCTTTCACCTCCTGATTTCACTTTCCTGCCCTTGTAGGAGATGTTTGACAGGCTCCCTTCCATTTCATCTTCAAGCAGGCTGACATGCTCAGAAGGCTGCTGCTGTCTTCCAAGTGAAAAGTGGGTTAATTAAGGCATATTTTCCAGCTTGTTTTTAAAAAGGAAAACAAAAGAGAGAGAACAGGTATCCTAGTTAATGGTTCCTAATTGCTTCTTTCCCAAAAAGTCTTCAGTGTGAAGCAGCCTGCTGGAGTACTTCCTAACCTGGCATTGAAGAACTGAGCAGGGCTGTGCCTGGCCCCCAACCTAACTCCCACTCTCTTTCAAGACCCAGCTCATGTGCCATCTCATCATGGAAGCCACCCAGCTCCCTTGGATTAGGTCAGGTGATTGCAGTGGATGCTGTGCTTTCAGCCCAGAACCTTCTGAAGGGCTTGCTCTGCTAGCTGCTGAGGGGGTTGTCAGTAGATGGTCCTCATCTGTCAACCCTTCTTAGGAATGCCCCTCACTGAAGAGAGCTGACTTGTCCAGAGTCGTGCCCTTTTCACGGGACACCTGCCTCCAATGATTGGCCCATGCAGCAGTGTCAAGGCCTGGGCCATTCGTTTCTGTTTGGTACCACCCTGAGATGCCATCTGAGCTTCAGTTTCCTGCAATGTTGGCTGCAGCCTTTAACGAGACTGCCTTTCAGCCCAACCCCTCCTTTGGGCCACTCTTGCTTCCTCCCTTTTCCACAGGTGTTCGGCCCATGAGTACTCCCTGATGTCTTCCTGGCATGCTGATCTCCTTCTCAGGAGCTGATTGCTGGCTCACCCCGTGACCGTGATCTTTCTCTGTGTTACTGTAGTGTCCTCTCTGGCTATCATCATCAGTGGACAGCAGTGTGATGCCCGAGGAGGCTTTTTAGGAGGGACATAATGCAATGAGGCCGTTTACGGTTTTTCATCTCGCAGAGATATGTGGATTCGATTCTTTCCAGACTCAACCTCTGTTAACTGCTACAAAACTCTACCTACAATCTATAACTTGTCTGTCTGTCTGTCTATCTACTCTATCTATCTATCTATCTATCTATTTTTCATATCTATCTATCTATCTATCTATCTATCTATTTTTCATATCTATCTATCTATCTGTCATCTTTCTACCTATCAATACTGTTGGTGCCCCACCCAGGTCCCCGTTATTGGCTGGTGCACCCTTCTCCCAGCTGGTATCACTGTGACAGTGACACTCATGACAGTCACTCATGACAGTTCACAGCTGCACCCCTTTCTGGAAATTTTCCTTGAGCCAGACAGGAGCTGCTTTATCCTGGAGGCTGTGAAACCCTTCCCCTTCCCCAGTGGCCGACCTCAGACAATGACTGACTGGCACTGGGGTAAATGGACAGCCCTCTTGCCCCCACGTGGGACAAAGTCTGTAGTAGAATTTGCACTGCAGAGCTCCCTGGAAGATCAAACTGAAAACTGTTTTCAGCCGAGAGCACATTCCTGCTTTGCTGTTTTGCTTTCCTGAATCCTCCTCTTCTGAGTGTACTTCCTCAATAAAAGTACTTGAGTGAAGGTCCTTATCTTAGGCTCTGCTTTTTGGAGAGCCTGACCTGAGACATTTGCTATCAAGACTGGTCCTAAAAAAGCAAACAAGCAAGCAAACAAGCGGACAAAAAATAAAGGCAGGCACCAAGTATGGGATTCTGGAACTGGATTGCAATGGAGACTGCATCGTTGGTTATCAGTGGAATTATTGCTAGCCTCTGGCAGGCTGTGCGATTGCTAAGATCTTTACCTAGGTGAACTTGCAAAGATGATGTACCAGCTGGTTCAATGTCTTAGGGGTTTGGGCTGCTGTAACAAAATACCATGGACTGCAGGGGCAGGGGGGCTTAAACAAGAAAAATTCATTTTCTCATGGTTCTAGAGGCTGGAAGTCCAAAATTAAGGTGTCACACTTTTGATTTCTCCTGAGGCCTCTCTTCTTGTCTTGGACACACCCACCTTTTTGCTGTGTCTTCACATGGCTTTTTCTCTGTGTACATGCTCCTCTGGTGTCTCTTTCCTCATAGAGATACAAGTCACATTGGATTAGGGCCCTGCCCTTATTATCATTTCATCTTTAGAAGGCCCTTTTCCCAGATACAGTCACATTGGAGGTTAGACCTTCAACATATGAGTTTGGGGAAAACACAATTCAATCCACAATGAAGTGTACCTTCATTGTGAGAGAGAAAATGGCGGCCTCAACTCTGTTAATTAACAGTTTAAAGCAAAGTCACGCCTTTAAGGAGGAGAACTTCCATTCCTATGGCCAGAGGCAGACAAAGCTAAAAACCAAGCACAGGGCTTGATTGTGGAAGTGACAGAACTTTAAAGAGGAGTGAATTCTCAGCGAAGATGAATCACCTATGCTGAAGGCAGGGCCTCGGTATTTGGGATGTGAATATCTGGATAGATGTACTTGAGAACTCATTCTCTAGAATTCCCTGAACCATTTGGGCCTGAACAAATGGCCTACTCTCCATTGTTCACAGGTAGAGGCTCCTACTTGCTTGAAGATGATGCGGAGGCCTCACATGAGGCCTTCAAGACAATGCTTCCCCTACCTCCCCTTACTGGCCCCCAGAGTCACAGACAGGGTTAGATCTCAGCACAGTCAGACTGGGGAAGTAGTGGGTCTGCTAAGGGACCCACAGATCACACCCAGAGCTACCAGACCTGACTGCAGTATAATGGCAGGAACCAGGCATGGATTCAGAAGGGCCTGGGTGAGGAGGGGACCAGAATACAAAGCTGGATGGGGACAGTTTTCCAACACAAGGCACTCTCCCACAACACAGGGTATAGTGCTCTGGCCAGGGCCCTGAGATATGGTTCTAATGCACTGCTGAGATGACTCTTGGAAGCTTGACTAAAGCAATGGCCTACATTAAATAAAACACAGTTACCAGAATTACCATGGTGAACAGGTAGGAAGAGACCAGAGGCTTGGAGAAGTGGGCAGGCTAGAGCGGGTCTGTGATATAATCTGGAAAATCAAACTAACCATGCTCCTCAGGGGGCCTGGACGACACTCTTGTTGCTAAGGTGATGAGGGGTACCAGCATCACCAGGGGGTTCAGTGGTAGGACTGATGGAAATTCTTAGTAAAAATGGGGATGTCTCAGAATAGCAGATGCCAGGTGGTAGCATAATTGTCAGAGGCAAGGTGAGCATAATTACCGTAATGGGCATCAAGGTTAGCATGAGAGCCAGGACAGCCTGGCCTTCAGGGACTTCTGGAAATGGTATGAAGATCATGGTGTTCCTAGAGGGAGACAGATAGGCAGCCAACAAGGATACATGGCTTTAGATAAACACACACACACACATGTGTATAGGTAAAACTGAAAGGGATCAAGCATGGATGAGTGTTAAGTCCAAATTCAGGCTCTCCAAAAGAAAGTCATGTTCCCTTGCCTAGTTTCCAAACCTAAGCTTGTTCTCAAACCCAGAACGCATTGACTAAAGGAGAGGCCAAGTCGTGTAACACTGTGGTAAGTGTATACAGTAGCACGCTGCATATACTAGTTCTTTCCCGAAGAGCCTGTAATTATTTACTTGCATAACCAGGTACTGGGGAAAAGGAATACCTGGAGCCTTGTAAGGTCTGCTGGAGACGAGTACTGGGCTGACACTGATGCCTGGGAAATAAAGCACAATTAACCCTGTTAGGTTAGCGGGGACCAGGTAATAAATGGCGCTCTGGCCCAGGTGTTTCTCAAAATATCCACCTGGTGGTCACTTCCCTGGTTGCTGAAATATAATTGGAGTGGACGTCGTTAGCAGAAGATAGATATAACCTTTACTTGGTTCTTGGACTTGTAGAGTAAGAACTATTGAATAGGAAAGGCCAGTAGAACTCTTGGAAGGCTCCCTCCCTCTACCGGGATGATAAATCAAAAACAACATCACATTCTAGGGAGGATGGCCGAGATTTAGCTCCATCCTGACTGACCTAAAGGGTGCTGAGATGATGGTTCCTTGTAATAGTCCCATATAGTTCACCAGTCTGGCCGCTGCAAGACTCAGGTGGATCCGACAGACAATGGCAGATTTTGGCGAGTTTAACCAAGCAGTAGTCTCACTTGTAGCCACTGTATGACTCATCCTATATTTACCAGAGCAGGTTAGCATGGCCTTGTTAATGGTCATGCAGCTATTGATCTGCTGAATGCATTCTTTGTCTTCATACCCTTCATAAGCAGGAAGGATCAAATGCGCTTGGCATGTACCTAGAACAGACAGAAGTTTACATCCACCATCTTACCTCTGGGAGATTGTGAATTTTTTATTCAAAGTATAGTTCAAAGTACCTTCGACTATCTGGACATTCTACCAAACATCAGAATGGTCCACTCTGTTGATGCCATCATGTTAATTGGACCCAATGAGAAGAAGTGACAGACACTCTGGATGCATGGAAAGGCTCATGCTTTCCAGAGGGCTGGTGATAAGCCCTAGAGACCTAGGATTCTGCCACAGCATTGACATTTTTAGGGGACCAATGGATCGCTTCTCGGCCTTTTGGCTAAGATCAAGTGTAGGGGACCAATGGCCTAGGGAAAGTCTCTTCGTACCCCCTCTCACTAAGAAAGAAGCATAACAGCTAGTAGGCTTCTGTGGTTTTGGAGGCAGCATATTCCATGCTTGGAAATTCTGCTACAGCCCATTTATCAGGTGACATTGGGAGTCCCCTGGCTTGGACAGTACTTGCCTGGTCAAGTCACTAAAACCAACAGAAGCACTAGCTCAGTGTGAGGGGTTATCTAAAATGAGTGGTGAAGATGGAAGGTCAAGAGTAGTGGTCATGACCTTGAGAACAGGCAGCTGGGCTGTGGTTCACTCTATTAGCCCGCCTTTTGTATGTTTTCCAGGAACCCATGACCTATCAGAATCCTGGAGATGCTCTATCTGGTTAGAGTAGACCTAACAGAGAAGTAAGCGGACCAGCACTGTGCAAAGGTTGAGTGTATCAGGTACTGTTGGGGCCCAGCCCAGACACCATATACCTGCTGTGAGTCGTGGCCACCTGACCTAGGAGAAGACTAGCCCCTTCCCCCCAGGTGTTGATCTCAGCCATTGACTGACCAGCACAGGG
The DNA here is from genome assembly GCF_016509475.1 of Prionailurus bengalensis. Lineage (NCBI taxonomy): Eukaryota > Metazoa > Chordata > Mammalia > Carnivora > Felidae > Prionailurus > Prionailurus bengalensis. The sequence goes on along the minus strand of NC_057346.1, from coordinate 13,976,804 downwards.
AACAAAGGTCCTCAAGGTGGGACTGACTCTTTGGTAGTCCTTGATTTAGTGCTATTAGAGCTTCCCAATGGGCTCAGTCTGAAGCTACTGACCAGCTGAGACTACGTTTTTACTTAGCCTCCCTTCCCCTCCTGTTCTCTCCGAAGAGTGCTCCCTCCAACAAATCACGTGAGCAAGAATCCCTACCCAAGAGCTGCTTCTAGGGTACTCAGCCTAAGACAATATATGCATTATTTGTGTTATTATGTATGTCTGTTTACTATAAACACAGTACCTCTTTCTGCAACGTCATTATCTGGTGTATACCCATGTTCACATCTGTGCCCCCCCCCGGATCATGTTCATGAACAACATGGCCCACATGTGTCTAAGTCCAATTTACTTTGGGGTTTCTTGCATCAGTGAAGTGATTCCGATCTACATGTTTTGAAGGATTGAGAATTTTGCATAAGGAAATTTTCGCTAGTTCAAACTGAGTTCGTAGGTGGAATCCCATCACATAACTGAACTTGAACTTGCTGAATTCTATCATAGAAAGTCAGAGAGGGAGGGAGGGAAGAAGGGAGAGAGAGAGAATGAGAAAGAGAGGCTTTTATTTATCCATTAATTTATTAATTTTTGGCTTTTGAGCTTCTGAGAGCCCACGTTTTGATTTTAAGGATTTTCAAGGAGAACTTTGACAACACCTATTTTTACCTTGCATGCTTGATTTTAAAGGAAACTCTCTGGTGATAAACTATTGAATTATTTTATATTTTAGACTCTTCATTTCAGAGTAGGCTCCCCCACTTTGGTCTGAATTAGTGAGGTTTGACGAAATGTGGACAGCAAATGAATTGCAAATTATATGTAAATGTGTATAAATTAGCACCAGTTATTAGAATAATTTGCATCAACAGCTCTATAATTAGGCAGCAACCTGAGAGAGAAGGGCAGTGGGCAAAGGATCTGAGGAAGCTGGGAAGGCAGCCCAGGAGTCCTGGGGTCCCCACCTCTATGTTAATGAGGCTCTGTTTTCCCCTTCTCCAGGCCCCTTGGCAAGGGCCTCGGGGATCTAAAATCCATACCCTGGCTTTCGTCTGGTTCTTGCTAAGATTCCTTGTTGGCACCGCTCGGGAAACTGGGCTTTTCCTGCTCAGTGCGGCACAGCGAGAGGCTGTGGGCTTCGGTATGTGGAAGTCTCAGATCTACTGCTTTCAGGACAGCTTCAGCCGAATCACTGTCTGACTCTCAGTTTCCTCATCCCTAAAATGGGCTTTGCAACAAGCGCTTGCTCCCACATTGTCTCCTAGCGCTATGTGGCTCAGATGAGATTATGTATCGAACTCTACAGCCCTCTTCGTGCATTCAGTATTACTGGGACAGCTGACTGCATCTAGCCAGCCAGTGGCAGATCCAGGATGAAACCCAGGCCCGTCTAGCTTCAGACCCCTTCTGCATCCCTGCCTCCCAGGGAAGCAGGAAGCAGGCGTGAAGTATAGTTCCTTCCCATTATCCATTCTCCTGGTACCACTTGGCCTCCTGCCCCATGTGGGTGCAGGTCCCTTGAGGCCAGACGCTATGTCCTCTATGCCTCTTGCATCCTGTCCTCAGCACACTTTTTGGTGGGCATGCCCTGGTGAGTGCCCGGTCCTTGGGGCCTGTGCCTGTCTATGGGCTTATTGAGGGCATTTCTCTTTCTCTTTTCCTTTATCCTGGGACAACAAGAGAAATGACACAGAGCTCCCATCCCCTCATCTATAGCTACCCTTGCATCAGCCATCCTTGAGCAAATGAGGGTAGCTACAGGTATGCAGGGAGCTGGGAAAACCAGATGACGATATAAATAATCACCTACTTGCCTTTGGAATGAATCATATGGATTTTCTTTTTAGCATATTTGCCATCTTCATTTGCCATGAAAACACATACCCATGCTCTGACCCTAGCCCAGAGGACAATGTGTGGCTGGAGGAAAACACCACGGTGGGGGAGTCACCACCGGGGCGGGTACCTAAGGGGTGAGCACCTGTCACAGAAAGATCACAGGGTTTGGGTTCAGAATCAGGTACTGGTTCCTGCCCTGTGATCTTGTAAGCTTTCTGAGCCTCCTGTATCCTTCACAGAGTGACCTTGAGGATGAAATGGAATTTTATATGTAAAAGGAATTTTCCATTATTTCATTATGATCAAGGACCCCGAGCACAGCCCAGCTAGATCTCTAGTTCCTGCCTGCCTGTCCCACTTCGCATCTGCCTGTCCATCCTTCAACGCACACCCGGGGCCCCCGTCGTGGGCACTGCTCGTCATTCCAACTATCTTCACTCACATGGCCATCTCTTCCCTGAGTGGCTTTTCCTGCTCCATTGGCTGGACCAGCATCTACTGATTAATTCATCCGTTCAGCAGATGCATGTTTACCAAGCATGTACGGTGTGCCAGTCACAGTGACGGGCGGTGGGGACACAATGGTGAACCAAACAAAGGTATTTCCTTTCCTCATGGAGCTTACATTTCCTGAACGATTTCACACTCGCTTAAATATTACAACCTTCCCTGACATCTACCCTCCCTTTGCAGATGTGTGCCCCCTCCTGTTTACCCACCCCGTGTCTAAAGTTCTGTCATTTTGCCCTTGACATTGCGCTGACTCTTACACACTCTGCCCCCTCCCCTTCTGCCTCTTCAGCTCCTCCTGTGTTGCTTTTCCCCTTTCTTCTCTCTCTTTCCCTCCCTCCCTCCCTCCTACGGCAGCCATTTCCTTTGTCCCTCCCTAGAATTTATAAGGCCAATCCTTGAAATGAGAAGGTGACTACTTTCAAACAGATAAAAAGAAAGCCCTTCTTTTCCCAGCAGATAATTAATTTGTGTCGCTTGCTGGTCGTGGAACATAATTGAGGCCAAGGGCTTAAGAAGGCCCCGAGAAGGAATTAGACACGTAGCCACACCAGAGGGAATGTATCGCTCACTCCCTTCCCTGTCCCTGGAGGGCGAGGGTGGTAAGCCCTGCCCTGTGCATTGGTCACGTGCCACCGTGGTGAGCTGCAAGCCAGCTTTCTGGAGCCAGCGGGGGGACTTGCTGTTAAAGGGTGCTTGGAGAATAGGTTGGAAGTCCTGGGTTCGAGTCCCAGTTCTGTCATTTTATTAGTGGGATGATTCAGTTTTATTCCTTAATCTCTCACAGCCTCCAGATGCCCGGAACCCCTAAATCCTATGTGTTTCCCCTCCCCACCCCCGTGGGCTGTGGAAGGTTCTGGAAAGCGTAGTCTGTGGACAGCTTGGCAAGCCGTAGAATGTAAAGGGCTGAGTGTTCCATGATGCTCATCCTGTTTCCCACCTTTGGCCATGGACGAGGCAGAAAGGATATTCCCCAGAAGCTGGAAGTGTAAAGCTGTTGGCACGGATCTTGGCTATGGGGACCATCATACAGGCGTGTGGCGATCACAGGGGAGCTCCTGGGAGCAGAAACGACCCAGTGTCCCTGACGCCCAGGTCTGCGTCTGGCACTACCCAGCTGTGAGGTCCTGTGAACTCCTTTTTTCCTTTCTGGACTCTCAGATTCTTAATCTGCAAAATGGGCACTGGAGGGTGGAGTGAAAAGAGTCATACCAGATCATGATTTTGCAAACCGTATTCCTTGGAACATCGGTCAGAGATTTCAAGAAAGAAAAGAGCTCCAGAGAAATAAGGTTTCGAGAGAAAGTTTGAGAAATTCTGCCTAATATATGAAGGTAATCAGAGTGCAGGCTAGCAAAATACATCTCTTCAAAGTCCTGTAATAGGGAGAATTGGTTTTGTTTAACCTGGTTTGGCCCAAATTTTGCAGAGCCGTTATGAACGTCCTATAGATGTTGATGCTCTCAGCGATATGCCTTGGGGAGCATGTGACAAAGCCCTTGCATTCGTCCCTGTCAAACATTGCGTGCCTCCGTAATACTCACGTGGCAATTCCACCCAGACCGGGGTTTGGGGGGCCATCACGCTCACACCGAGAGTTGGCCAGGGGTCAGTGCTGTGCCGTTTTGGAAAGTTCTGTTGAGGCTGTCTGCCGCCTCCTTCCCAGCTATGCTTTTTACGCTTAGGTGACATTCAGGTCCTTTTCCCTGAGCCCGCCACAGAGGCAGGTAGCAAGGGAGCCGGCAGACAGGGAGCCCCGCCTGGGTAATTGGGAGAGCGCTGCAGGTGCCGGCATGTTGCACATGTTGCAAACTAGCCCCCCGAGGCACGACGTGAACTGAGTCTCAGGAACCGGCAGCGTGTGAGATGGGCTCCAAAGAACGCAAAACCAGGCAACGTTACTCAGCATTTCCACGAAAAGCGCATTGGGCACTTTGTGCCAGGAGCTGTACCAATTGCTGGCCACACAGCGATAACTCAGACCCAGTCTCTCTGACCTTGAGGTGCTCTTGGACTTGGGGAGGGAGAGGAAAAGAGACAGCATATAAACAGGTAACAGCACCTACTCGCAGGCACTGGTGGGAAGGATCCCCTGGGAAGTTGGTTAAAAACTCAGATGCCCGGCTTCTGATCCTGAGGGTCGGAATCTGTGGTGTGGGGGCCAGACACCCGCATATGCTGGTATGGGGCACTGTGGCATTCCCTGAGTAGGATCAACGGGGAAATCACGCTACTGTGGAGTCAGGACATTGCCCGGGTGAGCCTGGACAGGGCCCTCCCCTCTCCCCAGCTTTACGGAGGGGTAACTGACAAACAACACGGTAAGAGATTTAAAGTGTGCTCTGCGATGATTTGATCTACGTCTACAGTGTGAAAAGATCCCCCCCCACGTCCATCACTTCACATACTTGTCTCTTTTGTTCTTTTGGGGAGAACATTGAAGTTCTGCTCTCTTAGCATATTTCGGTCATACTGCAGTGTTTTCAACGACAGCCCCCCAAGTGATACATTAGATCCTCAGACCCTCATCTTCTAGTGCCACATTTGCACCCCCTTACCAACCTCTCCCTATTTCTTCCACCCTCAGCCTCTGGCAACCACCCTCCTATGCTCTGTGTCTAGGAGTTTGACTTTTTCTTTAGATTCCACAGTGATACCATGCGGTATTTGTCTTTGTCTGTTTTATCTCACTTAGCTTCTTGATTGGACACGCTCATGCATTTGTGGGTGCAGTGCCCTTGGAATGTCGGGTGTAAGGCACCTGGCACAGAGTCTGGCTAGCCACGGGAGCCCTGTGGCCACACCACAGGGGCATGGCCATTCTCGGTACATTTATTGAACGGATTTATTGAAATGCGAAGGGCAAGGAAGGCAGGAAGGTCACCCGTCAGTCTACTTCCTTAGGGCTCATGTCAGAGGGCAGCAAGGAGCCAGCTGGGTCCTGGCTGTGCCTGGGTCCTGCTGAACACGTAGCACTTTACATGGGTGTAAAGATACCATTTAACCACAGAGGTTAAGACACCTTAAGACACCAACCTCGGGTTGGGCCAGACATCTTAGTGCTCTTCGCAAAGGAGTGTTTAGGAGGCTTGTGAGGCTCTGCAGAGCTGCAAGACTCGATCCAGCCAAGATCTGAATTCCGTGTTATAGCAGCTCCTTTGGTCTGATTCACACATTTCGTACCAAAGCATTCACTTTCTCACAGCATTTATTAATTTCCTGTGGGTATGCCTTATTGCCTTTGCTAGGTCCTAAAGGCCAGGAACTGGACAGATGACACCTTTTCTTCCTTAACCCAGTGCTGTGCAAACAATAAGTACTCAATACGGACCTGTGGCTAATTGATAATTGATCTGTTGCAGCAGGGAGGGAGGATGCCAGCTGTGGCTGTTTTGTCCTCAATTTGGGTTCATTTCCACCTTTAAAGAGCTTGTGCATTATTATATTATCGTATTATGCAAACCAAATATCCTAAAAAGACAGATAGTTAACAAACAGACTAGTAGATTAGGGATTGCCTATGGGATTCATCCTAATCAACCAGCCTACTTATCTGCCTGTGATCAGGGCCCTGAATCTTTATCATTCAGCCGAGTGAAGCAACATACCAGGTTCCCAGAGGAGTAGAACGGGATTTCAATTACATATCCATTTTTTTATCACTTCACTGAAATAACATGGGCTCCCTGGCTCTAAATTGCTAAAAACCAGTTTAAGTTAAGGAGACAAATAGACACTAATTACAGAGCAATGTGGAGTCCAAAGAATCAAGGCACTTGGCCGAGAAATGCCTTCCGTCACTCCCTCCATTGCAAAGTGGGAAGAAATTGCAATTTCCTCTCCTGCTACTTTATTCCCAGGAACCCCTCCCCTCAGGAGGGTAGGAGTATGGCAGGGTGGGGTGGGGGGGCTACAAAAGAACCATCTGGGGAGAGAAGTTTAGATGTTCCTCTTTTAGCCCTGGCAAGCTATTAACTCGAAGACCATGGCATCTGTTTCTTTTGTATAATAATCTGCGCTGTTGTCTACATTCTTATGTATTTAGAGGCATCCTCTAAGCCTACTCAGAACTGCAGCCTCCCACTGAAAAGAATAATAATACATAGGCATCAGGTGACCCCACGAGCTCCATGCTAGCTCCGTGACCAATTGGTTGAGTGACCTTGGACAAGTTACTTCATTTTCTGCTTTGGTTTCCTCTTCTCTACAGTGAGATCCACTGGTATGCTGGCAAATATTTGACTGGCTCTCCAGGGAGGAAAAGCCCTTATTTGTAGCTTTTGCCAGTTTCCATGGTGTAAATACTCCCACCATGGCCGATTTCAAGCTGCCCGCCTGATGTCACTGAATATGGAATGGGAAGAGATGCCCACAGTCAGCTCTCACGAGCTGGCATGAGATGGTTTCAGCATACCACTGGCTGAGATATCACCCATCATCAAATCGAATGATAATGGGATGGTCCTACAGAGTGCACGTGCTCTCTCTGCCTGTCTAGGTATGTCCATAGTCCTAGTTCTTTTTTTTTTTTTAATGTTTTATTTATTTTTGAGAAAGAGAGACAAAGTGCGAGTAGGGGAGGGGCAGAGAGAGAGGGAGACACAGAATCTGAAACAGGCTCCTGGCTCTGAGCTGTCAATATAGAGCCCAACGTGGGGCCTGAACCCACGAACTGTGAGATCATGACCCGAGCTGAAGTCAGACGCTTAACCTGCTGAGTCACCCAGGCGCCCCCATAGCCCTAAAATTTGATGACAGGCAAGAAGGAAAACATCTGGTTTCTGCCCATCTCAGAGGCGGGGTAAGAATAAAGGAAACAGTGTTTTCAACATGAGATAAAAATAAAATACAGAATTTAGTTCATTCTTTATAGCAGTGTTTAATGAATATGTGATAACATTTATTAATAAAACGTAATAATTGTATTCAAAATTTCATTGAATGGAAAACACTCTTCTCTGCTTTTGTGCCTTTGTGAAGGGGAAAGTGGACAATTTATTCCCTGTCAAGGGAGTTTGACAAGAAATAGATCAACAAGGTGCCTTCTCCCCGTCTGTCATGTCCAAGTCCACATGTTCAACAAATGCTCAGCATCTGCGTATCGATGACACCTCCTGGCCATGAGGACTTTCCTCTTTTAAAAATGGCAGCGATCTGATAATCAGGCACTGAGTACTGACTGGACCCTTCAAGCCTCCCACCATGCGTCCTGTTACCTGCGCTGACATTCATTTCCCTGGGTCAAATGCTTCTTCCTATAGCTTCTCTGCAGACCCTTCCCTATCATGTATGGCCCCTCTTTCTTTGACCCAGCATAGTACCATGGCAATAAAAATCTCTCTTATGGCACAGGTCTTACCCTACCTGGATTACAGTCACCGATACACTTGTCCTATCCCCGAATCAGACAGTGAGCATCTTGCAGGAGGAGATTAGGTATTATTAATCATTTTTTATTTCCTGCAGTGTGCTTAATAAGTGCTTTTTGAATTTTAATTGAATTTCTATGACTAGAAGCTGATGTACCTCCTTAATCTAAAGAGTTCTTTAAAAAAATGAATTCAGAAGTTACATCCTATTGAAGAGTATCTAGAATAACATTAGCCAGAACTGTTGGGATGGTAGACGACCACATTCTTGGTACGCTTTGTGGTGGTAAGTTTTTGATGCCAAAAGACACACCCTCGGGGCGCCTGGGTGGCGCAGTCGGTTAAGCGTTCGACTTCAGCCAGGTCACGATCTCGCGGTCCGTGAGTTTGAGCCCCGCGTCAGGCTCTGGGCTGATGGCTCAGAGCCTGGAGCCTGTTTCCAATTCTGTGTCTCCCTCTCTCTCTGCCCGTCCCCCGTTCGTGCTCTGTCTCTCTCTGTCCCCAAAAAATAAATAAACGTTGAAAAAAAAAAAAAAGACACACTCTCACCCCCTCTCACATGCACGCAGTAATTTGCCTGACATTCCAGCTTCCACTTCCTTAAATAAAGTACCTATTTATACCCACATTCATTAATTTTATAATTGGAATTACCTGAACAAGAATGTTTTCAATTAAAAAAAAATCTAAGAACATGGAACATTGCTAGGTGCCATGCAAGATATGGAAGTGATGGAACAGAGTCCATGTTCTCAGGGACCTTAGAGTTTTTCAAGGTCAAAGCAGTTGAAATATATGTAAGCAGTCTGAGATTAGTTGGGGAATGTTTGACCTAAACCTTGAAAGATGAAGTAGAATTTGGGTAAGAAGAGGAAGAGGGAAATGGAGAAGAATAGAAGAGATAGAGGAAGAAAACTAAAGAGGGAGAGAAAGAGGTAATTGTAGGACTTAAAGGGAAAAGTGTGGCATAGGGAGAAGTGGATGAATAGGAGGAGTCTTGACTGACTGGTGGGTGGTGTTCATGCTCGGAGATAAATTACAGATTTATCTGAGAACCAAAAGATGTAGGGTCACAGACGTCTTTGAGCTTAGACTTTTTCTCTAAGAAGCCCTAGGAAGCCACCAGATCTTTTGATAAGGGAAGTAGCCTGATGACAGATCTTGGAGGGTAGGACCAGAGGGTAGAAAGCAGTTAGAGTCAGAGCCTCTGGTGGGACCAGCCAGGAGAACTGGGGATTCTGGGTTTCACCGTCATGTAGTGGCCATGAAGATGGACCAAAAGGGACAGGAGTCAAGGCCCCAAGGAGGGAGCATGACCTGGGGGCTGGTCAAAACTGTTTAACAGTGAATTACAGATCAAAGTAAAAGGTGATGGGTGGGTAGCTCTTGAAAGAACACAGATTATGGGAATGAGAACGGAATGTAGAAGCCATTGGAAAACCCAAGAAGACCCATGGAGGTGGCTGCTCTTTCTGTCCCTCCTTCCCTCTCTTTGGACCCCAGAACCAAATCTTCTTCTTCCTACACAACTCCTCTGCTTTCTTATCTCTACCCTCTGGCTTTCTCTGATCAGTTACTCCCTCCTCTCCCTCAGCAAGTTCAGCCATCACCTTCGGCCCTCCCACTGCTAAGTGACTCAGCTACTCAATATTTGCCTCTTCACACTTCTGAGGGAGCGCACCTGGTTGACTCAGCATTCCGTACCTGTTACATTCTAATCTTGTGGGTGGCCAGCCAACCTATGGCTTGGCTGGTCTTGGCTCAGGTGCCCACTCCTGGTCCAATCAACCTAGTCTGGTGGGGGTGGGGTGGGGCCAGAATCTGGCTTACGTGATAAAATGCAGAGCCCGGGTACTATAGGCAGGGCCTTAGAAAAACCTATGGGTTGAGTAGGGGGGAACGCATCATGATTATTATTTCTTTACATATTCTTTGGATTTAGAAGCTAAAGATAATGATGGGGTCAATAATGACTAACTAACTGTTCACAAGACTCACTAACTAGAAGAATAAAAATGTCAGTGACAGAAGAATAAGAAAATGTGGCAGGGAAACAGGTAGAAACAGGAAAATGATATGCACATGTAGGGGCGAGTTTCACTTATGCATTCATTTAGCAAATATTTATTGACTACCTATCATGTGCCAAGGATGGTGTTAGGTAGGTCCCGGGGGATTCATGGACTTGAAACATTGGAACCATCAATAATCTAATAATAATGATATTTCCCATCTATTAAGCTCCTACTGCGCTCAGTGTGCTTTTTGGTTTACTATCTCATTTAGCCCTTACAACCATCTTTAAAAGATGCTATTATTCATTTCATTTTACAGTTGGGGAAATTAAGAAATTAAGTCTCAGAAAGATCATGTAACCATCCTAAGGCCCTACAGACCAACAGATGAATGGATAAATAAAATGTGGTGTGTGTGTACGTATCCCTATCTATCTATCTATCTATCTATCTATAATGGAATATTACTTAGCCTTGAAAAGGAATACAATTTTGATAGATGCTATAACATGGATGAGCTTTGAAAACATGATACTAAGTGACATAAGCCAGACACAAAAGGGCAAATATTATCTGCTTCCTCTTTTGTTGTGTCTAGAGTGGGCAGATTCATAGAGACATAACAGACCAGAGATCACCTGGGGCTGAGGGGAGAGAAATGGGGAGTTATTGTTTTGTGGGTATAGAACTTCTGTGTGAGGTGGTGGACAAGTTCTGGAGTGTGATGGGGTGATGGATGCACAACAATGGGAATGGACTTAGGGCCACTGAACCGGCCACTTAAAAATGGTAAAAACGTATATTTTATACGCAACATATTTTATTTTCTCGTGATGAAAAAGTTGCACATAAATTCCTCTGGCTGCTGTGTGGGGAATAGAATGTGGGGTTTCCTGGTGGGGCGGGGGGGGGGGGGAGAAGCAGAAGACCAATGTGGGGGAGTCTGTCCTGGGGTCTTATTGAGATAATGGTGCCTTGGACCAGAGTGGTGCCAGCAGAGGTGGGGAGAGGACCAGAGATGAGCTGCAGACTTGTCTGAAGGCAGAGAGCTGACAGGGTGCACCATGCATGTAGGATGTAAGGAAATGGGGGATTCCGTGTGACACCCAGGGTCTTGTTGTGAGGCACAGGATGCATGATGGTGTTGGGTTCTGATACTTTAGGAGAAAATAGCTGAAATGCTCTCAGCGGGGAGCTGAGCAAATAATATACTTGCTTAGTGCCATCCAAGGAGCAGGAGAAGGGTTTGGGGTGAACATTACAAAACACAACAACAACAGATCTTTCTAATAGAATGATTCTGAGCATGCAGTCCGTCAGGTTAAGAGTTCCCATCTGATTGTGTACAGGAACCGCTCTTGGTGGGGCAGCCATGCAGAAGATGCACTTAGGGCTGGGAGATCTTTAAGACCCATGTCGATCCTCAGATTCCTTCATCCTAAATTCTTAGAAGTCTTTGCAAATAAAATTTCCGTTGCAGATTGAGACAGAAGCCAGATTACACAAGTGGATGGTGAGGTAACGAGGCTGTGCCTGCAAATCTTGAGATAATTTTTAAGAATCTCATAACCAGGGAAGTCAGTGGTGTCAAAAAGCATTTTTTTTTCTGCTTTCTTTTTCTATTTTTCCTTTTTTTCCCTTTCTTCCTCCCTTCTTCTCTTCCTCCCTTCCTTCCTCCTGCTCTCCCTCCCTTCCTGCCCTCCCTCCCTCTTCCTTCCTTCCTTCCACCATCTCTTCTTCCCCAATTCACCCCTACCTCTGCCTCTGCTATTGGGGTGCCTGGGTGGCTCAGGCAATTGAGCATCCAACTCTTGATTTCAACTCAGTCAAGATCGCACGGTTTGTGGGATTGAGCCCTGCATCAGGTGCTGAAAGCCTGGAGCCTGCTTGAGATTCTCTCTCTCTCTCTCTCTCTCTCTCTCTCTCTCTCTCTCTCTCTCTCTCCCCATCCCATGCTCATGCCCTCTCTCTCAAAATAAATTAAAAAATTAAAAAAATAAAAATAAAATGGAAGAAAATGATCTCATACTGGCTATTCTCTAAGAGGACCTTGGGCACTAGGTGATGTGAGGCTGGCTGGGTATTTGGGGTTCAGATTGGGACATAGAGAACCCATAGAGAATGTGGGTCCCAATCCACATCACCCCAGCCACCACCGTGATCCCTGGACGTGTCACCACCAACCTCCTTGGCTCAAATCGCTTCCCGCTGTGCACCCATAGCACACAGATTGCAGGTAACTTTACTCCAGAGAGCCAATTAGCACAGACCCAGCCTGGGTAATTACAGTCTGATAAGATCCTTGCGGCAGATATCCAGGGCAGATAAAGTACTAGGAAGCCATTTCTCAGCAGAACTTGGTGGGAAACAGTATTATAACTTGCCTTCCCTCTCCCCGTCTCTGCCCTTGGTCCCCACCCCTGCCTCTCCCAAAATGAAACCGGGCCCAGAGAAGAAGGAGGTGAGAGCGGATGAGAGAGACCCCAGAGTAGACAGCCGCCCTCTCCCCGGCCTGGGCCACAACCTGCACTTGCCTCTCCATCAGCCCTGACAGGTTGTCGTTATCCAAACCTGGACCTGGGACCAACTCACTGGGAGAGCCAAGGGATTGTTGTCACCAGACAAGTCAGGTGACCTGACTCGATGGTTGGGCCGGGCGACCGGGCTCTACTCACAGTGGCCTCTGGCCCACAGCCACCCTCCACATTCCCTCAGACCACAGGGGCTCCGACCTCCTGCCCTCCCCATGCCCTCTGGACCTGGGCAGAGGCTGCTGCTGTGTGTGAGCCTGTCTCTCTTCCTCCTCCTCCTCTATCCCACATTTGTCACCTGGACCTCCCCAACTGCCCCTCACCAGCCTCCCCACAGCCACTTGGGGCTGCCTTTAGTCCGCTCTGCCAGAGGAACTGTTTTAAAATGCAAATCCGGTTATGCCATTCCCTTGCTTAAAACTCTTTGGGTGGCTCCCCACAGCCACCAGGAAAATGTGCAAACACAGCCTTAGCATGGCTGATTCCTTCCTGTCAGATCTATTAAGAAACAAAACATCGCAGATACTGTCAAGATCCACTGTGTACTATTCTCCACCCCAGTTTTCTCTTTTGAGGTCTTCAGCTATAAATTTTTCTTTTGTGGCTTTAAATTGTTTAAATTAGCCAACAGTCAAGTTGACCTCTGTTTGTGTTTTTCTTAATGTTTATTCGTTTACTTTGAGAAAGAGAGAGAGAGCATGTATGTGCGTGAGCAGGGGAAGGGCAGAGAGAGGGAGAGAGAGAATCCCAAGCGGGCTCCACACTGTCAGCGCAGAGCCCCGCGCGGGTCTCATCAAGAGTCAGGACGTGGTTAACCGACTGAGTCACCCAGGCGCCCCGACCTCTATTTTTGGTGCACGGTTCCGTGAGTTGTAACATATGCAGATGTACACAGTGCCCTCACACTCAGAATACAGACCAGCGTCCTCAGTCCTGAAAAGTCTTGTGTCACTGTGTGTGGTCCAACCTCCCCTCCTTCCCTAACTCCTAAACTGCGCCCGTCTGTTTATCACTATAGTTTGCTTTTAAAGAAGCACCGTCCGTCCGTGCAGTGGCGCAGAGCGTAACCTTTTGAGACTAACGTCTTCACTCGACGTCTTCGAGACCCATCCAAGTTGCTGGGTGTGTCAATAGTTTGTTCTTCCTTTTTATGGCTGACTAGTATTTCATTTCATGGAGGAAAACGGGTTTGTTAATTCACTCCCCTGAAGACGTGCCTGCTGCTGTTTCTTCTTACGGGGGCCTTCTTCCCCTCCTCCTCCTCCTTACCAGTCTGACTCCTCATCCTTCTTCTTCAGACAGCAGTTTAAACATCTCTCTGCCAGGGAGGCCTCTCAGACTCTAGACAGGATTAGGTTTTTCCCCTAGTCCTTCCTGCAGGAAGTACCTGCTCGCTTCAGGGTAGCTTTTGGGTTAAATCACCTGCCCCGCGCCCCACCAGCCGTAAGTTTCACGAGGGCGAAACGATGCAGTCACGTTGTCCACTGCTGTATTTCTGTCACCCGGTGAGTCCTAAGAAATGTGTGTTCGGTGAATAAATGTCAGCTTGATTTTATAACCCTGGGGTCTCGCATTGTACCAAACATTCAGTACATCACAATGGGTATGTGACAAATTAGTGAAATTAGTGGGGTTTTCTTGTTTGTTTGTCTTTTGGGTTTTTTTGTTTGTTTTTTGGTTTTGGGGTTTTTTTTGGGGGGGGGGTTACATCCCTCAATAGACACGTTGGTTTATGCTGCTTTATCTGTACTGACCAACCTTCTGAGTGTTCTGAATCGCCAGTCTACTTCCCTTTTCTGAGTTACAAAGGGAAACTGAGGTAGCTTGTAATCATGATACACTCCAATAACACAAAGATATAGCCTGGGATAAAGTGAAACTGAGGAAGAGTCAGAATGGGAGACGTAGAAAAATCTAGAACGCAGGAATTCCTGCCATAAAGCCTGAGCTTCCTGGCAACCAAAGACAAAAGGGAAGCCATGAGTGACAGATTTTTGTGTTGCCCGTCAGTCAGAATTACACCAGTTTCCCTGGAGAAGCTGGAGCTGAGGGAAGTTTCTCATCTGAGGCTTCAAAAAGGAATGTGGAATCAACTTTGAAAGTACTGTTCTTCCTTTAAATGTCATTGCTAGACCCTTAACTTTCCGGTCAAGCATTCCTTTGGTGGGACCTTGAAAACAGTCTGCCTAAATACAAGCCGATAAATCTACTTCCATGTGGAGCCAAAACCATTCGGTCCAGATGTGCAGCTCTCTGATTGTCTGGCTTGATCCACAGATAAAATCTAGAATATCTGAGGCGCCTGGGTGGCTTGGTTGGTTGAGCGTCCAACTTCGGCTCAGGTCATGATCTCACAGTTCGTGGGTTCGAGCCCCGGGTCAGGCTCTGTGATGACAGCTCAGAGCCTGGAGCCTGTTTCTGATTCTGTGTCTCCCTCTCTCTCTGCTCCTCCCCTGTTCATGCTCTGTCTCTCTCTGTCTCAAAAATAAATAAACGTTAAAAAAAATTTTTTTTTTTTAAATCTAGAATATCTGGAGGAGTAGTTGGGCACAGGTCCTTCAGATAATCCTCCACGAATATGATTTCTTGCCCCGGCTTTTCACGACAGCCAGCAGCAGACAATTCGAGTTTATGTTTCCCAGGGAGGGTGTGGCATGTTCGCATCCTGTGTTGTCAACACAGGGCAGCACGCATCCCTCACAGGCCAACCAGACGGGTGACAGGATCACCATCCTCCTATGCCATCAAGGCCTCAGCAAGGCCCTCATCTGATCAGGCTACCATTTCCCCACCACCCTCAGCTAGGCCACCAATATAAAGTCGTGGATGAGGCCCCCTCCCCATCCCATGTTCCTGGTCTATGCAATGCCAGGAAGGACCCTTTTGAAAAGTTGGTTCAGTTTCAGGAGGATTGGAAAAAGAGAACTTTAAGATGATATCAGATCCTGGGCTGAAATACTTTAAAAAAAAATTTTTTTTAACATTTATTTATTTTTGAGACAGAGAGAGACAGAGCATGAACGGGGGAGGGGCAGAGAAAGAGAGGGAGACACAGAATCGGAAACAGGCTCCAGGCTCCGAGCCGTCAGCCCAGAGCCCGACGCGGGGCTCGAACTCCCGGACTGCGAGATCGTGACCTGAGCTGAAGTCGGACGCTTAACCGACTGCGCCACCCAGGCGCCCCAAGAAATACTTTCAAGAGGATGAGAGTATGAGCTAACATTTGGATATAGAATGCATTGCTATGTGTATATGCTCTTCCTGAATGCTGGGCAGGAGGTGGGCTGGGCACGGCTCACCGTTATCCCCATTTTCCGATGATGAAAAGGTACTTAGGAGGTTAAATGAGCTTCCTAGAGCCACTCAGCGTAGTATGTCAGAACCAATACTTTAGTTTTTCTGGACTCAAATCCTGTGTCCTTTGCACTTCCCATTCACTATATTAATGTTCTAGAATACTACATGCTGACGTGGTATAAAGATCTTGTGAAATAATAAGAGAGGCAATTTTTATCTTTAGATCAAGAAGAAGGAGTCTCCAATCGCAATAAAAGGGATTTGGGTTAGACATTAGGAAGATGTTTCTGCCGGGGAGAGTTGTAAATCATAAAAACAGGCCACTGAGGGGGACACTTGAATTTTCTTACTTATACCCTTTAAAAATGTGAGTGCTGATCTTGGTCGGAGGACAGTTTTGGGGTTATCCTATTTAGAGACCTCATGTCTGCCTTGAGCTTCCTTTTGACTTCCACCCTATCCTTCTGTGGCCAGGCCTGGGCTACTTGGAGGTGGGTGGCTGGGGGGGGGGGGGGGGCGGGCGCCATTAGCCTGGGGCCCTTGCCATTCATTGATCAATTCAACAATAGTTGTTGTGCTAAACCAAAACTGTATCAGAGTCTCAGCAGGATTGTTTACACCAGTTCAGGTGCAAAGGCTTTGATGAAGGAACTAGTTACAGAGACGTGGGCAGGTCAGGGGAACCAGCAAGGCACAGTGAGGGATCCAAAACCAGGAGTAACGACCAGGCAGCCTCATGAGGCAGCGCTGGGGCTCAGGGAGCCCTGGAGTCACAGGCACGAGGCTGTCTGGCGCAAGCCTTAGGGAGGACTGACCCTTCCGCCAGGTTCCCAGTGTCAGAGCAGGGAGGGAGTGGGAAAGAAACCCCCACCTCTCTCTCCCCTGCCTTCCCATCTCCCTCTGAGGCTGCACCGGCCTCGGCCAACAAGCAGCTCATCATTGGGAGAGTCTGGAAGGTGTAGCACCCGGAGGTCAGCTTCCTGAGGCCGGAGAAGGGCAGAGATGGGCGGGCCCGGCCCGAGTGAGGAAGGAGCTCACAGAGAATAGAGAATAGCCAGCACGGTGGGCGCCAGGTCCACAGCACCCCTGCCTCCCCCTGCCTTTTACTCTGACAGTCACCACACACACATGCCATGCGCAAACAAGGAAAGGGATATGGCACAATAACGTGGCCGTGCGCGTGATGCAGAAAAACTGAGCAGGTGGAGTGTTGCAAGCCGAAGGGGGCTCTTTTAAGCGGAGTGGCCTGGGGCCTCCGAGGAGGTGACCCTGTGCAGAGATGCGGATGAGGGGAGGGCCTGGCTGCCTGGTTCCAGCAATGGGTGAGAGACCCTCATACCCGAGGCCACGCTTCCACCTGGGCCACTGGGGAGGCAGGCTGGTGTGGCACAGTGCATGCACACGCGCATAGCGACAGCTTCCTTCGGGGGATGGGGCCGCAGCGTGGCTGCTGCGGGGGCTGCGGGGCTTCCTGGGCGACAGGCGCGGGTGGGGAAGAAGGCCGCTCTTCCCAATCGCTAGGCAGTGACCCAGAAAATGCCTCAGACTCCCGTGGCTTCTTCCCAAGAGCTTGAAGAGAGTGGCAGCTGGTGGACAGGTGGCCGAGCACCCACACTCAGCTCCTGCTGCTCCCCGCAGTGGTCTGGGGGCTCTGGAGTTGGCTATAATTGGGACTGAGGGACTCACACCCACCCCCTCCCCCCAACTCAGGCACAGACATGTTCCTCACAATCAATCAATCAATCTCTCTCTCTCTCTCTCTCACACACACACACACACACACACACACACACACTCATAGAAGTACAGGGTTCCAGGAAAGCCAGCCTGTGTGCTGGTTCTGGGAGGCCCTCTTGGAAGAAATGACCTTCAAACTGAGTCCAGAAGGCAGAGTAGGAGTTAGTCCAGCAAAGAGAAGGCAGGAAAACGGTCCAGGCAGAGAGAATGACGTGCAAAGGCCCTGAGGTGAGGGGAAGCCAGCTTCCCTGGACCCAGGAACACAAAGAAGTTCAGAATGGTCATGGCAGGAATTGGGAGAGGTCCTTCAAGCAGATGCAGCAGGGGGGCTGGGGGCCTCCACGCTCTCCTTCTGGTCCCTCCTGTGAGCTTCTAACTGGGAAGGGCACACTTTTCCTGCATCTGGAGAGCTTTACAGTTTGCAAGATGCTTCCATGTCCATTTTTTCATCTGGTTCGCTGCCCGCTAAGATGAACGGCAGGGCCGAGATTCTGAACACTGGTGAGGACAGAAGCTCTGTGACACCTGGTGACTTGTTCAAGGGTACACTGCTAAGAGTCAGGATTCACAGTCTGGTCTCCTGGCTCCTAGCCTGATACTTGCCTCCCTGCAAAGTTCTATACAGACTCCTTGCCTGGGGCCAGGGTGATGGCCCAGTCTGCACCCCAGGCCGCACCCTCCCGGAGGCTGCCCTGCCTCCCCCTGGCTTTGGGCTCCCACCCTGGTGACGCCCCCTGAGACGGCGCACACACTCAGCTGTCCTGAGGCCATGCCTGGTTCTGTGCTCTGTGGCTGAATCTTTGATCCCCGAGTCCCCCCGAGTCCACGTCCACACAGGCAAGGGGTGCCTGGGCAGGGTCCCCGCACGGATTCCAAGGTGCTTTCTCTCCTCTGAAGAGGACAGGAGATTGCAAGTGTTCAGGTGTGAAAATTTCATTTTACAGCAGTTCTGCTCTCGTGGGCTCTCCACCTTACCCACCTGCCTCATGTCCTTGTCTCATACGTTTGTCTGAGCGCCCATGTTCTCCCTCCCTTGCTCCCTTGCTGAGGACTCTGTTATGTGTCCTGGGCTCTCTGGCCTTCTTAGACGTTGTCTGCCTTTCTAGGAGCTTCTCGCTCTGCGTGGTGGCCCTAGCTCCTCAACCCCCATCCCTCCCAGCCATACTCTCATTTCCACGGCAACCCCAACCAGAGAGGGGAGCCCGCCCCCCCACCGCCTTGCTTTCAGGGAGTCAAGTGGTTGAGGAGACATCATGACTCACCAGCCTCCGAATAACCTGGTTGGGCAGGGGGAGCAGGGGATGAGGGGACAAAGAGACTTTGAGGCCAAGGAAAGAGCAGCTATTAGTCACCAGGGGGAGAAAAAGAAAAGGAATTGATCAGACAGCAGGTGGTCCGAGAAAGCTCCCCACGCCCAAATCAGCCTTGAATTTAATAAGGGACAGGAATTAGAGTCGTGGGTGGATCCGCGTTACTACTGGTCCGGTCCCCTCTGTGCCCCAGCCCCCGGGGAGGAAGAAAGGCAAGCAGGCGGGCACCTGGGCGGATGCCTACTTGTGTCTTTGGAAGCTGAGGGTAAGAATGAGAGGAGACAGAGAGGAAGGAGATGTAGGCAAGAGAAGAAAAGAACAAACAGCCGCTAGAATCTCCAGGGGCTCTGAATATCTCGCATGCATCCCAGTGACGCGACCCAGTGCAGGATCTTTTGTAGCTGGACGCTTGTCCTCCCTCCCTTCCTTCCCTTTCACCATGTGACCAAATATGAGTTAAGTAGTTAACAGTAGTTGTCGGCACCTATAGGTATCAGACTCTGGGTAGATGCAGGGAATCAGAGGTGAGGGGCGCACGATCCGTGCCCTCAACATGTTCAGTCTAATGAGAGATAAAGGCATGCACACAGTGACTCACCCTAATTGATGTCACAGTGAAAGGGATCTGTGTAGGGTCCGGTGGTGGCCCAGCTCTGACCAGAGGGCTGGGAGGGCTTCACGGAGCCTGGCCTCTGAGCCAAGACCTGGAAAACAAGTCAGAGCTAGCGCGACAGGAAGAGAGAGGAAGGGCAGTCCCAGCAAGAGGAAGAGCTGTGCGGTTCCTGGGTGGCTCAGTCGGTTAAGTGTCTGACTCTCGATTTCGGCTCAGGTCATGATCTCAAGATTCGTGGGTTCAAGCGCCAGGTCGGGCTCTGTGCTGACAGTGTGGAGCCTGCTTGGGACTCTCTCTTTCTCTTAATCTCTGCCCCTCCCCTGCTCACACACACACTCTCTCTCTAAATAAATAAATAAACATTAAAAAAAAGAAAAGCTTTGGTAAAGGATTGGGGGTCACTGATGGGCACAGTGTGTTTGGGGAAAAGGTAGAATGTGAGAAGCTAGTAGCTGATGTCCCCTATAGGGCCCTGCTTAACAAGTGGCAGCAGGATGGGGGGTTGAAGAGGCTCCCAGCTTCTGGGATAAAGGACCTGCCTCCTTCTCCCTACACTGGTCAACGTGACTAAGCCACACTACCCAGCGTAAGGTTCTAGAGAAGGGTAAGGGGACCAAGAGACCTTTGTTTATGTGGCCGTCGAAAGGGTCTGGGCTTTTGGGTGGCTTGGCTTTTGGGTGGAGGCAGCGGGGACTGGGCACATCCTTCTAATCGTACCCACTCCTTTCTTCAGTTTCTAGTCCTGCAAGATCTTCCTCAAGCCCCTCTCTACCTCCTCAGAGAACATTCACCTTCACTTACCTATGGCAGCCTCAGGACAGAGTCCAGCTGTTCCTGCCCTCATTCTATGGCAGAAATGGGAGCAGAGCCCTGAGGAATCCCAAGGAGAATTGGAATAGGAACACTTGAGAGGAGGATTTCGTATTGTAAATGAGCACAAACAATTTAGAAGGCAAATTGGAAAGGTGTATCCAGAGTCTGCTGAAAATCCCTCACTGGCTCCCCATTACCTTAAGGATAAAATGTGAACTCGTTGGTAACAGAACACGGGCTGCCCCTCCTAGCCGCTCAGTCTCACCTCCCCTCATGAGCGTCTGGGGACCCCTCCACACCCACATCTACACCCCACGGTCCTTGTGCCACCAGCAGGTCCTGGAATACATTGTGTTTTCTGGAGCTGTTGTGACTTGAATCTTGCTGTTTTCGCTGTCCAGAATTCCCTTCTTTACCTTATCCACGAGGGTGACATTCCCTACCATTGCAGCAGCTTGCTTGGCCTTACCCATATCCCTCGGCTTATTTGGAAGTAATTTCCTGGGTCCCCGTAACTCTTTGCATCTCACATTTGTAGTATTTTTCAAACTGTATCATTTATGGACTTGTGCCCCACTAGCCAGCAAGCCCCATGATGGCAGAGTGAGCTTTTTCATCTTTGTATCCTCAGTGCCCAGGACAGTCTCTGGCACATAGTAGGTGTCCAAGGAATATTTGGTGAAAGCATGTATAAGTCGTAAAAGTTATTCCGCCCCTTGATTTGATAATCTCAGTTGTAGACATTTATCCTAAGGAAATATTACATCCCTTTGATCAGTCTGTAATTCTTTCCTGTATCTCTTCTCTTATTTTTTAATGTTTATTTATTTATTTTGAGAGAGTGAGCACAAGCAGGGGAGGGGCAGAGAGAGAAGAAGACAGAGAATCCCAAGCAGGCTGACAGCGTGGAGCCTGACACGGGGCTAGAACCCACAAACCGTGAGACGATGACCTGAGCTGAAATTGAGAGTCGGACGCTCAACCGACTGAGCCACCGAGGCGCCCCTGGATCTCTTCCCGATCTATTGCAGTATTTGCACATCAGCTATTTACCAAATGCTTACCAGGCACCAGGCAAGGTGACCAGACCAACCATTCCCTTCTGCCTGGTGCCATCCTGGTCTTACAGCTGGAAAGTTCATTGTCCTGGAAATCAGTCCCAGGCAAGTCAGGCGGGCTGTTCACCCTGGTGCCAGACTCCATTTTTCATAGGCTGGAGTTAAAGTTAAGAACCAGATGCTCCAGGTCCTGCCCTCAAGGAGCTTACATCCTAAAAGCAGGGGATGACCCCAAACGTAACCATGAGCATGCTGTTACAAAGCTTGGCACCAACTGCTGTGAATGCATAGGGTAAAAAGCAATGGTTGCTGCATGTATGTGTGCATGTGTGCATGTGTGCATGTGTGTGTGTGTGTGTGTGTGTGCGTGTGTGTGTGTGGGCAGAGGACGGTTTGTAAAGGGGGTGGTATTAGAGCTGGGCAGAGAGAGAACTGTAGGGTTCTCCTGACAGACAAGGCAGGATGCTCACAGGCACCTCCTTGGGGCTCGTGCTCCGTCCTGCCCCACGTTCCGTGCTGTGTGTGGTTGTACAGCTATTGTCTCCAAGGGAAGGGTGGTGCTTCTATTTAGTTTCTCACACCCTTCCCTGTGCCAGCCAGCGGTTGCCCTTTACTGTCTGCTGCTCCCTGGTTTCTAGCCTTCTTGGCACAGAAAAGATTCCAGGTATTAGCCCCCCATCTTTGGTCACCTTTGCAAGCGGGGTGTGCCTAACTCGAACGCTTTTCACCTTGCTCCAGTGTGGTGTTGTATGCCCTATGCGTTTTCAAACCAAAGCTCCTGCCTCAGGCAGTCCTCTCCTGGCCTTGCCTACTTTCTCTGGTAGCCACCTTCCATGACGGCATGAGGGACAGGGCGTGTTATGGACTGAATCGTGTCCCCCACAAAATCCCGTGGGACTGTTTTGGGAGACAAGAAGGAAAGTGACTTTTAGTCTCTGGAACAGTGAGAAAATAAACTGTTGTTTAAGTCTCCTAGCCCACGGCACTTTGTTAGAACGGCCCATGCTGACTAATGTAGGGATGCTTTAATATTTCCCAGCTGAGAGTCTGGCCTCTTCAACTGAACCAGGCCCATCGGGGCAGAAGCCTAGTCTTTTTTTTTTTATTTTTTTTTTCAACGTTTATTTATTTTTGGGACAGAGAGAGACAGAGCATGAACGGGGGAGGGGCAGAGAGAGAGGGAGACACAGAATCGGAAACAGGCTCCAGGCTCCAGGCTCCAGGCTCTGAGCCATCAGCCCAGAGCCTGACGCGGGGCTCGAACTCACAGACCGCGAGATCGTGACCTGGCTGAAGTCGGACGCTTAACCGACTGCGCCACCCAGGCGCCCCAGAAGCCTAGTCTTAGAATGATCCCACATGGACAGAGCCCAGCATGGTGAACTGTAAAAACCTAGTCATTTCTGAGGGGCAACAAGAAGAGGGGAGATCTTAGGAGCAGCAGGAAGGAATGGGGGTCTTAGGACAAAGCCATCAAATGTGTGAACAAAAGAGCCGATGACACTCACCCTCCTTGTCTCCTTAGACGTCTCTCCTCTCCCAAGAGTGGAGGCACGGATCATATTCTGGAGATGCTCTAGGCAATTGTTGTCATTGAAGGCAGGACTTTGGAGGTCCTTTGGAGGTCTCATGTTCTAGAATCCTGACATCTTTCTTTGGTCACTTGCTAGATGCCTCTTACAGTTATGAAACAATTTTATGGTTGGCCCTCACAATCAGGCTTGGACATAGGGACCTGGCATTAGCCCTGTTTTACAGATGGGAACACTGAGGCTCAGAGGCCAAGTGCCCTGTACAAGGTCACATACCCACTGGATGAGGGACCCAGGCCTCAGCTCCAGGTCTCTTTCCCTCCCAAGTCCGTGAGCTTTCCACCCCATTGCCCTGGAGCAAAGACCCCATCACTCGGGTCGGTGTGGCCTGGGTGGCCCCTCTGACCAGTGGATCACCCAGTCCCTTCTCATTCCTGCCCTGTGGTCAGGGAGCATGTTCCCCAGGCCGAGAAGGCAGCCCGCAGCTATTCTTTCCACAATTGCTCCTTTCAGTCCAGATTTGTTTTTTGATTTGTTTTCTGTTTGTCTTTTCTTCTGGGGAGGGCGGGAGGGATGGGGAGGCTCAGCCTTTTCTGCGAGCTCTGTGTTTATTTCTCCTTCTGTTGTGTGGGGATTTTAAATGACGAGGCTTTGATTTTTCTGCCTCCTTGGGAGATTTGTGCAATTTTTAAAAAACACACTGGCTCTGGTGCTACATTGCTGCCCAATTTCGCCTGCTGAGGAACCCATGGGTCTGTGAGTGAGCGCCTTCCCCCTCCTTGCGCGGGGCACACAGAAGGCACGGACTCCGTGCTTTGCTGGGCGAGAGTGGGGGGGCAGAGAATGGGGGCAGGAGAGACGCCAGGTATGGAGGGGGCCTCAGGAGAGCGTCTCCGCCAGCCTGCATTGGAATACTCACGCTCAAACATACAAGCCCACCCTCAGCCCTGAGAAGCCACGACGTGACACGAGAGAAGGTGTGCGAGCGTACATTCGCCTTTGGCCAAGAGCGTACATCCGAGGGAGCAGGCGTGAACACAGTTCTGGAGACACTCGAGCATGTCAAGGGGGGAGACGTGCCAGCTCTATGTACTTGGGCACACGTGTGTGTTGCCACATCCGTGGGAAGATGTCCATGGAGCCCAGTAACCATGCCCTTGCCTGGGCGCAGAACGGCAAACGTGCCGAGGAGGTGGCAGGTACACGTGAAATGTTTGCGGAGCCCGGACACGACATCAGGAGACCCGAGTTCAAGCGCCCAACCTACTCCGGCGATGGCAGTACGTATTTTGAAGCAGATTCAGGAGTGAGCAAAGGCACACGCGTGTGCACCCGTGTTTCTTTTTGCGCCAGCCGAGGACCGTGTCACGGTGTGTCCTGTGTCCCTGTGGGTGTGCATTCTTGCGTGTGCTTGGGGCTGGGTGAACACACGTTTGCAGGGACCATGGGAAGATGCACCTCCCGGATGTACGTGAGAGAACGTCAGGGTGTGTTTGTGCCTCTCAAAGAGCCACAGCAGCGGCAGCGAAGACGGAGGGCAAATGGCGTAAGCTGCCTCCATGTCTGGAGACTCCGGAGCAGGCCCCGTGCGGGCTGCAACTCGAGCGGTGGCCGTTACCATGGCTATCACTAAAAAGACACTGCTGGTGCCTGTTTGTTTTCCAAATCCCCAATCTTGTGACAGTCCCTTCTGAAACTCAACCCCTTTCCCGGGCTGCTGCCTTCCCTCTCAGATCAGGAGATGAGAGTCCAGTTCCCTCCCAGTCTCCAGAGGGAGCGGAGGGGGAGGTCAGCCGGCCTATATTCCAACCCCCCTCCCCTCCCCCAAATCTCGGAGCAGCTGCGGATGACTCAGGACCCTCTTGGAGAACCGGGGGGCTCCATGAAGATAGATAGCCCCCTGCACATCTTTGGGCTGGATCTCCTGGCCCAGCTCATGACTAACTGGCTGCCAGTTCTGTGGGGGGGGGGGGGGGGGGTGCTAAGGATGATGCGGGGAGTCACGGCTGCAGATTGACAAGAGCTTGGCCTGGCAGCCCAGGCGGGGGAGGGGGACTATAGACAAAGGCCTGGTCCCAGGCTACGCTGGGCAGGCCTGCACACCATGACAAATACCTGCTCTTGGCCCCTTGGCGAGTCTGTGACTCGGTGACAGGGAGGCTGGAGGGATCGCCATGAAGGAGGAGGAAGGCTGAGTCAGGCTGTGGGAAGCTCCCTCCCACTCATAGGTGATGGGTCACAGTAGCTCATCTCTTTAAAGGCAGGGCCAGTGAGACCCAAGTCACAGGGTCCCTTTGCATATCAGCGAGTCAGCTTCAGAGATTCCAGGCCACATGCTGGACTGGCAGCCAGACCTTCTCTGTATCATGGGTAATACAGAGCAGAGAGGGGGTACAGCCCATGCACGCCTCCCTGGAGGTGCACAGCAACAGGGTGACCCCCACTTCTCCCTCCAGACAGCTCCCTGAGGGCAGGCGTCGTGTCCTTTTCAATGACACCCAATCCTCCCTCCTCCAAGATGGCACCCTGCACTGGGCCCTGGTGACAGCAGGAAGTCAGTACATGTTCTCTGAATGAAAGGCAGTGCCCTGGGAGCCCTCAGACCTGCATGTTCCCATGTGGGACCCCGACTGTATGTGGGGACACCTCTTTACCTTTTCTCAACATTGCTTCCTTCATCTAAAAAATGAGGAGTTTGGATTGAATTATCTCTACACTTCCAGCACTGACATTTCATGATTCTATTAACTAATTGAATTGGATGGACATTATGGGGAATGTTGAACAACAGGCTAATTTTTCTTTGAACATTAACCAGATCCCCGGGCTGTGTCATTGTCAGGTCAGCAGAAAGCAGACTATGAAATACTCCTACCTTCTCTCCTTTTGTCAGTGAACAGACTCATCACGTCCTTCCTGGAACCTGCAATGGGGAGTTTGAAGATGTGTTCTGAGATTTCTGGTGGTTGGGATGCTTTGGGCACTAGCTGGCCCTTCAGGGGCAGGAGACCCAAGCTCCCTTCCGTGGTAACAGCCAGGCCTCTGACTCTGCTTGGGGAGTCAAAGTGGGGGCTACAGAAAAGTGGTGGGGTTTTTTTTGTTTGTTTGTTTATTTATTTTTAAGAGAGACAGACAGAGCATGAGCAGGGGAGGGGCAGAGAAAGAGGGAGAATTCGAAGCAGGCTTGACTTGAGACGAAGTCAGCTGCTTAACTGACTGAGCCACCGGGGTGCCCCAAAATTGGGGGTTTGGGAAGTAGATCCTGGCTCCTGGAATAGAGACAGAAAACAGGGATATGTCTTTGTGGAGCCAGGGGGAATAGATGCCAGAATTCCTCCTTCCTCTAACTCCGGATTTGCTGGGTCACTCCCTCTCTGGATAGTCTTTTTCTCCTGGTGATAAGAGTTATGGGTTGAATTATGTCCTCTCCCCCATCCATACGTTGAAGTCCTCTCCCCCAGTACCTCAGAATGTGACCCTGATGTGGAAATAGGGTTGTTGGAGATTTAGATGAGGTTGTCCTAGAGTGGGAGGTGGGGACCCTAATCCAGTATGACTGGCGTCCTCATCCAAAGGGGAAACATGGACACAGACGCTCGTAGAGGGAGATGCCACCCAAAGACGAAGGCAGACGCAGCATGATGTGTCTGTGAGCCAAGGGATGCCATAACCACCAGAGGCTAGGCCAGGGGCCTGGGACCGGTCCTGCCCTCACAGCCCTCAGATGGGACCTTGATCCTGGACTTCTAGCCTCCAGAACTGAGAAACCATCAATTTCTGTGGTTGAAGCCCCCAGGCTGTGGTACCTGTTACTGTAGGCCTGGCAGATTAATACGATCAGAGGTGCCCCCCTGCCGGACAGGGTATTCCCTCCTCTCCCCCGTCCCCACCCCCGTCAGGACTCCACCCAAGAGAATGAGGTAGAGGGACTGTAAACAGCAGGCAAAGATCCTCAGGGAAAGTGATTTTTTGCAGCCCAGTCTGGCTTCCTGTGGATCTAGCTATTACTGTGGATCAGGAGGTCCTGCCTTCTATCCCACCTAATTCCCACCTGCTGTACGTCCAGCCCTTTTTGTCTTATTTGACCCTCAGAAGAGACAGTGGTCAACCGGAACCCCCACCTCCAGAAAACAGGCCTTGGTTGCCTAAACGGCTGATATGGAATCTCCTTCCCATAGCAGCTGACTGCCCCCAACCTCCCAGAGCAAGGAAAACCTTCGGCGCCCAGCCCCCACCCCCTGTCCAGACCCAATCCTCCAAATGTCCGCCTGATGACCTTTTCTCCCATGTCCCAGAGTAGGCGAGACAGGCTGTGGCCTCCTCCCCCGAGTCCAGCCCTCCCCTGCCTCCCTGGACCCCTGCGCACAGGCCGTCCTTCCCAAAGACAGGGTTTGTTTATGTGATCCCACACGCCTTGTCTCCAAACACAGCGTGGAAATAAGTCGCGGGGACGAGAGGCAGCGGCTGCGAAATCGCAGTGACCGATGAGAGGGCCTGATTGCTTGTGCGTAGCTGCTGAAAGGGGTCTTGACATTTTAAGTGCTCGTCACAGTGAGGAATGACAGCGGCAGACAATGAGACACTTCCTCTTTGCCTTTTGCTGGCTATTAATAAGTGTTTCTGATTCTGCAGATGTGGGAGAGATTCTGGGCCATTGGGTTGGGTGTGCTGTGTTTTTTTTTTTTTTTTCTCACTTTGTCTTTCTCCCAGGTCCCCGTTTCCTCCTCTCTCCCCTGCCTCCCGCTCTGTGAGCCTGCCGCCAGTCTCCGTCTCTCCCCGGCTGTTTGTCTTGGAGTCAGATTTGTTAGTGCTCAGGAAATGTCATCAGGCAGCTGGTCTCCGACCTGCTCTTGGCTCTTTGCTCGAATCCAATCCCTTAGTCTCCCCTGGCTTGGACCAACTGCCAAATCCCACTCGCTTTCCCCAGGGTTAGAGAAGAAGAGAAGGAGTGTGGCGCACTGTCGGGGAAGACAGGGAGCGTGTGAGGCTGGAATTGGGGACAGGGTGGCAGGGCACTGGCTGTATGATGCAGGACCACTGAGAGCAGTCAGTGTAGGCAGGGACAGAGGGGCCGGGCCTTGGGGACAGACCAGTTCAGAGACAATGGGAGGGGGGAGTAGATTCTTCTTCCCTTCCTCCTTTCAGCAGCACTGACTTCAGAAAAGCCACAGCCTTTCTGTCCTCCTCCAGAGCCTGCATAGGGAGGGGTGTCGTCTCCCGGCCTTGGGGAGAATGTTGGCTGAGCGCATCTAAGAGGAGGCTGTTTGGTGTCCAGAAGCCCTGAGTCTCACTGTTCGTTGTTTTCAAATCCACTCTCTCTCCCAATTAGGGAGATCAACCACCTGATGTTCCCAGAATTGAGGCATTTTCCACAGAGCTCAAACTGGGACAGTCCTGGAGCCTACGAGGACCCTTAGTCACTTGACCCAAATCACCCCATGACTCCTGACCTGGCTTCTGGCGTGCCTTCTCAAGAGGTACCTTCCTGGCTTAGGGGCGCCTGGGTGGCTCAGTCGGTTAAGCGTCTGACTTCAGCTCAGGTCATGATGTTGGAGCCCGTTGTCGGACTCTGGGTTGACAGCTCAGAGCCTGGAGCCTGCTTTGGATTCTGTGTCTCCGTCTCTCTCTGCCCTTCCACCACTCATGGTCTCTCTCTCTCTCTCTCTCTCTCTCTCTCTCTCTCTCTTAAAATTATATAAACATTAAAAAAAAATTTTTTTTAAAGAGGTACCTTCCTGGCTTGAAATGTACTCTAGTGGAGAAGGCAGTGAGAAGGATGCAAGAGGGCAGCTTGAGTGGGAAGGAAAGAGCCTTCAGACCTGAGCGGCTCAGTCTTCTCATGCCAGCAGAAGAGAAAAGAGATGTCCAGCCAAGGGCGAGTGACACTTGGAGATGCCTTCCAAGCCAAGAGCCTCTGTGTCCCTGGGGGAACAAGGCTTGGGGGAACCAAGCAAATAGAGGGGCAATGCTCCTGCTCCAGGACCCGCTTGGCCCTCTACTCCCCTTGCCCTCTCCCCTCCCTCTCGCTCCCAGCCAGTGCCCCCCACCCCGCCCCGGCTAGCCCCCCCCCCCCCGCCGCCACAGCCTGGCTTCGTTGGAGTCCAGCTCCAAAGCCTTATCCCAAGCCCGCAGCCTTTGGATCTCTTTATTCTGATTCAATTACATACACAATATGAGCTTTGCAAACAGAAAATTACACGCTGCAATAATTGAATTCTTTCCTGGACTTGAAGCTTGCTGGGCTGTGGTGTGGAGCAGCTCCCAGATACCCAGCCTCGCCCCAGGGCCCCACCTTCACTTAGCAAAATAACTAACATTTAAACACCATTTTATAGTTAATAGTGCCTCTACCTCCACTATCTCCTTTACGTTTTACAAGTAGGTGAAATAGGCTTTTACACACCGTGGTTAGTTCTTCCCTTTTTACGAGTGGGCAAACTGAGGCATAGAGCAATTCTAAGATGTGCTCAAAGTAACGGAGCAGGTGATTGTATCAGAGCCAAGATCCAAATCTAAATTTTATGTGACAAATCTCATGGTTTCCCCCCACCCCCAGTCCAGCCTGGCTCCCATTTCCTGCCCACCCTAACCACCACATGGGCCTGGCTCTCCTGGTCCCTTGTGATTCATGAGAAAGGGCCTGATTACTTGCCCTCCCTAAGTCCAGGCCTCCGTGCTATCCAAGAGCCCTGGATATAATCACCATACCCCAAAGCCACTGTTTCTAGACCTGCCAAAACCCCCATAAACAAAGATCACGGTGGGCAATGCAAGAGAGCATGCTCTTTCCCGTCTACCAAATCTGTCCCCTGTAGGACCCACATGACAACTACGTTTTCATTCATTGTTCCTGCCCTTACTTCCTGCCCTTACTGCTGCTGGTGTCACGAAGGTTGATGGAGCAGGTGCTCTGGGCTGGGCATTTCTCTCATTTGGTCCTCCCGGCAAATGAATAAAGCTATGATCATTTCCGTTTTGGAGATGAGAAATCGGGGCTTAGAGCAGCCAAAAAACCTTGTCCAAGTCTCTATTGGAAATAGGGACTAGAACCCAGGCTCGCCAACTGCAGTTTATGTTCTTAACCACAGTGCCGCATGGCTGGCTGGAGACATGGCCCCTTTCTTCCTCGCTGGTTCAGATCAACCTCCCCTTTGCACTGGGCTATTGAACTCCTTTCCTCATGGTCTCCTTGACTTTGGTCTTATGTTCACTAAATCCATCATCTGTACTCAGCTGGTGGGTGACTTAAACATCTCTAACAAGGCTCCAAGAAAAACTCCATATTTCCCAACTGCTCACAGAAAAAAAAAAAGTTTGCACTCTGTGAGGCACTGGCAGGTGCTCTGTGATTCCTGTTTCTCTCCTGATTCCTTCTGCCTTTTCTGCTGCGTCGTATTCCCTAGCTATGCTAAACTGCTCAGAATTCCTTTATTGCAAACACCAGGAGGTTTCACACCTCAGTGTTTTTCACTTAGGCTTCTCCTCCTCCTTGGAGTTCCCATCCCACTTTTCTGTGCTGGGCTTAATCTTACTTCTTCATCAAGACTCAGCCTAGGCATCATCATCTCCAGAAAGCCTTTGCCGAATCTCAGGTGGGCTGAGTCTCCTTTGCTATGATTCCATAGTCCCCCGTGTGCACTGTCCTAAGAGGACAAATTACTTGTTCATGTGTTGGTGACCTGTAGCCCTGCCCTCCAATCCTGGACTGCAAGCTCATTATCCAGGGACTGGATTGTTCTCTCTGTGTGCCCCAGCAGCTAACACAGTTCCTGGCTCACGGTAATCACTCATGACCTGTCTGTTGAAAGTCTTTAAATCACTACATTTAGCTGATGACACTACATGCATGATCATGTCCTCTTAAATACCTAACCCCAGAAGATTTCCCATGATTCCTGACACCCTGAATATAAAAGGAACTATTTTACCAAATGGCCTGGAGTTGTATGTACCAATGGGAACTCTGTTTCTTAGAGATGAAGAAAAATTCTAGAATAAGAAAGTCTGTTCTTACACACCAACTGACTTTACACTGATTTCCTTAGAGGGTCCTAGAAAATGGGAAGGAAAGTTTGAGATAGTACAAAGTTAACCTGTCAATCTGAGGCTACTCTGACAGGCCTAGCCAACAAGTCAGAGATACAAGTCTTCTTTCTGCTAAGAATATGCCAGGCATTATTGTCATAAAAGGAAACCTGGAAAAAATGAAGACATTTACCACGCTCCTGATATAGAAGATTCAACATTGCAAAGATGTCAATTCTCCCCAAATAGATCTATAAATATTTAATGCACTTCCAATCAAGATCCCAATAAGGTTTTTCATAGAATCTGACAAGCTAATTTTGAAATCCATATTGAAACATAAATATCAAGAAAATCAAGATAATTAAAAGAAAGAAAAAGGAAAGGAGATGTGCTCTCTCAGATATCAAACATACTATATATTTATAGTAAAACTCTGTGGAATTGACTCAAAAATAGGTAAGCAGGCTGAAAGACTAGAATACCAACTCTAGCACATAGTAGACACTGAATAAATATTTGTCAGGTAAATAAATAAAGGTGGCATTTCACATCAATTGTGGTGGGACAATTGACTATTCATTAGGGGAAAAAATAGAGGTAGATTCTACCAGTCACAAAAATCAATTCCAAATAGCTTAAAAACCAAAGCATAAAGATATTCATAATATTTAAAAGAGACTATAGGACAATTTGTTTATGACCTTAGGGTAAGGAGGGCCTTCTAAATAAATGAAAATATGCAAAATATATAGAGCAGGGGTTGGCCCACCACCTATCTTTATGTAAAAATAGGGACACAGCCACATCTGTTGTATGCATTGTTTGGGGCTGCTTTTGTGCTACTGTGGGAGTTGAGTGGTTGTGACAGAGACAGTAGATCTCATGAAAGTGAAAATATTTACTGTCTGGCCATTTCTAGAAACTGTGCTGACCCCCGACACAGCATGAAAAGATTGATAAATATAACTATATCAAAAATTAAGGGGCGCCTGGGTGGCTCAGTTGGTTAAGCGTCAGACTCTTGGCTTCAGCTCAGGTCATGATCTGTCGGTTTCATGAGTTCAAACCCCTCTGCACTGTCAGTGAAGATCCTGCTTGGGATTCTCTCTCTTTCTCCCTCTCTGTCTTCCTCTCCCCCACTCACTCTCTCTCTGTCTCTCTCTCTCTCTCTCAAAAAAAAAAATTAAAACTTAGCTGTCACAATGATACTATGAACTAAGTTGGAAGTGTAAAACACAGACTTGAAGAAAATATTTTCAACATATAATAACAGACAAGAGATTATAAGTATTGAGGTTATGTGAAGACAGCTTACAAATTAAGGAGTCACTCTAACAAGAAAAAGACGATTACCCCCCTAGAAGGGTGGGCAGAAGATATGAACAGGAAATTCACAGAAGACATTAATATGGTTGATAGAAACCCAAAGAGATGCTCAACCTCCCTGGTTTTATCACTCAAGGCCCCAGCAAGAAATAGAGGGTGAAATTAGGCAATTTGAAGAAAGTTTAATAAAGGGACCATTTACAGAGGAGTGGACCAGATTTAAATAAACAGACAAGGGATCCTGGGCCAATAATTTTATACTATGTGTATTTTGTATTATATATATTTACCACAATAAAATAGCATGTATGTCCTCCTCCTCCAAAAAGCATTAAAAAGCCAACTGTATGGTGTTTTAAAATATTCAAATATAAAGGCACAGACAGGTTGAAAATAAAAGATGCAAACTGCAAAGAATAAGCAGAAGAAAGCAGGCATGGCTATATTTCTATCAGAAAAAAACAGATTTTGAGACTAAAATATTACTGGAAATGATGGATCAGTCCATCAAAAAAAAAAAACCCTAAATAATCTTAAGTGTCTATGTACCTAATAACAACAGAGCTTCCCATATAGAAGGTGACAATTGACAAATCTAAATGCAGAAATAAAGAAATCCACAGGTATAGTTTTTAACAACTTCCTCTCAATAACTGATAGAGCAAATAGCAAAACAACGCCAGAGACACGCATAATTTGATAAACTGGAAGCTGTTGCCACCTCAAGGCTTGAAGGTCCAAGACAAAGAGTAGAAATCTGGGAGTACTGTATGGAGAGAGCTGATGACAGTAACTGTCCAGGGTGCATTAACCCACTGGGACCTGGCAGAGAAGG
Organism: Prionailurus bengalensis; assembly: GCF_016509475.1. Taxonomy (NCBI): domain Eukaryota; kingdom Metazoa; phylum Chordata; class Mammalia; order Carnivora; family Felidae; genus Prionailurus; species Prionailurus bengalensis. Next base: position 13,943,964 of record NC_057346.1, on the reverse strand, counting down.
AAACAAAGGAATACAGTCCTCACCTTCATTCTCCTCCTGTCCTCTGAACCTTCTATTGGCTGACTCCAGCTGGAAGATGAAGGACAAGGAGCCTGTTGGAATGGTCCTTCAGGCCAGCTTCTTAGAGAACGGGATAGGGAAATGTGGGGAGTGGATCTGGAAGGGCCAAGTGAGGATATTCACACCCATAATCCATGAAAATGACTATCACAGCAACAGTGAGATGCCCCTTTTAACCCACAAAAATGGTAAATATTTGTCAAGTGTGAGTGTTGTGAAACATACTCTCAGACACTGATGGTAGAGAAGAAATTTGGTCAGCTGCTTTGGAGTCCAATTTTTCAACTTCCTTTTAATTTTAAGTATGCATATATTATACCCCAGCAATTTCACTTCTCTGTATCTAGAGAAACAGTTGTACTATTGCACAAAGAGGTATGTACAAATATGTCCATTGCAGTATTTTTTTAAGTGAGAAATGGAAAACATCCCAGATTCCTATCAGTTGAGGAATAAATTATATTATCTTTAAATAAATTGCATTGTAGTCATATGACAGGATAATATGCATTAGTTGAAAAGAATAGGATTGGTTCTAATATATACTATTATGGGTAGCTCTCCAGGAGGTATTATTGAGTGAAAAATGGAAGCTGTAAAATAATAATATGTATGGTATTTTATTTATGTAAAACATATGCAAAATAATCATATATTTTATACGATAAGACATTTACATCAATGTAAATTTGTGGCCATAGTCTAAAAGGATATGTATGTCATGATTAACTACGAGAAGATGGTCAATTTTTTAATAAGAAGACTGTATTTATTTTTTGTTTGTGAGGTTAAAAATTCATTACCACCACTATCACCACCAGTGGCAACAAAGCCAGAAAACTAGCCGTGTTGGAATGCTCTCATATGGAATTCTCTCATATGAAGCCTTCTGGTTCTGTCTATCAGAATTCCTCCCTCCCGTGCACCATCTGGACCACAAATCTCTGTTCTAGCATGTGCCACAGTTGGCCTTACACTAGGGTTCATGGTTTATGTGTCTGCTTTCCCTTCTGGACTATAATCTCCTTGAGTCCAAGAACTGTGCCTTTGTGGTGGGCACTCTTTGCTTTCTTTTCTCATCTCTGTCCTCTTTCTGCCAACTGTTCGACTTAAGTCCAATCCATAGGTGACAGCAGTGCCCTCCGGGAACGACGCTTGTCAGTAACAAGTACCTGGGCAACTGGCCCAAGTTGGACCAATTAGTGTCCCTTTCTGGAAAATGAGGACCTGGGAGAGAGAGAAGGCTAAGCCTACAATATGTCAACCGCCATGTTCTCAACTTCAGGGACAGGAGAAGCAGACAAAGCTAGTTCTGAAGAGAAGGAGAGAAGGAGAAATCAAAAGACGTGCAGAAGGGAGCAAAAATCTGAACTCTGCTGGTGTTTGAGGACCTGACTCTGCCTTGCTTCAGCAACATCTCTCTGTCCCTTTATGTAAAGTCGTCCCTGCATCTTTATAAATGTCCATAGTTTTGACTAACATCTCCAGTTGGTTTCGGTCGCTTGTAACCCGGAGAATTCTAATTAATAGTGAAGAGCTATGCCCTTTTGCATCTCCTACTGTACCTACCTCAGGGCAGAGCCTGCTTCCTAGTGGGTCCTCTCAACAACCATTTGCTGAAATGGATCAAAGGAGGCATTATTCCTGCCATAGGCCCTGCACAGGTGCCCACCTGGCCTCTGTTTCATACTTGCAGTGATTCTGGTTCACCACCTCCCAAGACACCCCATCCCACCGATGGGGCAGCTTGAGCACCTCCATGTCCTCTCTGTCATGACAGCTCTGCAAATGGGAAGCCTCCTCTTTTCCCAGCTTCACCTAATTTTCCCCATAAGTCACCTCTTCCACACCCTTCTTTCCCTGATCACACTCCTCACAACAAACCCCCGTTTGTCAGCGTCACTCTTAGAAGGAAGTGCCCCAAACTGACTCTTCAGACTTCAGGCTCTGGCGGCCTGTGAGTGATGGGCAGGGCTGTGGGATGCCACAGGGCTGAGAGTCAGTAAGGGGCTGTATTATGTTGCTGAGGATTTAAAAAAGAAGTATTCCGTGTAGGGAACTACTTGGAAATTGCTCCAATGTGTAAACTCTTTGCTATTAAAGGTGAGTGGGAATTGTGTTGATACAGAATTTGGTGTGCTGATGTGAAACCCTGAGTACAAAGTGTTACCACAGCGGGAGGCACACGTCCCCCCAGGCAATCCCACAGTCCCTCCGTGACTCTGAATCACTCATACTTGAGGGGCAGCTGGCATCCCTCAAACTTGGAATTGAACTGCGGACACTACAAAGTCAAGTGGGAAGCAGGCTTGTCAGAGCATCGTAGAGCTGGGAGGATACTCCAGAAGGGATCACCTAGCCTAATCCCTTCATTTTACAGCTAAGCCACCTTAAATCCATTCTGGAACCTGTGGGGCATTAATAAATTAATAATTAATTAATAAATAAATAAAATAAAGTCAATTTTACCTATGAGGAAGCTAACCGAAGGTGGTCCGATGGCTAACCCAAGAGCATGCGGCAGGCTGGGAGTTCACAGTTCTTTCCTCCACACTTACTGGTCTGTGAGAGGGAGCTGCCAGCCCGTTAGGGGCAGCTCTTAGGTGCAAGGAAGCGTCTCATCTTCTCTTTGAGGACAGCAGGCACAGACTAAGGGCCATTTGTTAACAGCCAGAAATCTAGAAGCAGCTGAACTAATCAAAGCTTGCAATTAGGGAGCATCCATCAGCCAGACTGCCCACCCAGAACTGGTTTCCCGGCCTGCCCCCTTCCCCACAGGAAGCACGACAAATCAAATCAATATTGGAGTTAAATTCTTCCCTCTTCTTAAATGTTGCATCTGTGAGACCGTAAGGGATGGCAATCGATTAGAGCACAGTACGGGCTTTATGTGCACGTGCAAATCTCTTAACTTCTCCAGAGACGCCAGAACCTCACCTTCTCCTGCAGTAAGCCTTTAGGAAACAGGGAACAGTTGTCTCTCGGTGCAGTGACCAGACAGAACATGCCATGCTCTCTCTGATGACTTTTCTAAGTTCCGTGGGGGAGAACTTACCTATTTGACCAGGAGAACAATCAAACTCTTTATCTACAGTCGCCGCATACGGTGAAAGCTGCAGGCTGTTTGCAGTGTAGAGGGGTGTCTGAGGAACAGCCCTGGTCAGCTCCCTCCGGGTTCCTCAGCATGGTTTAAGGGTGGCTGGAGATAAGCACAGTTCCCGGAGACGCGTTTAGATCCCTCTGGAATTCCAAAGGTCTGAAACTTCATTTCCTCCCCGAGAAGTGACAGATGAGAAGGACACTATAGGGGTTTTGGAAAACAAAACGTGTAAATTATATAACAGCTCACAATGGAAATAATCGGGGCAGCAAGAGAGTTGGCCAAATCCAGGAGGTACTGGACAACAAGTCTAGCCTGAAGAATTCAAAGTCCGGGAGAAGCCATGCGTCCAATCCCACGCCGGCTTCTGACTTACTTCCCCGTTGCCCTACGGGCCCCCTTTCCAAAGGGAATACCTCTTCCGTTCGCGGCTTTGCTTGGGTGCCCAGTTTCCTAGTGTCTTTCAAAAATAACATTTATCTGGCTTTGAAGGTCTTATTCTGGGGACATTTCTTATTTTCCTTCTTTCTTCTTTCAAAAAGAAAGAAAGAAAGAAAAAAACAGCAGCTTTGACTAGTCTGAGGGTGACACGAACGCCTGATTTTTATGCAATGTTGCAAGTGCCTTTCAGCAACACAATGGCAGGCTCTTTGACAATGTCATGCGTCTATTCAAAACAAGCGGCATGCCAGTCAGAGGCCTGGGCGTTTGCACAGTGCTTGTTCTCCGTGGTGATAAGGCATGTTAGATTTTCCCATTCTATTTGAGAAATAATTCTGGTCTTTTTTAAGTCCCCTGCTTTTTTGATTATTTTTTTTTTCTTGCCTCTTTGCCGAACAATAGGACCTGTCCCTGTTTGATTCCTTCCGTGATGCCTGTGCGGTAACAACTTGAGAAAGAGAGAAAAGGAGAGTGGGGACAGGGCTGGGGGTTGAGGGGGGGTAGAATGTGATGGCTTAACAGCCCTGCCAGGTGCTGGCCAGGAGAGGGACAGCGGGAAGGAGGGGCTGGGAGATTAGCACCGATAATTTTGTTGGGTCGATTTGTACAGCTCCTTTTGTTGGAAGCCAAGGTATGTAGGAGGATGGGTTAATTATCTAGCGGGCGTCCTGCTCCCTGGCTGGTCTACCACAGCTAATCCTCTCTCCCTTTAGCAGGTATGCAGCACCAAGAGTGGGAACGTCTGCTTCCTTCCCCTGCTGGAAGCATGATGGATAAAAAGAGGGGGAAAAAAAAAAAGAATGGGGACAGGGATAAGAGTTGGGAGGGTGTGAAGTCATCCAGCTTTGCAAATGGAGAGAAAAAGTCCCCACCTACCTTCTCTCCCCAGCAGGTTCCCCCAGTTAGGATCTGATGTCTTCAAATAGACATGCCCTCCCAACTGGGGTTAGCAGTTGGCTTTTGCTGTGTAATAAACCACGTCGAAACTTAGTGGCTTCAAACAATCACCATTTCCTTCGATCACAATTCTTCAGAGCAATTCTGGGCTGGGCTGGGCTGATCTCAGCTGGGCTCACTGATGTGCAGGTGGGTTGACTGGAGACTGGCCCAGACGGCCCCATCACACCCCTGGTGGTTGGCTAAAGCCATGAGGGTGACCGGGCCATGTGTCTGTCACAATCTAACAGGCTAGTCTGGGAAGCTGTGCTCCAAAAACGGTGACAGGGCAATGCCAGAAGTGTGCGTAAGTTTTCAAGCCCCTGTTCGCGTTGGGCAAAGTCATATGGCTACACTCAGGCCATTAGTCGTATGACCTACTCAGGTCAAGGAGTGGGGAAACAGTTTCTGGACTCAGCATCAGAACCAGAGAGGAACAGTCTGTGGCCGTTCTTTCTTTCATCTGCTACAGCTTGAATAGCCTCTCTCCTCTTTCCCCCAGCCCCCGCGAAAACACGTACACTAATGTTTGATTTACACACCCGGTTCAAAGCTCCAGGAGAGCTTCTGTCTCGAATGCAGTGCCAAAGCATGCTCATGCTCTTCACTCTCTCCGCATTTCTAATCACTTGTACCTGTCCTTTTGCTATTCCTCCCTTTCACCTACCTGGCAGGATTTTGGAGCTAGCCTAAACTCCCTGTTTTGTGAATGGGGCACTCGGGGCCCAGGAAGGGGGAAGGGTGTGAGCACTGTTGCCCGTCCCATCGGTGGAATGCCTGAGACCCCCAACCCCCCAGTTCTAAGGCCCCATGTCAGACACCTCAGGAAACTGCTGCACGCCTTTCCTCTACCACACAGAAGTAATGTTGTGCGTGTGTGTTTATGCCCTATCTATTACCAGAAAAGGATTCAAAGTGATTTCCACACCAAAACACAAAACAAAAGGAACAGAGCAGAGCCTTGAAGGGATGTAGAAACAGTAGATGTTCTCAGGCTCCTGAAATGAGTAGATTATACCATTTGGGCAGATTTACTCCGGATTTGCTGGCAGCTGAGGCAAAGGACGGATATTCATTGAGTTACATAGTTTTGGGGTTTTTTTCTAACAAAAGAAAACATACAAACTCATCTGTTGAGACAATTTATTTTGCTGGCACAAAACTCAAGCAGACGTTGACTGGACATATCTCTCTCTCTACAGAACATCGAACAGCGTTCTGGACACCTTCCTCCTTCACAGTTCCAAAAGCACATTTATTTGCTGTGCCTCTCGCCCCCTGCCCTGCACTGCCTGGCGTGGGGTGCTGCCCACAGTGGGTGCTCAATCAATGCTGCAGGCTGATTGGTGATTGGCATCAGCAGTTTTGACTCCACACCGGGAGTCGAGTCTCCAGCCCTGGGTGAGTACACAGAGCTATCTGGAAGGCTAAACTAATTGATTTAGTATTGATTGGGCTGCAAACCTCTGCTCAATATCTCCAGAATCCACAGATCCTCCAGGGGAAGAAGCCCCTTCAAATTTCATCCGGGGTTCCTCTAAGCAGCACAAATTTATAAATTGCTGTGCAGACCAACCACACCAGAGTCCTTGTCCACCACCCCACCATCTACTCACGGGTGGCTCTGAGCAGATTCTTTTACTTCTCTGGATAGCTACCTGCCCCCTCAAGCAGCCAGGTACTCTGAACATCAAATGATGCGGTATGTGCAAAGCTTTAAGTGCCATAGCGATGTAAGGAATCATGGTGATACGTTCGGAGTATCAGCTCACGACTCAGGAAGACTTCCGATTGTTAGCCTCAGGCCTTGCCTAGATGATTCCACCCCAGCCTTGTGCCTTGTCATACACAGCACGTGTCAGAGAAACAAAAGGAAAAGAGGCTGAAGGGTGTCTACACGACCCAACCACCACTACAGGGGCTCATGTCACCTGGTGGCACTTTATGGGTACATGCTCCAGGTCCCCAGCAGTGGGAGATGGTAGATGGAAGGTCCTTCTTCTGAGGCGGTCTGGGCTCCTGCAATATTGCTGTGGTCGGGGACTGTCTCCTCCAACTCTGACGTGCATATGAATTCCCCGGGGTCTCATTAAAATGCAGGTTATGATTCAGTAGGTCTGGGATGGGAGTCTGAGAATCTGCACCTCTGAAAACCTCCCAGGCAATGCCAGTGCTGGTGGTCTAGGGACCACACTATGAGCACAACCAGAGGTAAAAGGACCTATACGACACTGATGGATAGAATTCTGTATATGGTATCGGTGTGCCCGGCTCACAATGTATATAACACGAGCAAGGAATACAGTTTCTGTGGTTCATAGATGGCCCTGAAGTTCAGAGCAGGTGGTTAAGGGAGGGCAAAGCTTGCAGAGGGGGTGTTTTTTATCCCTTTACATTTACCATAACCAAAGTCTTTCTGGAACTCAGGGTATGATGAAATAGGAATGAGGGGTTGAACTTTACATTCTGCCCCTGGCTGGCCTACTTAAGGGTCTGAAGGAGGTGGGCTATTAAGTAATCTGGCTTCCTGCCATGTTAAACCAACAAATAAAATCACACAGGGACATACTGTTTACTGAGCACTTAGTATAACCCACAGTGTTATATTATGCTATACTTTACTGTACTATGCTATATTATACCATACTATACTATACTATACAGCTCTACATTTTCACTAACACCTTTCCCTAGATGAAAAAGCCAGAGGCACCAAGAGGTCAAGCAGGCATTCCAAGGTGATTCAGTCAGCAAAGGGCAAGTCAAATCCAGGTTCTGGGCTCCAAAGTCTACATTTTTCTAGAACACTGCACAAGCCCAGAAGTCAATGAGCCAGACATCAGCCCCGCAAAGAGCCCCTGGCCTTGGACGCAGCAGACATGAACCGCCAGGGGGGACATCTGTCTCCCCACTGAGAAGAGGAAGCTCACCTCATGGGCCCTGTCTTCCTTTCCTGCTCCAGGATGAGCTGCCTGGTGCACTCCAGGAACAGCCGCACAACTACGTGTCGTCAAGGGAAAAGTGGGGAGTGTGCAGAGATACTAATCAATTACTTAGAAAACTGACAGTCTGGGGGTTTTCGCTTGAAAACAAGTAAAAATATGTCACTTGCTTTTTATTATTTTTTAAGAGTGCAGTTAGATATGGGACTTTAGCATGAATAACCTCAGATTCATGTGCCGATCAGATGGATCCTTAAACTTCCTAAGTGCTTCAAGTGTACACATTTTAACTTGAAAAATTACCAGGTTTGTCTAAAGAAAAATTTTCAAACATAAAACACGAAGCTCATTTGAAGAGAGGAATTCTCCAATGGAGTGAACCCAGGCTGTCATAAAGAAGTTAAACCAGGCATAAAGGAAAATGTCAGATGTGTGGGAGAACCAGATGTCTCTCTTCTTTTTTTTTTTTTTTTTTTTTAATTTTTAGAACGTAGATCAGATTATAGGAGAATATATGAATGTCTGAGCCTGGGCATCAGGAGAGCCGGGAGGAGAGTGAGCCTTGCTCTCCTGGGTGATGCTGAGCTCTCTCCTGGAGAATACATTTTTTTTTTAACTTCTAAATAAAGCACTCTAGAGTGGCACATTTATAACCACCGAAGAATTACTCAAATAAGAGACACTGTCAGCTATTTATTTTAAAAGCTTTTTTTCCTGAAGGAGAAGAGGAAAAAAAATCTCTCCACTTTCCTCCGCGTCCCTTCAAAAGGTTTGTGAGTGGATTCTTTCCTGGCTTTCTTTTTCCTCCTTAGGAGAAGAACCTATCTCCTCCTGGTCTGAGGATTATTCCTCCTCCTCTTTCTCTCTCTGCTCTGGCCCCAGCCATGTTATCTGTCCACCTTCCAGGAAAAAGGGAAGGTGAGCCTCAGGCTCATGAAGTTGGTTGAGCACGAAGATGCTGGAGTGTAGGGTTGTGGGGTGCACAAGGGGTTCTTAAGTAAATCCCAGAAATGGCACTCACCAAGAAGAAGGAAGGAAAGAAGGTGGCGGGGGGGAATCTCAGGGGGGAAAGGAAAGCAAAACCAGAAAGGGGTAGCAGCAAGGAAGGACCCAAGAAGAGAATGGTTGTAGAGAGCAGGAAAGGAGCAGGAAGGGAAGGGTACAGGTGCTCCTGGTCTGGCCCCGTGGGATCCAGGACTGGGCCCCAGGCTTCCAGCTCCTGCTGCCTTCCAGAAACCTCTCCGATAAGTCCCACTTCCAGTCGTGCCTGAGCTGTGGACTCAAAGCCAAGCGTGTGGGTGGCCATCGTGTCAGTTGAGCACTTCCTTTTGCAGAAGGCCTGGGTGGAGTGGGCTAAGGCTGGGTCTGCCCAAGGGCTCCAAAATGAAAACAAGAATGGGCTTGTGTTCGTGCAAACGCCAGAAAGCTCTTCACTGGGAATAGCATGGAGACTCCCACTGTGCTAAAGGGCAATGTTAGTTGGATGGACTTCTTTCTCCTTTTGGCGGGTGTCACCCAGAGAACATAAGACACCCTACTAACTGATGGCTGCTGAGGTGGTGAGAACGGTACCTGTGACCGCCCTCCCAGTCTATATAATCCTGCCCTTTCCTCAAGCACCAGCTCAAATTCTTTCTCCATCATGGACCCCATCCAATCAGGACTGGTATCATTCTATAAATGCTTTTCTTGTCCTTCACAAACAGCACCCGACCCCCTTCTGAGCTATGTTAATTATTTGAGTGCTCATCCAAGGCCAAGACTAGGCCTGGTTCATTTTCATATTTGCCACAGCGTCTTGTGCAGAATGGGTGTTCAACACAAAGACTCAGAATTGTTAATAGTAGGCAACACATTATGCACTACAGGAGGGCAGGCATTGCCCTGAGCATTTTGCATGTGTTAATTCTACTCTTCAAAACGATCCTACAAGGAGATGCTGTAGTTGTCCTCATTTTCAAAAGGAGGCAACCAAAGTAACGCGGTTGAACTTGCCCAAGGTCACACAGCTTACAGGCAGCGGAGCTAGGATTTGAACCCAGGTGTTTGGAGCTAATGCCTGCTCGTTCAGCCACTACCCTAAGTCCTCGAAAATCTCACCTGCTACCAGTGAGAATAATTAAATCAACATTTTTTTTTTTTTTTTACCAGGCTCAACAATTCAACCACAAGACTGCCCATTAGCCTTAACTTTTGTTTTGTGTCTTCCACGTGTATATTGTACCTATTGCTGACCACTCTCGCATCCCCGACCTTTCCTGGAGTTTCACAACACAACAGTCCTATGAGACTCAAATGTGGGTCTTCTAGACCCAAAGCCCTTATTCTCTTTGCTGTATCACATTGGACATGGCGTCAGAACAGCTTAGGAAAGAGCAGAGTTTCAGGCTTCACTCATCTACCTACCTCACAGGGTTGTTGTAAGAATTAAATGTGATAATAATGTCATGTACCTACGATGGGACCTGCAACGAAATGATTCACAATAATGACCGTGATAACTTTATCATTAGATGCTTGTGAAGTAGGGTGATTAGCACCCATCTGAGATCTGGCGTCTCAAACCGCTTTCTCCATGAAGCCCTCCCTCCGTGACTACTCCAACCTTCTTTTCTGAAGGGGCCATGCTCTTGTGTCTGCACCACACAGCCCAGCAATAGATGAGGTCTGCCATACTCTCCTTTGGCTGTTTTGCAAGGGGCTCCCCTGGAGGGACTGCCAGAGGAGATGGAATCTTGTGGTGGGAAGCCCTTGGTCTCTGGAGTCAGCGACACCACTCTGTGCAGCTGCCTGGCTGGTGTGTTCCCTACACACCCCCAAAGGCCATCATTCCCACCCGCCACAATGTGCACAGGACTCTGCGGACCCTGACTTTCTCTGACCCCGAGTCAGGCAGCCCCAAGTCCACAGCCTGGTTGAACCACCCTTACCGTGTGATCTCAGACCCATCATTTAACCTCTTCGATCCCTGGTTTCCTTGCCTGAAAGGTGGGAATGTGACTGTACCTCTCACAGCACTGTGGCGACAGTGGAGGCACACAGCATGTGTAAGTGGCTGAGCACAGACCCGCATGAGCAGGAACTCGATAATGTCAATTATTATTTTTAGAGCCTGAACAGAGGAGAGGACACAGAGGAGGGACGCCGCAAATGTTCATTGATCAATGAATTTCTCCCCTCTAAGGCCTGGATTGTGGCTCTTCCTTCAAAGAATTCTTCTGCATAAGCCAACTCCGCTGACACAGGGGTGGAAGGCGGCAGCTGTTGGCAGAGACCAAAGGGGATAAGGAGCAGGGAGAACGAACAGTAGATCAGCAGGGACTTGTCCAAGACTCTACACATGGTCCTTAGCTCAGCGTGGGTGTAAAGGCTTCCTGCAGGCAGGGCTTCCCTTCTGCATGTCTCCAGCTGCCAGCAATGTGCATGTGTGACACAAGAGACACTGCTCTGGTTGATGCTCTTGCTCATTCACCCTCTGCATATCTCCAAGCCGAGGTGCTCTGAGACCTGCATTCCAGACCTGGTCCTTAAATGTGGATGCACCGCATTGCAGAAAACAGCCCTTCTCTGGGAGTCAGATGACCTGAATGTTGGGTGGGTCCAGCCCTGTCTCTCTGGACATTCGCAGCTTCTGTTGGCCTCAGGTTACTTGCCTCTACATAAGTATAGCCAGCAAACCTCCCTTCTGCCTTAGGAGGTTCTAGAAACCTCAAATGAGATAACATATGAGAGAACTTTGACAGGCGTAACCAGCTACTCAAAAGCAAAAGATTATAAGTATCATCAATGTAACAATTATTCATTGTCGTGTACCCAGCAAGACCTGTGGGTCTTACACTTGTCCATGAGCTGCGCACCTGTCTCTCTGATAAGAGTATAGATAAACTGATTTTGGAAGGCTTAAAATGGCTATCCTTATGAAAATCTCAGAAGAGCATTGCAGGCAGAGGGGAAAGTGTGTGCAAAGGCCCTGTGGTGGGAAGGAGCTTCGAATGTTCTAGGAATTGGCCGACCAGTATGGGTGAAATATAGCAAATGGGGTGCGGTTGGAGAGAGAAGTGATATATAGCAGGGGCTTGATACCGTTTGATGAACAAATGAATGATTTGGTGAGTGAGTGAGGTTGCTTTAGGGGTCTTGGGGACCCCACCTTCCTAGGGGTTCACATCTCTGTAGTGCCACCGATGGCTCGGGCAAGCTCGTCCTGGACTCTCTGTGGGGCTGCCCGCTCTCCTGGCAGAGACCCCCCTCAGAGCTCCGCCAGCTTACCTGGCTATCAGATGCCAGCCAGAAGCTCTGGCCTTTACACTCGGCTGACCCTGTCCACTCTGCCCACTCCAAGAACCCCTCCTTTTCTCCTGTCTGGCTCCCCCAGGGGGCCACTGCCCATGTTTATGAAAACTGAACATGTCATTCAAACCGGCACCTCTGGCCTCGCACAGCTGAGGATCAGGAGCCTGTATTTTTACCTCTCCTTTCTGTCACTGGACTTTACAAGCAAAGGCCGGTCTCCCCCTTGGCGGTTCCCAGAACCTCGCAGACAGTAATGAGTCTGGGGTTGGTGTTAAGCTCAGATGTCAAACAGAGTGGCCAGGGCCTCCCGAAACGCTGAGAGAGCCGCGAGCTTCTCCCTCTACAAGGTCAGCTTGTGTGTAACACTTCATTAAATTGCTCAAACACTGAGCCGTGTCTTTAACCAATACCTTTAATGTCATTTTCTGCAGACTTAATAGAGGAGCATTAGCATACCTGTCAAGTCTTCCCATTTAAACTTGGAAGCAAGTGAAGTTTAAAGTGCCTCCTTCAGCCCACAGTGGATTTGCCTTCAAACTTTGGTTTAAGAAAAAAGAAAAAAAAAAAAAAAACAGAGAGAAAGAAGGAGGGGGATTCCTCTGTGGGGCCGGGTGACGAAACAGAGAATGTTCTGTATGTTGCGATCTTCTTCTGAGTCTCCCTTCCTGCCTCCAGGAAGTATGTCTGGGTTAAGAACAGTAAAGGCAAGCGTCTGTATTGACTAGGAAGTGACCCTTTCTTGTCTCAGATTTACAGACTGAACGGAGCCCCATGAGGTCAATCAGTCCATTTCCCTGCCTCCCACAAAAAGCCTGCTGTCCAGAGCAGGGCACTGAACCATTCTGGGGAGACATAAAAACCAAGGCACAGGACGGTACTGGGAGGATATGGTCCTGCTCGCACAGCCAATGTATTTCATTTGGGCTTGAATGTAGAGGCTTCCTTTTTCTGAAAGGCCTGGATTGTGTGTGGATAACTACTTAGCTCTGCTTTCGCCCTGGTGGGGTGAGAAGAAGGCACTGGAACAGGTGAGGAAGCCAACAGGCGAGGGCCAGTGAGAGGATCGGCGACGGCCTTCCTAGCTTTGGAAAGGAGCCACCGCTCTCTGGGTCGGGCTCGGTGCTCCTGGGAGAGGGGACCAAACCACGGAGCTCACAATTGGGCCTGTCCGCTGCCCTGGGACACCCACAAGAGGCAGGGTCTGTGAAGACAGTGCTGACTGGAAGATCCCCTTGTCCGTGAGGCATAGGGAGTGTGCATTTAGGACACTTCTGGGATCTTGGGAAGACCAGAGGGCAGGCATTGGGCCTTGGCGATGCCCATCTGTGAAATGGGTTCAACTGTCAGCTCTCACGGAGCTGGGGGTGGAGCAAGCTTGGGTACCCAGCATGTAAGTCCTGGTAGCAGCTGGAACCAGGATAATGAATGTGCTGCTGTCATTAAACCACTAATCGTTAATTATCCCCCTTGACATCGCATAATGTGCTGCCCAGGCAAAAATAAAATTGCTTGAACTTTTCCACCAAGTTCTAGCTTTAAACAAATTACTTGCATCAAAACTATTTACAAAAATGGGTAATTTTAGACATTTGTCAGACGCCATAACATGCTTTAATTAGCACCGGCTAATAAAGTCCTCTTGTGATTAAGCACACATACATCCCTTGTTTTTATTTAAAATTTTTGCTCACGATAATTTTTTTTTTAATGATTTGATGTCTGGTTTCCAGAAGACATGTGCACACGCGAGGGTGTATGTGTCTCTGTGCGTATTTCGGTGTCGCTCCCGTAACGAGACATCCACATCATTAAAGCACCCGCTTAATTATTAATGCTGCCGTGAGGGCAAGAAGGAGGGGTTTCTCCCCCAAAATGGAAAGTTGATCCCTGGATCCCACTGCACTGGGAGCTGGTGCAGACTGGTGCTCTCACCCTCTTGGTCCCAGGAGGCAGATCAGACTGTGTGACTTGAGCCGGGATGCCCTTAGGGAGCAAGCAGGTCTATAAGGAGCCTGCTGGTTTTCCCTGACATGCTCCTCCTGAGAGGCTCTGGCGGTGACAGTTCACTCTCAGCTCAGAAACCTGTCACTTGGAGATCAGCATTTTAACTAACCCTTGCTCCTCAGGAAAAAAAAAAGAAAGAAAGAAAAAAGAGGAAAAAAAAGAAAGAAAGAAAAGGATGCCTTAATTTACCCTTCTGATTGGCTTGATAGCTGTCAGAGTGACAAGCTGTCTCTGGCTGAAAGGGACCTGGTGTTCGTTCTCAGGCTGGCTTTATGTGCGTTATATGCTTGGCTTGCTCCTGGTAATGGCAACACAAAGCCGCATGGCATCCTGATCTCCGCTCTCCCCCGGCTCCTGCCTCCCCGCCTGCTGGCCAGGGGGTGACCTCCAGGGCCCCGCTAGCCAGATCTCCAGCTTAAAGCTGGGAGCCACGATTTCCACCCCCCCCCCACCCCACTCCCTTGGGCATCCCCAGTGGACGTGCCAGGGCATAGATGGGCCAACCTGCACATGGGGCTAGGCTGCTGCTCCCCTGCGTGTTTGATAGAGGGACACGGACGGCTCAGGCAGGTGGATGCCTCGAGGGTTCCCCGGCGTCCTACATAAAGTCTCAGGCTTCCGCCTCCACGTGAGACTCTGTAGGTACTGAGTTTCGTTCTCTTAGGAAACGCATTCGGTAACTTATATTGTGGTGGCAACAACGTCATCTGAGAAACTGCTCTGCCCCAAAGGGCTGGCATGTTTCTTAGCCTATAAGTTCATGCTCATTTTTGGCAAACACAGACCCCTAATAACGCCCGGAAACCCTAATTCACCTTCCATACCTCCCTGAGAAGACTCATAACGTGACTGACAGTCTGTCTTCAGGGTGTCCTAAGATTTTGTCAAGGCTTACTATCCGTATGTAGCTTGTGCTTATGAATCAGGTTTTTAAAAGTTTCCAAGTGTATTGTAGTATTTATTTGCCTTTTCAAAGTATGCCTGCCCTCGCCTAGGCCCTCCCTGCCTCTCCAGGGGATATGCGTACATTGCCGTGGCCTCATATATCTCAGTGTAGAGCTGCAAATACAGCATGGTAGGCACAAGCACATGTGGCTACTCCAAATTGACATGTGCTGTCATTGTAAAATGGACCCAGAGCCTCAGCATGACGCAAAGAATGTAAACTACCTCAGCACTTTTTATGTTGACTACATGTTAAAAGGGTACTAATTTGCCTATGTTAGGTTGAATAGAAAATATTAAAATTAATCTCACCTGTCTCTTACTACTCCTTAAATGTGGCTACTGGAATATTTAAAGCCACATATAGGGCATTCATTATATTTTTATTGGGCAATGCTGATCTACAGTGAGGACCTTTCCAGCCTGGAGCTGGATTTGGTCCAGCCTCAGCACTCAATGGTTGTGTGACCTTGGGCATATCTCTTTACTTCCCTGGGCCTCAGTTCCTTGAGCTTTAAAAGAGAAGGTTGACTATTCAAGGTGACCTACAAGATCTCTTCCGGTTGTAAGTTTCTTTAGGTGTATTGAATGGGATTTCCATCCCTCCAGAGACCCTAAAGAATAGGAAGAATTCTCTAGGCGGACTTTAGTGTTTGGAGGGATATAAAGACCTGTGGCATTTCTGATTGGCCTCTGTCACCTTGTACCTTCCCTTCCTTGTTAACCTAGAAGTTGCACTCAGGCTCCCAAAGGTAGGGCCAGATGAACTCTGGTCTCTCCACTTGGGTTCTCCCATTTCACTTTGCCAGGCTGAACAGCACCTGGGAAGGGGTGCACCTGTCCCGTCCTTTAACCCATGGTGATATGTCACTGATCTGCACAATTGGCTCTAATAGCTCCCCAGGTGGATTCCAGAGAGCAATGAGCCGAACATAAAAATCCCTTTATTATTGCCATTTCACTTTTATATACCCATCAAGCTTTCATATTTAATCTCCTACATCACAATAGCTGATCATTTTTAACATTTGACATTGATAGAGTGCCCACTGCTATTATTCTGACATACTATAAAACATTACGCCCATTTGCAATAGAAAAGGCCAAGAATCAATACCCAGCCCCATTTTCCACTGTGGCTGTAAATCACGAAGCACCTAACAAATTGGTTTAAGTAGTAGAAACTTCAGAACCAATGAATGGCCTGACCAATCCCCACCCCCTGTTAGAGCTGACAGGGACCTGGATGCCTGTGGTCTGGGGAGGAGAGGGTGCTGGTGGGGAGCCAGGTTGCTCCACGAGGCAGCCAGGTTCTCCAGGGACAAGAACTGTCCATCTATCTGGGCCCCAGAAACACACAGTGAGTAAAGGGTACCTTTATTCTGTTCATGTCTGTATCAGCTCTTGCTTTATAGCAAGTGGCCCCACATTGGGAAGCTGGTGACTTCTAGTTCCTACCCTATCTCTCTACTGGTTCCAAGACCCATCCTAAAGATTATTGGTCTGTTTTGTCAGTGACCCATTCATTGGAACAGCCAGATGTTAAACTGAATTGGTGGGCTATCTAATCAAATTGACTTTAGGATGAATTAATTGATCAGTTCTGCCCCAAATGAGCAGGAGTTAAGGAAAGTCATGAATTTAGGCATTGCTTAAAATATTTAGGGTAATAGGTCAGCCTAAATATTCAGTCATTATGCTTGTATGTGAAGTGAATGACACTTCCACAATCCACAAGTTTGGAATATTCAGAAAATTGCTATCATTTTTCATTCCTTGGGTATCATCTGGATCCAGCCTAAGGCTGTGCTCATTCTGTTGGACTCCATTGAAAGTTTCTTTCAGCTCAAGCTGCCTCGTTGAAAATACATGAGCCTATGGTCTGACTGAGTGTCGTCGCTGGGATGCTGGAATGTTCTGACAACACAAGGACCCAGCTCCAGGAGAAAAGAAAGGAGAAGCAGCTTATTTGTGAATTTATTTTCAGTTCAGGACTGGGTTTCCTGCCGAAGTCTGGTGTATCAGTGTATACACTTACCTGACTTTCTAGTGCCGGGTTTACTTCCGAAAAGTCACATACATACCGGATTCTTCTAAAACAAATTCCTTTTTCCTATTAGCTTACATTATCATTTCAGAGATGATTTGCCTGCATTTCAATTAGCAGGGAGTGATTCTTTATGTTATCTGTCTTACTCAACCTCTTAATGATCCTACATAAAACGAAGAGCTTTTATAAAATGGGATTCTTTGGAAAAGGAATATTTCCTGGTGCTTTGTGAATGATTCCAGTCATTCCGTGTTCACATTTGGAATGACATATGTGGGAGGTCACTGGATTCAGATCTGCCGCGGTGTTTTTGGAAGTTTGGAATGGTACGAAGAACATCAGATTCCAAGTCAGGAGTCTGATGCTGCCATTTTCCAATTGGCTGATTGCAGGGAAAGTGAGATATATGACCTCTTTATGCATGAGGTTTTTTTTTTTTTATTTGTATAGTGGGAATAATAATTCCCAATCTCTTTCATAAGATCCCTAATGAGAAAATGAGAAAACGCAAGCAAGAGCATTTACTATTATTGTTATTACTGATACTACAATAATAAGAATAAAATACAGTGAGAGAAGAAACAAGATAGACCATTCTTATACCAAGTTCTATTTTATGGCAATGCGAGCAGAGCTCCATTTATTCAAAACTAACCTAACAAAGAGCTCATAAAGCTCAACTCTAGGCTTCTCAATTTTGTACCCTGACAGTAGAGAGCCAGAAAGATAATCAGATATAACTGTTCCTAGAAAGCTTCCAATCCTAAAGAAAAGTCTGACCTTTGCCCCTCATTGCGCTTTCCTTGAATGTATTTGAATATATTTCAATGAATTTATTTACTCAGTCACCAAACATTTATTAAATGTCTATCCCGTGCTCTGTCCTAATATATGTGTGTGTATATATATATATATGTCATATAGATATCTATATATGAACTATATATAAATTATCTGTATATAGAGAGAGACAAGGTATGGGCCCATGTGGACTGTCTATATATGAGGTTGTCAAGTTTTCTGGTTATCAGAATCATTTTTGAGGTCCTAATTCCAACATTTGGACCCATTGGTCTATATGATAGCACACTATTAGCCAGAAGTCACCATGACCAGGAATCATCAAGTAGTTTGCAGGGGCTGGGGGGCTATGTTGAGATTCCAGATTTGCGGGTTTCCTAAAATTGCAACACAACCAGGAACTGCTGGGCTCAGCTGGTGCGTGACCACTGCAGAGATGCAGAAAGGGGCCAAGTCCCTTGTTTTTAGCCTACATGTCTGCTTCTGACTCACTCCAAAACAACCTGGTTTCCTTGGCACCCTGGACTGCAGGTCTCCTGTCCGTGGGCCCAGAGGACCACCCGGAAATTCCGTTGTCCCTTCTATCATCTGGCATGGGATGGTTCTCTTTAGATGAAATCTCTGTTTAGAGCTTGAGTAAGGGGAGAAGAAAGACCAAGGAAGAAGGGAAAAGGGTTTAAGTCAGCTCCCTGGTGACTTAGCCATATTGTTCTCTGAGCTAAAGCCATACTCCCAATACTGCTCACTTTTATGGTTCCTGCAAAAGAGCTTTGCCAGAGCATTTTGCCCTCTGTCATCTCACATGCACCTCTAAGCAACCGTACAGAGGACCTAGGCTGGGTGTTACAACTTCCATTTGATGGATGGTGATGTTCAAGCTCAGAGCAATGCACTGACTTCCCTCAGTCAACAGACATATGATCCCTAAGGACAAAGACAGCAGTAGTATTAATCATTTTTGCCCTTGGCATATTTCTAAAAAAATAGTAGATTCTTTTTTTTAAAAAAGTACATTTGTTGAGTTAATGAATGAACAAATACATGAAAAAAAGGAGAGATGATCTATTAGGGCTGGACCAGGCATCGGACCTTCTCCTAAGTGCTGGGGCTGATGAGCCAGGAGATCTCTGGCTTCACCCAGGAGCATGGACCTGAGTCCCGGCCCTTCTGCTGAGGTCTTGTCATTCTCAACAATCATGTTGCTTCAAAGGTCGCCAGAGCCTCAGGCAGCCCTCTCACTGTGGGCCCTGAGTGGCCCTTTCAATGCCTATTTCTGCCTTTCGCCCAAGCCTCAGTGAAGTTTGACGTGCAAACCTTCCTTTTGCCTTGTGGTCTCGCCTTCCCTGGATGGAGAGCTATTCTTGGCTTGTACCTGCTCCTGCTGATTTTGCAATATCATGATTTCAGCTAAATGAAAATGCCTCTTATTTCCACAGACTAACTACCCAGCACTCTTTTATGGGAGCTGATTTGGGGGAGACTAGCCTTGAGGTGAGACAGCAGCAGAGCTTCTCGAATGGAAAGGTCTTCGAAGAGAAGGGCTGGGGGCCTGCCGGGAGCCACCTCGCCTCTGCTACGGGCTTTCTCAGTCCAGCCAACGGAGAGGCTCCAGACAGCTTCTGCAGCCCAGGAGCTTTGACTTCGCACTCAAGTCCATGTCTTGAGCCTAAACGTAAGTTCCATTTCTTCTTGCTTGGTCCTCAGTGGATTTGGAGAACCCCCCTTTCACTGGAGCCCCGATTACCAGAATACACAACCCAGCAAACCTGTAGAGAGTCTTTCCTGAGAGTTCTGGGAGGAAGGACAAGATACCCTTGCCTCTTAGGGTTCGGTGAGGAGCAGGCTGGCCTCCAGGTAGGACCTAGCGTGGGCAGACTTCTACATACCCCTAGGGTTTTCTGGTTTTCAGTAACAGAGAGCTATTGCTAGCAGTGAGTCTCAGAGGACAAGCTCAAATCCTGTCCTGGTGAATGAGGAGGACAAGGAAGTGGCAGCAGCGAGTAGTGGAGACCTTACTACAAAGAAGCCTAGGGCCCAGGCGGTACTCAGTATTCTGATTTTCAGACCCATTAGAGCACCCCAGTGTGCCCTCTGTTCCTCCTTCCACTTGGCCCAGGTGGCCGGGACCCAGGCTGCCTTCTGGGCTCTCAAAAGTGACCCCTCGGTATCTGATCTCCCATCTGCTGGGCTAGGCATGTGGAAGAGACAGCTGGCACAGCCCCTCCCGGGGGACTGCAATTAGGGGATATTTAATCCTGTCACCTGGTTCATTTGCAGTGATGGATTTGGATTGGAGCGCTGAGTGGCTCCAAGAGGATATTGGATTACCAGGGCCCATCCCCTTCACCCCTCACACAGAGCTGGCCCACCCCTGCCCTGCACCTGTCTTCCCTGGCCCCAAGGTGAGCCACCTGGCTCCCATGAATTAAGAGCAAGCACTTGGTGTCACCTCTCCCCCTGCCCCCCCCCCCCCCGCCGGGATACTTTACCTAAAACATCCTGCAGATAGGAAAACATTATGGGCTTTCCAGCTTGATGTATCTTAAAGCAGCCTTTGGGGATGGTGGACGATCTCACCCCATGGCAAGGTCCAGGTTTCAGGAGAGTCGAAAGGTTTGGGGTCATACGGGAGGTTTCACCCCCCCCACCCAAGACTTGGCATGGCAGCTGCCACCTCCCACAACCCAGGCCAGATACGAAGCTTTTCCTCAGGGGGCCATGAGTGGTTCAATGGCTTCCCATTGTACTCAGAATCAAATCCCAGCATACTGCCATACATTAGTCAGCCTGGAGGTCTGGCCTTTGCTGGCTTTTGGCTTGATTCTCCCCGATGTTCTTACTCCTTACGCACAGGCCAGTATGTGTGTGTGGATACATGTATATGTGGTGTGGGTGTGGATACATACATATGTGGTGAGTTGCAAGCACCTGCACATACCTTGGAGTTTCCGGTTTTGTGCCCGCGTCAGCATGTTGTACTTGTATCTCTGCCTGGAAAACCCTTTCCTTACTACTTTCCATGGCTGGCTTCTCATTATTCTTCAGCTCTAGGCTCAAATATTGCAACTTCAGGGAGATCTTCCCTGCACCCTCTCTAGGACATCACTGTTTACTCCTTAATAGCACCTATACATTATCCTGTATAAAATTAACTTGCTGATTTTCTTTTTCTCTCACTTTAATATAATCTCCGTGAAACTAGGAAACTTTTTTCTCTTGTTGGCAACTCTATTCCCAGCACCCAGAATAATAGCTAGCATGTCGTAGCAGTACAATAAACATTTGTTGAATCGATAAGCACAGGATACCTGTTGTAGGGTGAGCTCGGAGGCCACATCTCTGGATGTTGTTGGGGGACGGGCGGGCTGTGCACTGGGCAGTGAGTCGCCTGTTCACCTCGCCCCACACCATCACCCCCAATAGCAGGGGGCCGTGCTTTCCCATGGCCAGCCCTGAGAAACATAAACAGTTGTCACCCTGGCTCTGCCCTCGGCCAACCTGCTCAAATTTCCTGTTCCTAAGATGATCAAAGGCACTGGAACAAAGAATCATCATTGAATGGGTTCCGTGTTACATCCTGGAAATGGGGGCACTTGCAGTGCAGACCCAATCCTGGGAGAGAGCTCTTGAGAGCTGCGAAGCTGCTACCTTCAAAGGGTCGACGTGAAAGCAAAGAAAGAAGCACTTGAGGAGAGAGGACTCCCTTCCAGGGAGGGGAAGCACTTCAAGTCCATTACTCCACCCCTGCAGCCACAGGGATGCACGCGTGCGTGCGTGCGTGCGTGCGTCCCACAGAGGAAACCTCTCCCACGAGCGCTGTGGCTCCAGAACTTTCAAATGCCCTTGCAAATGGTGTCTGCTCACCCCCTCCATCCAAAGTGACAGATAGAATTTTGTTTATATTGCCAATGCCTCCATATAATGCCCTGCTTCTCCAAAAAGCTCCTCTTGATTAACCCCTCCTGCTTTTTACTGTTCTTCTGAAATCCATCAATGCCTGTGTCATAGTTTAAAAATACAACTGCATTTAGGTAATTTGATAAATCATCTTCAGGCATTTTCATATGCATGTGCTCTGCTTCTCCATTCCATTTATAAGCTCCTTCCGGGCAAAATCTATACTTTTTTTTTTCCCACTTCCATTTGTAACTCTCTCTCCACAAGAATCTTAGGACAGAATTCTTGTCTGTGTGCTTATTGTCTGAACATATTTTTATAGGCTGGGAATGCTAGGATGCTGATTCTCTTTTATTCATTAATTTATTTAAAATATTTACTGGGACCTATTATGTGGCAGGCACCGTGCTAAGTGCTGGGGACTCAATGTTGAAACTCAGTCTGGGGCAGAAATGGAAACATACACAAATAACTACAATACAATGTGATAAGTGCTATAATATAGGTACTGTATAGTCAGAGTGCTATGGGAACTCAGGAGGGAGCTTATAAAATCATTTGATTAATGTTCCAATGTCTAAATGTGAATGTTTAAATAACGCTGTTCCTAAGTGCTTCCTGCTTTTCACGGCATTTTTTATGTCCATTATCTTATTTGATGCTTTTAGTGATCCTGTTAATAAGCTTTCACTCCACAAATTCATCCTTACACAGAGTAGGTGTTCAAGACGTATCTACCGAGAGACAAAATAGGCAAATGGAGAGTGAATGTTGTTATCTATGCTTTCCCATTAGGTAAACTGAACATTCCAGAGTGGTGTGCTAAAGGTCATAAGAATCCCGGTAGTCTGTATAAATGCATGTTCAACACCTGCTATGTGTGGGTCACTGTCCACTGTGCTGCAGTAAGCACAAAGAAGTGCAGAACATCTTCCTCCTTCATGAAGCTGCCAGTCTCACTGGTGAAACAAAAAGAAAACCATGGGTGGTCAAATGATGACGTAGGAGATACTTAGCAACTTGGGACAATAGTACAAGATGGTCCACAGATGATCCCAAATGAATGGTGTAGACCAGAGGGGCCATGGTAGGCAGGAAGGCAGATTACAGTGCTCCTGGAAGGCCTGATGAGAGATGGGAATGAACAGGATAGGCCGATAAAATCAGAACAGGAAAAAGAGAATACTCAAAGAAATATTCAAAGGCAATGAAGCCCAATGAGCCCAGAACACCATGACCAGATCTGGCAAGCAGGCAGCCCTCACTGGAGGGCCTGTCCCTGCCTCTCCACTCAGTCTCAGCTCATGGGCACCTGTGGATTCTCCTCACACAGCCCTGCACCTCCCACCTTTACCTGCTCCCCCACTATTGAACTTCCCCCCAGTCCTTTTACCTGTAACCCATCCACACCTACCGCATTATTTAAAAAAAAAAATCCTGTATCTTCAACTTCGTCACCAATGCTGGATCTTCTGGCTCTAATAAAAACCTGATTCCTCTGAGATCATGGCCTTCTTTGCAGTTCTTTCAATGGAGGACTCTTGTTCTGCACTCACCCTGTATCATCTAGACAAGGGAGGGTGAGGGTCAACTTTCTGCTACTTCCCCATTTCTGTTTCTAGATCATTATTCTTCCTGTCATGGGAAGTGCCTCAATATAGTTTGAGCCTCGTGTATCTGCTGAGACATTTTTCCAGCTCTCTTAATTGTTGTTATATCTGTGTGTCCAGGTCACTTTGTAAGAAATTATGCAAAAAAATAATACTTCTGCTTAGAGATATGGTACCTATCTTTGGGGGTGTCTTCCCAATCCATGGCCATGCTTTTCTTTGACCTTCTGGTGTAGGTCCAGAAACTGTCTTTACATTTTATGGTCCTGATTCCTTATCCACAGGTGAGAGGACCAACATACATTCATGGTCGGGCAGGGACAATCTGATTGTCTCCTCCAAGAGTTGAGAAAGAAGGACCAAGAGACTAGTTTTAGTCTGAGCTAGTTCTGTGAACAGAGAAATAGTAAACTGGTGCACTGGGGTGTCAGTAAACTTATAGCCATGTTTAGCCATGTGCCTGTGAAGCAGGAAAAGCCAATCTAAAAGAAGGTAGAGACGAATAATGCAGATATAGAGAGAAGTGAGGCCAGACATCAGAGGGAGTCTTGCCTGGGCACTTGACAGCATTCCAGTCCACCCTGAGGCTCAGCTGCTCTTTCTCCTCAATGTCCTTAAGACGTCCCCATGTCCTTGGAATAAAGCCCACCACCTCCTGAGGTTAAGCACTTTTGTTTCAAATTTTGTGTATTTGATTTTGATTCCCACAACTAGAACTACTTTGCTAAAAATAGAATCAGTGGTCAATGGAGATAGTTGCCACCAAGTTGAAGTTTGCAAAGATAGACATGACCCAGTTAAGACAATATAGCACTCTTTGCTCTCATCTTACCTGTATGTTGGGAAGCACCATCATTAAGAAAGAAGAGTTGACACTCGAGGTCTTGGCAAGATGGTAAATCATTATAACCCAAAAATTTTTCCACTAGAAGCAGCTATAAATGTCTCATATTTAAATTTTTTTTAATGTTTATTTATATTTGAGAGAGAGAGGGAGAGAGAGTGAGCAGAGAAAGGGAGAGAGATGGAGACAGAATCTGAAGCAGGCTTCAGGTTCTGAGCTGTCAACACAGAGCCTGAGGCGGGACTCAAATCCATGAAGCACGAGATCATGACCTGAGCCAAAGTCGGACACTTAGCCAACTGAGACACCCAGATGCCCTTATATGTTTCATATTTTAAAAGAATCATATGAATGCACAAGTAAACTCTCAAGGGAAAAAAAAGGAAAACATAAAAGGGGAAGATAAGAACTAGGGTATTCAGAGGAAAACACGGGGATATGGTCTACTATGAGTGGGAATCAGCAAACACCACCAATAGGCCAATTTGGGCATCAGAAACTTGACATAATAGACAAGCAATCTGGAAGATAATGTACAATAAGTCTGTTTAAAATGAATAAAAAAACTTTAAAGGTAGTAGAGATTCTAATATACACATAAAACACTATGAACAACAAAACATGCAGGTTTTTGCACGAACCATATAAAAATGAGAAATAAAGCCTTTGCGAGGAAAAGCTCAATGGAAATGTGTTGGAAATAGGAGAAAAGACAATAGGTGAATTGGAAAATGGATCAGGAGACTTTATTTATTTATTTATTTATTCATTCATTCATTCATTCATTCAATGTTTATTTATTTCTGAGAGAGAGACAGAGCGTGAGCAGGGGAGGAGCAAAGAGAGAAGGAGACACAGAATCCGAAGCAGGCTCCAGGCTCTGAACTGTCAGCACAGAGTCTGACGCGGGGTTCCAACTCACACTGTGAGATCATGACCCGAGCTGAAGCTGGATGCTTAACCGACTGAGCTACCCAGGCGCCCCTGGGAGACTTTAATCAGAATATGATGTGAGGAAAAGATAAAAATATGAAAAATGTAGAGGGGCTGGAAGGATAAACCCACAGCAAATGCCTAGTAGGCATTCCAGAAGGAAAGTACTAACAGAATGAAAAGACGAAAGTTGTCCAGAACTGATGACAAACTTGATTCATTGCATTAAAAAGGTATCATGGTCAAGCAGAATAATTAAAAATAAATCCATCACTAAACACTTCACAGTGAAAGTGCTGAATGCAGACGTCAAAGAGAAGAGAGTTTACTACAGAGAAGCAGGTTATTTGGGCAGCCGACTTCACAACAGCAGTATTTCAGCCGGAAGGTGATGGAAGGTGTTTGAAAGATTAACGGAAGGAAAGTCATTGCCAGTGCCAAACTCCATCCTGATCCGAACTACTGTTCAGAAGTGAAGGAAAAATAAAGATATATCCAGAAAGGTAGAAATTAAAAGATTTTGTAACCCACAGAACCCTCCTGAGAGAAAAATTATAGAGGGGAATTGAAACCGGAAGGAGAAAAAAGACACAAAAAGCGATGGTGGATAAAAGAAGGGGTGAATATGTGGGTAAAGATGCAGAAACAGATTATATAAAATAACAATAACGAAAATACCTGATTTGGGGTTTATACAAACAAGGTGGAGAGTAAAATAGTGGACTATAATATCAAGTAAATATATAATATCAAGTAAAACAGTTGGGGCATAATAGTTGGGAGCTAAAATGATTAAACTTTCCTGTTTTGTTCAGGAAAAAGGTAGAAATATTGATTAACTTTAGATTTTTCAAGTCAGCAGGTACGTTAAAAATTTAAAGCTAACCACACTCATGTAAAAAAGAGAAATAGAATGCATATAAGAAGGAAATTAAAAAGAAATGCAATCAATCAAA
Organism: Prionailurus bengalensis; assembly: GCF_016509475.1. Lineage (NCBI taxonomy): Eukaryota > Metazoa > Chordata > Mammalia > Carnivora > Felidae > Prionailurus > Prionailurus bengalensis. The sequence goes on along the minus strand of NC_057346.1, from coordinate 13,918,152 downwards.
TGGAAAGCAGGAGAAAGCAGGAAAGTCTGGGGAAGGACAAAACAATGAAAAGTACAATTAAATCTAAATATCAGGAAGCACAATAAATATTCTCCACGTAATGCTGTTTATGTACCCTATAATAAAGCCTGGGACTGTCTCAGGTAAGCAAGGATATATAGTCACCATTGTCAAAGCATATAAAGAAGGGAGATTTATATTCAAAAAACATATAAAAGCAAAGGTGCTTATCCTCACTAGTAATGAGGAAATACAAACTTTAAAAAGTCAGATGTTACTTGACATCTACTGTTTTTACATCTATTATTTACAAAAATAAGCGGTGAGGGATGAAGGAACTTTTCACGTTCCTAGGGGAGTATAGATTGAAATTAACTGGGCAGTACACCTAGGGAAGTGAAATATGAACCTGCAATCTAGTAACTTCCACTGTGGCTATGAAGGAGTAAGAGAGTCCAGACTTGACTTCCCAGGGTCAGCACCTGGGACTGGACCAGATATGTGAAGCATTTCCCTGACCTTGAGCAAGAGGTCCCTGAGGGAACAAGAACAAAACAAGAGGACCCTACGATCACCCTGGCCTTCTGTGCTGAAGCAGTTTCTGGGCAGTGGGGAGGAGAGTCAAAACAGCCTGATAGCCTCGCTGATTTCATCAGAGTCTGGTGAAACTGGGGTGGCAAGAGTTTGTGGGGCTGAGTACCAGAGAGAGAAAGCCATGCAGGGAAAGAGCTCCAGAAATCAGCCCAGGAATTCTTTGGGGTTGTTAGCTGCAAACCACTCCTCACGTGTACAGGGTGAAATTCTACAAGACTGGAAAAAGGACACCTCCTGGGGAAAGAGCACTTCCTGAGGACTGTCAGTCAAGGACAAGTTACAGAGCTTGTACAAGGCCTGGCGCCACCAGAGTGCCAACCCGTCAGAATGGAGAGACTTTGTTGTGGACACAAAAAATATGGTAGAGACACTGAAAAGGGTCATGTTTTACTAGGTGGATAAACTGAGTCTATAGGAGTTTCCTCTAGATCTGGTCTTTAAGAATCTCAAAAAACAAGTCTTGAAGAGATCAAACTGATTCACAAGTAACTTTATTGCCTGCCAAAATAAAGATCAATATTTGTTTATTCATTTATTTATGAGAGAGTGCATGTGTGTGTACGTGAGTGGGGGAGGGGCAGAGAGAGAGGGAGTGAGAACCCTGCGATCACCACCTGAGCTGAAATCAAAAGTCGGGTGCTCAACTCACGGAGCCATCCAGGTGCCCCAAGACCAATATTTTTATTTATTTTTTTTTTAAATTTTTTTTTTTTCAACGTTTATTTATTTTTGGGACAGAGAGAGACAGAGCATGAACGGGGGAGGGGCAGAGAGAGAGGGAGACACAGAATCGGAAACAGGCTCCAGGCTCTGAGCCATCAGCCCAGAGCCCGACGCGGGGCTCGAACTCACGGACCGCGAGATCGTGACCTGGCTGAAGTCGGACGCTTAACCAACTGCGCCACCCAGGCGCCCCAAGACCAATATTTTTAAAGGAATGTAACAAAATCTAGCACCCAACAATGTACAATTCGCCATTTCCAGTTAAAAACCGGTAGACGTGAGAAGAAACATGAGCACGTAGCCCATAAATGAAAGGAGGAAAATGAGTCAAGAGAAACAGACCCAAAAGAAAAATGACAGCAGACAGAAACAGACTTACCTAAAGAAGTAGAGAGTGCCAGAAATAGCAAACATGGAGGTAAGTATAAAATATTTTTGTACTCATTTAATTTATTTTAAAGATTATTGGTTATTTACAGAAAATAATAGTTTATTTTGAGATTTATAACATGTCAAAGTAAAATATGTAACAACAAAAGCACAAAGAATGGGAGGAGAGAAACAAGATTCTTGTCTAAGAGCTCAAGATTCAAGATCATTACTTACATGTGAAATAGCACTGTGACTTACATGTCACAGCACTGTAGGTAGATGGTGATAAGCCGAAGATGTGTGCTGGAAACCATGATGCAAACATGAAAAATAAGACAAAGAAATACAGCTAATACCTACTCCACGACAGGAGATAAAAAGGGAACCATTAAAATCACTGAGCCAATGGGGCACCTGGGTGTCCCAGTCGGTTAAATGTCCAGCTTTGGCTTAGGTCATGATCTCATGGCCCATGGGTTCAAGCCCTACTTCAGGCTCTGTGCTGACAGCTCAGAACCTGGATCCTACTTTGCATTCTGTTTCTCCCTCTCTCTCTGCCCTTCCCTGCTCTGTCTCTGTCTCTGTCTCACTCAAAAATAAATAAATATTTTAAAAAAATTTTTTAAAGTACTGAAACAGAAATTAAAACTTTAAGAAAGGTTCAACTGGTGGAAGAAATAACAAAAAAGAGATGGAACACATTGAAAACAAAAGGCAATAGGGTGAACTTAAACCATATAAATAAATATATTAAAAATAAATGGTTTAAACATACAATTTCATTCATATGTGGAACTTAAGAAACAAAACAAATGAACAAAGAAAAAAAGAGACAAACTGAACTCTTAACTACAGAGAACAAACTGGTGGTTTCCAGAAGGGAGGTGGGTGGGGGATGGGTGAAACAGGTGATGGGGATTAAGAGCACGCTTACCATGATGTCCACTGAGTAATGCACAGAACTGTCACATCACTATATTCTACACATGAAACTAATACGACACTGTATGTTAATTATACTTCAAAAAAAGAAAGAAAAAAAACTACAGAAAACCTATAGGAAAAAAATTCCAATTAAAAGTCAAAGACTGTAAGGCTGGATAATAAAACATGATCAAATTATATGCTGTTTATAAGAAACCCAACTTAAGTGTAAACACACAGATAAGTTCAAAAAAGTAAAAATAGAAATACCGTAAGACACGTGTACGTTGAAATTCAAGAATAGAAAAATAATGTATGGTGAAAGCAATTATCATAAGAAAGCTGGAGCGGCTCTCCTAACAACAAAGTAGACCTCAGAACAGAGGACGCTATAGGGATCAAAAAGAGATGTTTCATAATGATGAGGGAGTCCAATTTCAAGAAGGTATAACACTTCCAAATGGTAATGTACCTAATAATATATTTCAAAATACATGAGGCAAAAACTGACAGAACTGAAAGGGAAAAGAGAGAAATCCATAATTATAGTCAAAGACTTTAACACTGCTCTCATTAATTAATAGAACAGATAGACAGAAAATCAGTGAGGATAGATGTCCTAAACAGCATTATTAGCCAGCGTAGCCTAATTGACATTTATACAAGAACAACAGAACACGCATGTTTTACAAGTGAACATGAAATGGTCATCAAAAAAAGGACCATAAAAATAATAAGAAAGAATTAAAATCAAAAGTGTGTTTTCTGACCACGATGGAATTAAAACAGAAAACAGTGACAGAAGACCGAAAATCCCCAAATTCTAGAAAATTAGTTTTTTAATGTTTATTTATTTTTGACAGAGAGACAGAGAAAGAGCATGAGTGGGAGAGGGGCAGAAAGAGGGAGACACAGAATGCGAAGCGGGCTCCAGTCAGCACAGAGCCAGACTCGGGACTCGAACTAACAAACCGTGAGATCATAACCTGAGCCAAAATCAAGACTTGGATGCTTAACCGACTGAGCCACCCAGGTGCCCCCTCAAATACTAGAAAATTATATAACACACTTCTAAATCCCTGATGGACTAAAGAGGAAGTCACAAGGAAAATCTGTAGCCGTTTTTTGTTTAATAATAATGAAAATTTGGGCACCTGGGTGGCTCAGTCCGTTAAGCACGGAGCCTGCTTGGGATTCTCTCTCTCCCTTTCTCTCTCTGCCTCTCCCCTGTTCAGGCTCACTCTCTATTTCAAGAAAAATGAATAAAACTTAGAAAAAAATTACAACATAACTTGTGGAATGCAAATAAAGCAAGTGCTTCAAGAGGAATTTACAGCATTACGTATTTCTATTAGACGATACAAAAAAAGGTGGAATAAATTGTCTAAATTTTCACTTTAAGAAGCCAAAAATAGGAGATAAAATTGAAGAAAGCGAACAGAAGAAAGGGAATAATAATGACAAGGGCAGAAATAAACAAAATTTAAAACCGAAAAAGCTATCAAGAGAAAACAATCAAAAGATGATTCTTCGAAAAGATCAATAAAATTAATTAGCTTCTAGCCAGACCTGATCAAGAACAAAAGATACAAATGAACAGTATCACCAATGAAAGAAGAAACAGCATGCAGATCCTTCAGGCATTAAAAAGATAATAAAGGGATATTCGAACTACATTATGCCAATAAATCTGAAAACAGAAGAAACTGACACATTGCAAGAAATACATAAATTTCACTAAGTCCACTTAAGAATAGATCATCTAAATAGCTCTACATTTATTTAGAAAGTACAATTGTGTTTATAAAAATCCCAGTGAAGAAAACTCCAGGCCCAGATGGTTTCACTGGTGAATTCTACTAAACATTTAAGAAAGAATAATTAATAATAATAATAATAATAATAATAATAATAATACCAATTCTACACAAACTCTTCCAGAAAGCAAGAGAGGGCACTCCCCAAATAGTTTTATAAGGTCAGCATTTCCCTGATACCAAAACCAGAAAAAAAACATTACAAGGGATGAAAACTACGGACCCATATCCTCCCATGAACATTGTTATAAAACTTCTTAATAGAAGAATAGCAAATTGATCCTGAATGTATAAAAAGGATAATACATCTGACCAAGTGGATGTTATTGCAGGATACAAGTTTGTACCAGCATTCACAAATTAATCAGTGTAATTTACCGTTCAGCAGATGAAAGAAGAAACACATTTCATCCTGTTTATTTACAGAGAAAAATTATTTGACAAAATCCAGCATTTGTTCACGATAAAAACTCTCAGCAAACTAGGAACAAAAGGGAACTGCTTCAAGCTGATAAAAGGCAACTATGAAAAACCTAGAACAAGAGAACAGGAAACAGACCAGGATGTCTGCTCTCAGCACTCCTATTAAACATTATATCAGACGTCCTCATCAATATAATAAAGAAAGGAGAAGAAAGAGGAGGCTAAAACCTTTCAGTGCCTCCTCCTTGTCACCCCACAGGACAAAAATCCTGATTCTTTAACATATAAAAGCCATTCCTGATTTTGTCCTTGTCTATCTCCTATAGGCATGTGGTAGCAACACAATTGTTCCCCCAGCTCTGTGTTTGGTGATGTCACATATGATACTTTGAAATCAGCCACGATGGGAATATTTGCAACATAGAAACAGGCAAATGCTACAAAAAAAAAAAAAAAGAAGAATTCCTTCTTCCCCCAAAGAACTGGTTGTTAAAAATGTACTGCTTCCTCCCACCTTTTCCCCATCTCCACACTATTACAATGTTAGACAACTTGGAGTTTCTAGAATATGGCCTTTCAGATGCCATGTCTTCTATCCATAATACTCCTGGCTTTCCTTATTAACCATCCACACTTCTGCCTACGCTTACAGTCTCAACTTGGGTATCTGCTCAGGTTCTTTCTAACCACTCCAAGCAGGGTGGATCACGCCCTCCCCTGTTACCAGTACACATTTTTGGTAGTGATTTTTTTGGCTGTATTTGATAACATGAATTGTTTATGCACATACTTCGTTTTCTTCCTCCCCAGACTGTGAACTCCTTCCTGTCAAGGGCCATGTCTCTATCATAGTTGTATTCTCCTAACTTGTCATGGTGCCTGCCATATCGTTGACATTCAATAATTGTTTCTTTAATGGATAAATAGATGAACAAATGAAAAAGTGAATGAGGGAACCTGGTTGGAGGGGAATATTCAGAACAGAGATAAGCTTGGAGACATACTGAAATGCCTTCATTTGGGTGGGTGGTCAATGCCAGATTTGGACTTCATCTCACAGTAAATGGAGAACCACTGTGGTTTTTCCGATAAGGGGAAGTGACCTGTAAAAAATCATGTTTTAGGATGGTTAGTCTGACAGTGGCATTCAGATTAAACCGGAAAGAAGATAAACTGGAGAAAAAGAGGCTCTGGTCAGGTCCAAGGGGATCAGAGCCTCAGGCAGAAAGGCCAAGAGGCAGAAGGTGGGCTCAGCCAAGGCACCCCTATGGTCATCAGCATCCAGGGTGTGTCCAGGAGAAAATGAATGTGACAGTCGCTAGCCCAGAAATAATAGGGAAAAAAAAATTGATTTGCATGCCCTTAAGCATAGAAAATAGAGGGTGACATGATGGCTCTCTTCAAATCTTTGACGACCACTCCCAGAGGAACAGGAATTGGCCAATTTATTTCTGTGTTCCGTATTGCCCAGGAGTAATATCTAAGACAAATATAAGAAAGGATTTTATATCAATTAGACATGCTTAAAAGTGGAACAGGCAGCCTAAGAAGTAGCGAGTTCCTTATTACAGGAAATGATCAGCAGAACATTTGGCACAGTTGTTATAAAGGGAATTCAACGATGAGACCAGGTAATCCTTCCACCACTTGCAATTCTGTAACTTCATGATGGTTTTTGTCCCAGTGAGTTTGGAAAAAGCAGTATGACTTGCTGGCACATCGCCCAGCGGTTGGAGTTCCTGGACGTGAAGCTGAGGAGGTCAGAACTGTACTCTGAGCATGGAGAGGTTCACATGATACCATGGTTATCCTGGAGAAGGACCGCCAGGGCCGAAAAGTGGCCACTCGGGACTAGGAAGTGTCTGGGTCTTCCCCAACCCCAGGAGACATGAATGGGAGGCCATCAGACAACAGGAAGTCATCAATAAAACACCCACAGCAGCTTTCCTCCCCCCTTTCCTGTCTTCTCAATAGCTCCCCTTTACTGATGCCCCCAGTTAGCCTTACAGATGATCTCACCATGTCCTCACCCATCGGCAGGGTCTTCGTCACCCTCGCCTTCCTCTAGCTCAGAATTTCTTCTGCCTCTTCACTGTCAAAGTGATGTGTCAAGATGCACCCATCCCCATGTGTGCTCGGTCCCATGTCCCTTCTCCCCCTTCTGGGACCTTGCTCCATCCTTTGCCATATCCAGTCCTTCCTTCCCTGGCCACACACATTTAAAATGCTTTTGAATCTGGAAAAAGAAAAAAAAAAAAGCCCTTTCAATTACTACTCAGCTTCTCTTTACCATCCAAGCTTTTAAAGAGAATGCTTTACTCTCATTGGGCTTGACCTTGACCACATCCTTGTACCTCCCTGCTTCCTCGTGGTACAGCTTTGGTCCCAAGGGATTCTCTTGAGGGATGCTATGCAATGTAACAGAAAGAGAACGAGATTTGGAGTCAGAAAACTTGGGCTTAGTTTCTGGATCAGCCATTTACTATCTAAACTCATTCTCATCATCCCATTTGTTATGAGTGTCAAATGAGCTACTAGTTAAGGAAGACGCTCCCCATCACGCACGCACACACACTGAAAAGCACTATGCAGATGTCATTGTTACTGAAACTGCTGTCACAAAGTTGACTAATGACATCTTGATCACTTGTTTCCATGGTCTTTCCTCAACTCACAATGTCCTAACTCCTTGGCTACATTTGAATCTGCTGACCATGTCCCTCTTTATGAAACTCTTTTCATGATTTTCTCTTCATTTGTTTTTAGGAAATTAACATATCTTACCCAGTTTCCTCTTCAAATCCTCTTCTAGCCCCTAGCAGCAACACCATCTTCCTTTTCCTACTGTTATTCCTTCACCTAGAATTCAAGAAATAATCTCTCTCCCAGAGGGTCCAACTATCTCCTCTGGGTACATAACCAGCTCAGACTTCTTTCCCAAAGCTTTGGTCCCAGGTTTGCAACTCTGTTGGATTTCTCCATCTGGTTTTCCTGCCAGAACCTCAAACTCTTCATTGTTGACACAAGGTAAATCAATACATTTTCGCAGAGCCTCTGACAAAGCAGTTTGAAAAGGCCAGACGCTGAATGATTACCGGTCAGCCCTACAAAGAACTGTACTTACCATCAGGGACCACCCCCAAAATGCCAATCAGAGAAAAACAATCCCTGTCAGATAGATTTCATGTTATAAATTATAGCGTCGGTATTCAAGTAGAAGGTGGTAATGTCTACTCCCGTAGGTCTCTGGGTATTGTTGTGGCAATGTAGGGATTGACATTTTCCTGATGCTACCCATCTCCCTGGGTTCTAGATTCTTGATTTCTGCAGGTGTCTATGACCAAAATCTGTAAGTTGACATCTGGAGTGCCTCTCAAAGCTTTCTTGATGGGTGAACAATGTGTTCACTAAAAGTGTAATGAGACCAATTCTTATCAGATGACATTTTCCTGGCCTGGACCAAAGAAAACCACTCATTCTGTCCATCTGGCCCAGATATTCTGTGCTGAAAAATTCTGAGTCACATTGAACTATAAAAATATATTCTTTATATCACAGAAAATACATATGATCTTTCATGTTTCCTCCCTCCTGACCTCTCTAATTTTTACTAATGGTAGAAGTATTTGTTTTCTCTCCCTGCTTCCCCTTTCTCTATCAGTCTGTAGGTGACATGAGGGCAGAGACCCTGCCTTTCCCATTTTTGTACTCCTAACACCATGCCTTTTCCATCCATCCATCCGTGCACACGTTAAAAAGGCACTTATTAAATTAAGTAGACCTATCTAGGCAGGTGGCACGAGAATATTTCATTTTAAATGGGATCATTTTAAGAAGGATCAGGTGCAGTGTCTCTTGCATTTAATTGTGGGGTGTGCCATCCATGTATCTGGGAGTTGTGCCTGAATGTAGCAATCCCCGATCCTCAGCCCATAGCCCCGGAGAGCTCTCTCTACTCCCATCATTTCGGTTGTCTGATCCTTTAACATTGGCCCCGACCCATTCGCTACTCACCCTCTGGTTGGGCCAGGTAACTGCGAACCAGTGCTGTGCTGAAGGCAGCTTGCCTGGGCTGGTGGGGATCTGTCCTTCACATCTCTTCCTGGTTCTGTGTGCAGTGATATCACGTTGGCAGCTCGAAATTGGCAATACGGGAGTATTTACACCATGGAAACTGGCAAACGTTACAAGTCAGGGTTTTCTTTTCCCCCAGAGAGCCAGCTGTGAAACATTTACTGGCACACCACTGCTGGCAACTCTCTTCTTATCTCTTGGCATGACTGGCTTCTTCTAATCTATACATTTCAGCTCAGATATCACCTCTTCAGAGAGACCTTTAATCTGAAGTTATCCCCCACCCTAGTCGCTTTCTGGTATATCACCCATTCTTTCCTTCAGAGCACTTACTTTGATCGGTAGCTACATTGTGCACGTACGTCATGTGCTGGTCTATTGTTCACCTGCCTCAGTAGAAATTTTGTCTTGTGCGCTGCTGAATGCCCAACATCTCGTGCAGGCCTGGGCACATAACCGGTGCTCAAGAAAGATCTTTCTGATGAATGAATTAAAAAAATAATAATAAATGCTTCCAGCAGCTCAGGCAGCAGAAATACGAAGTGTGATTGTCCCCTTGTCTGTGCTTCCCGACACACTCTGGGTGCTTTTCGTTCCCTTCTTGGGACCTAACACGGTAGCTAGAGCTTACTAGATGCTCGTTGAGCTTTTTAGGATGAATACATGGGTACAGTTAGGAATGAGTCAATTCATTTACATTTCTCTGTAACGCCCCAGAGAACTCCATTCTATTACCTTCATCGGCAACATAAAGCACTGGTGTTTCCTTCCTTCCGAGGAAGCAAAGCCTCCAAGGAGGAGATGTTCCTCACCACCAGGACTGCAGGAAAGAGTGGGGTGGGGGGTGGGGCATCAGTTTATCTCCTCCAACCTGTATTTTTCTTCTGACTGGGTCACAGCAATTCATTATGTCACCCTTAGGCAAGTCACCAAATGGGAATGAGAGAGGCCAAGGCCCCCGTCCTTTCCGGCGGGCTGCAGCAGTGATAGCTTTCCCTGCACGGATGATTAGCTGTAAGCCACCTTTGCCCCAGCCTCCTGGAGAAGGCAAAAGAAGTTTTCTAAATGTTTTCCTGCCACACGGATCACTGAATTATGCATGAGGCCAAACCCAGGGAACAGCAAATCGTTGTGGGATGGAGGGGTAAGGTTCATCCAGAAAGGGAAATCGAAACCTTACCTGCCTTCTCCCTGTGATGGGTGCCCTCAATTGATAATTAGTGTTATATTATCCCACATCTTTAATAGATTATTGATGCCTTTGGCAGCGATATAATCCTGGTGTCAAGAGTAATTCTTTCTTTCTGTTATGTGGTACTTACTACTCTCAGCAAAGTGACTTGGACACAGGGCCTGGCTGATCCAGCTCCAATCAATTCAACCCAGTACTTCTCTGGGTGTTGACATGAAGGATGGTGGAAAGGTGCATGTTGCTGATTTGCCTCAAAAGCAGGAGAGGCCGTGAGACTTGGTGAGTCTAGTGGTGATCTAGCCGAGGACGTGTGGGCCCCTCATCATCTTTGGATAGAAGATGTCAAATATCTGTCTGCCGTAGTCTTACTGCTCACGATAGGGCCGTGCCACCTGCCGAAGGTGACTGGAGCTGCTCCCGGCCACAGCAATGGGAATGATCTACTTTGTCTCAGTTCGCACTATACCTTCTAGATGGATTTTATCCCCTTTTCCAGTTTCTCTTTCCCCATAGGCAGTACTGCCTCTGGACCAGAGGTCTCCAGTCATTTCACAAGGTAGAAGAATCTCTAAGTACCCAAAATTAGACAATCAAGAGTGGAATGGGGATGGGGCCAGAGTCTTTGGGTATGGATCCTGGCTAGACAACAAAATCCCTAAATTAAGCAGACGTGGTCATTGAGGTCAGCTGTTGTATCTCAGGAGATCCCAACAAACTTTCAAATGGAGCTGAGGAATAGCCCCCAGCAAGCCTACCAGCCAAGGCTTTATATCATTCAGGAAAACACGATCTTACGATAAGAGATTCTTTTCCTGGAAGCTCACAACCTTCCTGCTCCCCTCTTGTACAGGAGAATGAAGATTGGTATTGAAATAAAAATCAGTAGAGCAATCGGTAAAGACGCAGGTCATGGATTGGTCCTTTAGAAGCTATGTGACCTTGTTTAATCCATTTCACCTCCCTGAACCTCATTCTTCCCATCAGTAAAATGGAAAGAATTATAAACGTTTTATACTCTCTGCAGAGTTTGGTGAGAGACAAAATGACATGATACATATAAGGAGCCACGAGTAGCCAAGTGCCGTGTGAATTCCAGGGGACATGTGATCGGACAGCACCCTTCCCTTCTTCTAAGAACAGAGGCCCCATCTTCTGGGGAATGTTCCTCCCTCACAGCAAACCTTGTGATTTGAATACAAGCTGCCATGTTGTCGCTCCATGTGTGGGTGTCTGACCGAAGCCAGATCAGTCATGGCAACCCTCTCCTATGGCTGTCACAGTTGATTGGGATGGCTCTGTGGGGGACATTCAGAGCCCTTCCCCAGGGTTTTGATCTTGCCACGAGAAAAGAGTATGAAGCAGTTCCCCCCTGGGTGTGGAAGCTGTTAGATGAGAAGCAGAGACGGTTGGTTGCTCTGTTCCCTAATGTGTGGGGGAGGTTTAACTGCTGGGAGAGAGAACTAAGCCCACACTCCAAGGGGGGACAGAATGCACAGACACTGGTGACAGTATATCCGGCTCAGGTTTTCTTCGGATCCAAATGCATTTCTTCTTCATGGCTTGGGATGCTAGTGTGTCAGTCCCCTTCCAGTACATTCCTCTTTTTGCCTAAACCAGTTTTCTGTCACTTACAACCAAAAGAGCCTCAATAGAGAGGCTACCATTCATTACCCTGGCCCCCTGGCTCCAAGTTGAGCTTGGATCTTGCATTCTGAGCTCCCGTCCTCTCAGACAAAACTCCTTCCCCAGGGCCATTTCACTTTGCCTTGTCCTTTGTTCACTCTACAAACAATTGAGGAGCTTTCCCCATGTGCCAGGCACTCGCTCATACCTCTAGGTTCCACACATACTGCAAGGAGGCAGTTATCCTGAGGAAACTCACACAAGTACCATAGAGGCACCCAGACAACAGGTCAAGCCCAAGTACTCACGCTGACGCTCTTGATTATTTATTGTGTTTTTCTGTAGAATGTATTTGTGTAGGGTTCTTCAAATCTTTCATGGAATAGGGTAGGTTACAACTCACTAAAAATTGCTGAGTATCAACTGGCAGCTGGGAACAATTGGGAAAAAAGGCATGACTCTGCCCTTGAAATGCATATAGTCCTGCTGAGCAAACAATGCAAACCAGAGAACAAGTCAGGAAAAAAACAAACCTGAAAACGTATGGGGCACAGGTTATAAAGCTTTAAGCAACCAGAGAAGGAAAGTATTTGATAGACTAGGGTGTTTAGGGTAGATGTGGCACAGGGTATAACCTGTTGGAATTGTTATTATGGCCTGTCTAGTATTTAATTTTTTTAATTAGCTGTCATCACTTGAAAATCAGATTTTATATTAAAAAAAAGAGAGAGAGAGATGGGTTTCTGGTTTCTTTTGATCAACTTGGAGATTTGATAATTCCCACCTGACAATGACCAGCTGAAACTGAGTTTCAGCTGCCACCCTCTTTAGGCTGGGCAGACACGCTCTATGTATCACCTGGCCGGCCTGGCGCATTTAGTTCCTCGGCTTGGTTCCCAGAGGCAGTTGGGTTTGCTACCTAAGACCCAAGTTGGAGCTCAAAATGTCCCCGCTCCCTAGAAGCCTCGAAGGAGGGACTTTACGATCAACACATGTCTAAGGTCAATGCCCACCTTGACAGGCACCCAATTAGGCAGTTTTCAAAGCTTCATTGGCCAAGGAACCCTATGCCAACTGGCATTTACCCAACTGGCTACCGGTGAACTGGAGCCAGGGAAAGCCAGACGGAAGGCTTCATCAAGTCACCAGCTACCAAACACACACCATTCCGACTTGCTTTCAGAACCTCTCCTCCTCCTCCTCCTCTTCTTCAGGTCCACAGTTTTGCACTCTGTTGCATTCGAATGCAGATGATGCAGAATGAAATTCCTTTGGTGGCAATACATGCCGGAGTGCGCAAAAGTATTTATGAATCCTAAAGGAAGCTGGCTGCAGAGCCCAAGAGCTCCAGCAGAGCGCCCGCGTGCATGCCCTACAGAGTCTGATCTCTTACACGGGAAGCTGTGTTTGATACCTCATGTATTGGCAGCGTTCGTCACAAAGTCGAGTGCCGTCTAACCTACTTTCCCACAGAGGAAGAAAATGCAGAAGAGGCTGGCTGGGCAAGGGGAACATCATCCCACAAAAGGTCACAGGAAACAGCTCTGAGGGCATGTGGGAGGTGCTGCCACCCTCTGGCTGGGTGTAGCATCACACCTTGCTGAACCAAGTAGGCACCCCCCTCACTCCCTTGGGGGTGCGGGGCTCCCTGCCTCTTCACCTCCCTGAGGTCCCAGAATTGCAGTGGAGTCCGGACTGGCTTGGCTTTGTCCTCAGACAAAGATGTGTTTTCTCTGCTTCTGGTTTCCTAAGAAACTTCTCTCGGGCAAACCAAGACCCCCCTCCAGCCCTGGCCGAGGAGAGACACAGCATGCAGTTGTGGCTGATCCGCCTCTTCCTGCTAGATATTCAGCCCACGAGTGACAAAGACTTTGGCAAAATGCTAGCAATCAGAAATCCGCTCTTCATAGACATAAAAGAGTCGGTACATAGGTCTCCCCAATAATGATAGTCTACATGCATTAGCATATATTTTCTTGAGAAGAGAACTATCGGAGTATGTCCCTAAAAGCAATTCATTCTATTTACAGCTTTTCTGAAGCCCCCGAGAGGGAAGCATCTTGGAGCACTGCAGACACCACACTGAAAATAGTGAAAAACATTCAATTTGGAAACAATTTTACCTCGATTTATCTTTTCTTTCCCCCCGCTTTGTGTGTCAGCCGCTGCTTCTGCTCCTTCCCTTACCTGAAGGCAGTCCTCCCCATGAGTCCTCCCGGGGTCACGATGGCGGCAGGAATGGTGCTGGATCCCCCAAGCATGGCCAGGGGGAGGCCGAGAAGGCAGGACACCCCATCTTCCCTCCTGGTGGGAACACCCCATTCCCAGACCAGAGGAAGGCGGAGAACAGGCGCTGCATTTGACAAGCAACGGTGTTATCACTACAACACACGCATTGTTCTCCAGAAGGTGACTGCAGCTCTTTAAAACAGTGACAATATGAATGTCGTGTCCTATTACCCCATCCTCTGGGCTAATAATAAGATTTTGTAACCATGTCAACAGCAAGAGAAAGGGAGCGAGGAAGTATCCCTTTGATTACATAAAGCGCCCAGGTTTCTAGTACAGCCTTGTAAATCGCTCAGCTTGTGCCACGTGCCGCCGGAGGCCTGGCATCTTCGGCAAAGCCCAGGGCAGACCCACAATCACAGCGAGGAAGGCAGCGAATGCCTACTGTGTGCCCACAACCGTGCTCCAATGGGAAGTAAGCCGGATAAACAGGACAGATGTTAAAATACATTTTTTGCTCGTGAAAGAAGTTACAAGTGAATCGCAGATAAGCCACTCCCAAGCGTGGGTTGTAAATACAGAGTCAGGAGACAGAAGCTGGGATCCTCCCTCTTCCCTGGGCCTCCCTGAGCGTCAGGCTCTTCTACTGTAATATGTGCATGATAACACTTAGTCTTATGTGCCCGCACAAGCTTCTTGTGAGGATGGAAGAAAAACAATGCCGTGGTTTCCAAATCAATAGCAGGATTCTTTTTAGAAAGGAACATTGTGTGTGCAAGTCTAAGATACAACACAGAGAGTGGCTGAGCTGCTGTTTTCGGAGGGCCGGGGGCATAGGGCTCACCCACCTACCCAGCCTCTCCTCGGCCCCAGGCTGACCTCTGCGGCACCCGTGAATACACGATGGCTCTGAGAATTGTAACTCGAAGACCAGTGAGAAAATGCTCTGAAATTGTGTGTTACTATTTTTATTAATCATACAGACTGGCCATTAATGGAGATAATTGTCGGAATTGAGAGATCAATGTGAGCTTAAGTGTTAAACAGCAGCGGGACATGCACTGATCCTTTAAGGAAAGCGAGTGTCTGACCGGGCAGAGGGGAGCAGGGAGAGGACAGCGGCCTGGAGGTGAGCAAAGGCAGGGAGGTAGGTGATCACCTGTGCTCTGCAGGCACAAGAGAGAGTAGAGCAGAGCACGTGTGCAGGGTGGGGGGTATGGGCTGGTTAAGGCCGCCCTCCTTGAGCAGGTCGGATGAGAAGCCCAAACCAGGAAGGAGAAGGCCCGGTGGACAGGAAGGGGGGTTCAGCTGTCTGACTCTAGTTGGGCTGATTCATTGCCTTGAACCTTCTTTGTTTGTTGGAGCCACATTTCATCAAGGCCCATTTACTACACTGATGACCATCCTTTGCTCTGGACTCTGATTCCGATTCCTGATTTCCATGTCAGAGCTCCCTGTGTGTCCTGCTCTCCTCTGCCACTGACTTGTGTGGAGGTGTCGGTCCCCAGCCTCCTGGAAGTACCTGATGGAAAGTCGGTCGACGCAGGCTTTCTGGGCTCCCCAGACCCCACGGGCACTGTCAGCCACATTGCCCCCTGTTAGGACCTTGTGTCTGCGGGGGGATGTCCCTGCCCTGCCATCCCCCACTGCAATCCCTTCAGCCCCCGCGGATGATTGACCTTTTCTGCTTGTCTCAGAACACCTTGTTGTCTTGTCCTCTTTGAAATGCCTGACAGCAGCAAATGCTCGGGTCTAAAAGCAAAATAATGAAATCAAATGAAAGCTCCCCAATTTCTCAGCCACTTGTCCTTGGTCCGGTGCGGTGCACGGCATGCATTATTCAGACAGGAGCAGCTGCGTTCCCTGAAGCAGAAATTCTGTTTTTCAGGTGCCAATCTGGAAGGGTGGCCAGGGGGCCTGCCCAGTAGCCTGTGGGGGCTGAGGGGCTGAGGGATGGTCTGGCTTTGGCACCAGATCCAACGAGGTCATCAAAGGAGTTTGTGTCCTCTGCCCCATCACAGGAAGAGTCACCTCAGTGAGTGTGAGAGGGAGGAAAGTCCAGAAGGGTAAGGCAGACATGAAGGAAGCAGGCAGGAAGGATGAAAGGGGTGAGTGGAGGGACTCCCAGCTGCACAGAGGCCCCCCAGAGGTGTGGCCCACTCTTCAAGTCACCAGGTACATGAAATTAACGGAGCACAGGATATCTTCTAAGCGGAATACTGTATCCATTGGGGCAGCTGAGGGGAAGGAGAGGGTCAGTGCCCACTGTAGTGGATCGTATTGCTCTACGAGGTACTTATTCTCTTCCCATAAGACCATTATGCTCCCTTGCCCGTGAACCTCTGACTCACTGTGGCCTTTAGAACATGGAATGCATTTGGGGCGCCTGGGTGGCTCAGTCGGTTGAGCGTCTGACTCCGGCTCAGGTCACAATCTCATGGTTTGTGGATTCAAGCCCCGCGTTGGACTCTGTGCTGACAGCTCAGAGCCCGGAGCCTGCTTTGGATTCTGTGTCTCCCTCTCTCTCTCTGTCCCTCCCCCACTCTCACTTTGTCTCACTCTGTCTCTCAAAAATAAATAAATGTAAAAAAAAAATTAAAAAAAAAAAAAAAGAAAATGGAATGCATTTTAGCCACTCCCTCAGCCCTGTGTGCTATCCCGCCATTGTCAGCCTTGACCATTTGACTGACTTGGCCCCATGGAATGTTAGTTCAGAGGCTATCAGAAGTAGGGCATGGTCAGCCGGTTCTCTGGCTTGCTTCCTTCTACTGTCAGAAGAGCCAGTCCAAAATTAGGGGCTGCCATTTCAGCCTAAGTCCCGGAATGAGGAGACAAGTGGAATGTATCCACAGCTGCCAACATGTTCCGTGAACAAGAAATAAATGCTTGTGGTTATAAGCCATTAAGATTTTAGGGGTTGTTTGTTACCATAGCAAAGCTGGCTAATATAGTTAATGTCAATCAATGATGAGGAAATTAATCACGTCTGCCTTGAGTTAAGCTTTTTTAAACTTGATTTGTTTATTTAATTGATTGTTGTCATCTTCACTTGGGGTGAATAGCATTGATAAATAAGAGGGGTTGTTTGTTTTAATGAATCCATGGAAGAATGCTGTTGATTTGTTCAGAATTCGCATATTAGGATTTGACAAGTCCTATGGCCGGGCTTCTAGCTGGATTTCCCTTTACTTGCGGTTGACAAGGGTCTAAACACAGTGTGTAATTGTCCATTCTCTGTCTTGAACCTGTTGAGAGTGCGTTACGACCAACCTCCCCCCATAATTCTACCTACTATGTGTGCATAGCTCCCTTCAACTCTGATTCAATTAATATTAACTATTAACAGGCTCAGGGCCCTGGGAGGGTATATCCATTACTTCATTTGTTCCTCTCAACAATACTTTGACATTAGGCAACTCTTTTGCTGCACACTAAATGTATCCCCCCCAAATTTAGCGGTTGAAAACCTCATCCCCAGTGTGAGGATTCCCACCTCTTTGAGAGGTGATTAGGTCAGAAGGGTGGAGCCTTCATGAATGGGATTAGTGCCCTTCTAGAAGAGATACTGGAGAACTCCCTCACCCCTCCTATCATAGGATGACATAGTGAGAAGATGGCCATCTACTGAGCCAGAATGTGGGCTCTCGCCAGACACCAAACCTGCTAACACCTTGACCTTGGACTTCCCAGCTTCCGGTGGTTAAGCTATCCATCCCATGGTATTCTGTTATAGCAGCCTAAAATTGTTACGTATCTTTTGAGGAAATCAAGAGTACGAAGGGTTTGCCAAGGACACAGAGCTGGTAAGGAGCCCATCAAGATTCAACCCGGTCTCCTCACTCTTGGCCCAGGGTTCTCTTCACATCCCCAAGCTCTGCGGACAGAAAGTGCTCCATGTCAGGCCACCATTTAGGACCTAATTTTCCAGAAGACCAGGAACATGGGTTCATGCGTAGTCATGGAAGGTGGGTCAGAAGATAAGATCCTTTATACTTTATACATTCATATACAATTTGCATTTTATCCTCAGATGCAAATTCACTGGTATTATATCCCTACAATGAAAAGACCATCACACCAGGAGCCTCTGTACTCTAGGAAGGGAATCTACCTTTCGGTGAGGGACCTCTGTGTGCTCTTAGGAGGGAAGCATTAATGGAATTACGAATAGATGCCTCTGCGAAAAAGCTGGTCTCCGAGGGGGCTGTACTCTTTGAAGCACATTCCTACTGTCAATTCTCTGCGAGGGGCAATAGTGCCATCTTGCTAACAATCACGACAATAATAATATTAATAATTAAATAATAGCTTCAGTGTCAATAAGTATTTTCCAAAATGCTTTCATATGAATTGTCTGTCTGCTGCCTGAGAAGGCCTCGAAGAGCCACTTGAATTTACCCTGTAATCACTGCTGGCTGCCATCTGCCTGGGGCTCAATAATTCCAGGAATCACGATGTTGGATTCACTCGTGCCGCTGCAGCACAGACAGGCGGAGGCAAGGAGGCAGGCCATAATGAGGTGAGCCGTTTCCAGGGTAGATGTGCCTGTTTCTGCTTTCCCATTCTTGTTTTGAAAGCTTGAGAGAGTCTTTCTATGAGCCTGGAAGCAGAGGGTTGGATAAAAGAAGCTACCAGTACAAATCCCATTAAGGCCTGGGAATTGGACACATCCCCTCAACGTGCTGGTAATGTCCTGATTCTACTGCATGAAGTTGGAGACACCCCATCCTGGCCCAAGACCATCTCCAACCGTCTCAAATAGAAACCAGTTTTGGGGGAGTCTGCTGGATCTGGGCCTGCAGGGTTTCGTGAGTCACCTTGTGCCTTTTCTGCCTGCAGGAAGAACAGCCCCTGGATGGCCTGGGCGGCCTGGCTGTTCTTGAAGAGACCTCTTCCTGTTCCTTGTACCTTCAGTTGGCTGGACTGTAGATCTGCCCAATGCCCTTGGATTCTTTGGGGAAGATGGGGAGAAAGGCTAGTAGTTTCCGGTTTACTCATATTTAGCACTCATACAATTTCAGCCCTAGGAGGCAGCTCCTGGGGGACCCTCTACTTGCTCCCCAGCCAGCTGAATTACAAACACTCTCCTTAAAGGCAAAGGAGTCCCAGTAAGAGAGTATGGATGGCTCAGCATGCATCCGTTCCTACCACTGAGAAAAATGACCCAACACACAGCCATGGGATGGAAGCAACTCTCCCTGCCAGGGTCAGCACATTCCCCCGCAGTCTGGCCTCAGGTCCTATGGGGGGGAAGGGTTTGGGAATGGACTTGACAATGGCCAGATATACCCACTCTATGCAAAGGAGAGGGAGATGGGAGGGCCATCTGGCATTCCCCGGGAGCTTTCTGACCCCCCCCCCCCCCCCCCCCCGTGTGCCTGGAATGCTTCCTTAGTGTGGTGCTAAGGGACTCAAGAAATCATAGGTGTTCTGGCTAGCCTTGAAGCTTCTAGTCCTGTCCTCAAATCTGGACTAGGAGTCCAGCCTTTCTCCTGCATGCCTGGGGAATAGGGAGATTGTGAGTGTGCTCAGCCCCTAAGTTTGTCACCCTGACACTTGCATTCTGGATCGTCTCCACTGGCTGCCATGTTTGACAGAAAAAAGGCACTCTCTTTGAGGAGTTTTGGTTCCTTCTCTGTATAAGCTGCTTTGAGGCCAAGCAAGGAATTACACACAGACCTTGTTTCTGAATGCCTCAAATTCCAAATTCCGTATATTCTGAGGTCCCGCCTCTGGCCCACCTTCTTGTTTCCCTCCTGTCCTGGGGAGAAAGGCAGGTGGCTGCCTATTAGAGTGACCTCTTCGGGCGACCCTCGGCCCTGCCTGCCCATTTCCAGAGCACTCTTTGGAGTCCTTCTTATGCATGGTCTCTGTGTCTCAGACTACCCAACTTATCCCTTTCACCACAGCTAATGGACCAGAAGGGGCCTCAGACCCAAACGTAGCCGCCTCTAGCCTACCAGCGGCCTGTGTGGTTGTCAGGCTTCTAAAGCTTCCAAGCTGGCCAGTCCTGGATGGTGACTAACCAGACGAGTCAGATTGTCCCTCAGAAGCTTGAATGAGAGAGGTAAAAGAGTCTGGTTAGTGAATTGGAGGTGGTAGGGGCAGCACCCAGAGTAGTTCGGTGACCCTAGGCTGGCGCAGTGCCTGCTCCCACAGGTGGGACCCAGCGGCCGAGGCACAGGGGACTCCCAGGCCTGTCTTCTCCTAAGGCTGAGTTCCTGTGTTCCTGCAACAGTCGCAGTGGCCTGAGCGTGTTTTCTTTTTCTAGAACCTAAAAGAATGTAACTTGCACAGAGTACATACTCAAAACAACCTGCTTTAAAAGGTAAGCAAAGCATTGACCAGAGGTTCCTTGGCCTCCAGCCCATCATTTCCTCTTCATTTCCCATATGACACCCTCAGCTGGGTCAGGCTGAGGTGTATCTCTGGGCCTGCCACTGGGGGCAACACTCTCGGGGGATTTGGAGGGCTATAGGTGAAGATGTTTTGCATATGGTCTGGGAGAGTGGCTCAGAGAGGGCGAGTGGAGGCTGGCAGGGTGGGAAAGTCTCCCCTCTGAGAAAGCATCCTTGTCCTGTTCTCCAAACACCCTGAGTAGAGGAAAGGGAGAGATAGGAGGGCAAGATGGTGATGGTAATGGTGGGGCCTGGGGTGGGGAGATGGGTGGGATAAGGGGATGGGATCCCAAGCTACCCAGGTCTCTGGTCCCAGCCCAGGCCCAGGCAGTGAGGCAATAAATAGAATGGGGGGCCCTCATCTGGGCTGTCCTCCTTGACTCTGATTTTGGCTTCTTGTCTGGTGTCCTCACTTCACCCTCTCTACAGCCAAAGCCAAGGCTGAGCCTCCCTAACTCATGGGGGAGAAACTAGCTCTGTGTGCCCAGAAGTCCAGTGTGCATGCAGATAGAAAGGCGGGTGGCCTTCAAAGCCTTCCTCCTTCTGGAAGGCTTCTCTGCTTAATCCCAGAGGCACACAGTCTTCGTTTTCAGCACTGCCACCAGGGAATGTAAGAGTTGGACTGGATAACTGAGCACCAGGACGGCAGGAGCCATGTCTGCTTTGTTCATTGACATATCCCGAGTGCTTAACACAGCTCCTGGCCCAGGGAAGGGGCTCCATCAGTAGTCACTGAATGAATGAATGAACAAATTCATGCACTCCTCTTTTTCCAAAGTCAAAATCTTATTTCAAATGAAATGCTTGCTAGCTGCCAATATGCAAAAACAGAGCAACGAACTGTTATGGAGAGATGGGAGGGGGTTCAGAACTCCGCATCCCAAGTAATCCCCCCCCCCCCGTTCTTCTGCAACGGTCCCTAAGGATTAGTTTGCATCCTCTGAAATTCAGACTGAAACGCCTCTCATTTTCACCATGAAGAAACAGGCCCCCAAGGAAAAGTGGCTCATCTAAGCCAGAACCGACACCCAGGTCTCCTGACTCCCGGGCTATTGTGAAAGTGCTCTGTTTAGACTGTATTAACTCACCACACTAGGTGCACAGCAAACGCTCAGTGAATGAAGTGCCGGGAGGGAGGGGCTTGTCGATTCCCAGGCTGTGCTCGCCTGGCAAGAGTCACGAGCAATGCCGAGGAAGGATGCAGCACCAAAATAAAATGTATTGTATTTAAATATTCCCCAAGTCATTTTGTGTATTTAAGTCTTAATTCATCTCCCCTAAATCTCTCCCCGCTACATTAATGTGACGGCTTTGACAGAAAGATGAATAACATTATTAAAGAAGCTCGTGAGCAAATTTCACTCATAAAAATCTCCCATTCACTCACACACTTTGCTGTTCCCACTCAGTGTTCTGTTCCCGCTCACGTCCCAGGTCCACATCCCTCTGGGCCTCAGGCTGCTGCTGGAGGGTGATCAATGGGAGGCTCAGAGGATGGAGGTGTGGATGCATTTCAAACCCAAATCTTCCCCTTTTGGTTGAAAAATGCATCATTCAAGCCAAACCCCAGGAGCGGCAAGATTCAGGCTGGAGAGGAGACAGAAAGGCAGAACCTCCTTTGAAGAAAAGCTTCCCACGAGGGGGCATGGAATGTGGCACAAATATGGCAAATGACCAGGAGGGTGCCTTCCTTAGGGATGCGCATCTCAGGAGGAGAGGGACCCTCACTACAAAACCCTCCTCTGGGGATGCTTCCAGACTGACACTTCTCAACCTGCTGGCTCCCGCCCAGCCGGAGGCAGCTCTGGAACTTGCCGTCACGTCCTGTTCCTCCTCCTGGAGCCCTGCTTGGCCTCGCTGGCTGGGGATTTATGCCCCTCTTTGCCAAGCCACCCTGATGGATCGCTTCCAGGATGGCAGCGGAGTCAGTGGTATTCATCTCCCCAACGTCTCAACCTTCTCCTTTAAATCATTGCTCATGTTGGCAGCCGTTGGTTCGCTGGGCCTGGCTGCTCCGTCAGTGGGACTCCCAGCTGGGAAAGACCTGCAGGGTCTGCCTCTGGAGGGACCAAATGCTCCTCCTCTGCAGACTCTCCCTCAAACACCAGTCCTTCCTCACCTGGAAAAGCCTTCTTTTTGATCATCTGAAGTTGGGAAGCCAACCCCAGAGCCCCCAGAGGCCACCGCTGCCCTATCATTTACTGTGTGATGTAAAATCATCCGTTGGTTTGGTGACCAGGCTAGTAGCTACTCTGGGCCATGGATGATCCTCATTTTCTCATGTGCCCAGTGCCCAGTGGAGTGCCTGCCTCATCATCGGTGCACAAAGACTGTTTGATGAACTGAATCCTTACATTGTGCAGTTGGATGCAACCTCTTTGGAAAACTATTTGACAGAATCTACTGAAAGCTGAACGTATCTGTGCTCTGACTTGCCTGGGTATGTATCCAAACGAAACAAGGGCTCATGTCTACTCAGACATGTACAAGAATGTTTGTGGCAACCTTATTTCCAATAGGCGCAAACAAAAGCAATCCAATGTCCATCAACAGTAGAATGGCCAACCAAATTGTAGCATATCTACGCAATGATCGCATCGCTTTGGTGTTGGGCAGCAAGGATAAAGGGTGAGGTACTGTTCACACGACATGGGTCAGTCTCGCAGGCGGAATGTGAAACCATGGAAGCCAGGAGTACATATTGTGTGCTTACATTGGTATGAAGTTCCAAGGCATGCAAACCCTGACTACGATGTTTGGAGGTTGGAGTAATGGTTATCGTTGAGGGTGGCTGGTCGTGGTCTACTGACTGGGAAGAGATACAGGAGGGCTTCTGGGATATTGGAAGTATTCTAAATCTTGATCTGGGTGGTAGTTACACAGTGGATATACATGTAAAATTTTGCTGGGCTGTACTCTTATTACCTGTAACCTTTACTGCATGTAAATTAAACCTTATTAAAAATGGTAAAGAAAATGTGGAGTGGTTCCTAATCTTTTTTGCATTAAAATCTGTACCTCGATGTATTCTCGTTCTATCTTCTACATAATCCCAATCCATGCGATATTATTACATTGGGCTTTTTCTATGTTTTATATTATGAAAACAACTGGCATATTGTATATACGTTTTCTAAGTACACAAGAAATCATACCCCCCCCCAAATATTAAACATCTTGTTTCCCCCTCCCCCATACCCTGAGTGAAAAATCACCACATTAAAATATATTTACTTTGGGGCACCTGGGTGGCTCAGTTGGTTAAGTGTCGACTCTTGATTTCAGCTCAGGTCATGGTCTCACGGTTCGTGAGTTCACTGACAGCATGAAGCCTGCTTGGGATTCTCTATCCTTCTCTGTTTCTCCCTGCTTGTGTGCATTCTCTCTCTCTCTCTCTGTCTCTCTCTCTCTCTCTCAAAATAAAGAAACATGAAAAAAATTTAAAAAATAAATACATATTACCGCATAGCACCAAAGAGATTCATTGTCTCCCAAGACCATATCTCATTCAAGTGAGATGACAGGTAGAGAGAAAGATTAGTAGCTCCTTAGGGGGATGGGCTGTCATAGAGCAGAAGCAATAGGGGCTTGTGTCCAAGAAACTCCACATCATTAAGAGGTATGAATTCAAGGGCTTTCCCAAGAGGACCAAAGGGTGTAGACCAACCCTATCTTTCAGCTTAATTTTCTGAAAACTAAGCCATGTGTGCCCCGTAAATTTGGATGTGCTTGGATATATACAGGGACTGGCCATCTGAACCACTGGAGCCAGTTTGAATATTTGGGGAGGAGGAGGAGGCAAGGTGTCAAAGTGGAGTCCAAAGGCAGAGGCTGGCCTCAGAAATGAGAGTCAATCCACGTGGGTAATTATAAATCACCCACTGATTCAGCCCTTCTCACCAAGATCTTATGCTAGAGTCCTAAGAAGAAGACGACTGAGGACACTTTTAACTAGTTGTTAGAAGCATCAGGTCAGTTTTGATCGAAAAACAAAATACAAACCATAACTGGAACTAGCTTGAGCAAAATGGCAATTCATTATGAGAAAAGGGACGCATCATCAGGACCGTGTTTGCATCTCAAGAACGCCTGGAAGGATGGCCTTGAAGGCCATCAGTCCTCACTCCTCATCCTTTTTTTCTGTACACATCACAGTGAGTCTCAGCACTATTCTTCATTCTCACTGCAGACAAGCTTTTTCCACATGGTAGGAAACAGCTAAAAACACCTTTGGCCTTACAGCTTCAGCCTGGATGTGAAATCTAAACATCTCAGCAAAGAACTCTGATTAGCCTGAGTCATTTGCTTATCCCCAGACCTAACAGCTGAGGCTGAAGAGCCTGATCATGTATATTAAACTGTTGCTCTTGTGTTAGATATGGGCGTGGGACATGCTGGATCCTAGGGAATGGGCAGTGCCCTGAAAGACAGGGCTGGGCAGATAATACCACAAATATCCTCCATAAGGAGCTTGGAAAGTAGGTGGCTTTCCCCCGATTCTTCATCTGGAGTCAGAATGAGATAAACACTGTTTTCTCCTAACACTGTGACCAGACTGTACCTACTCCTGGTTGATATAGCCTATATGCTTGTTCCTGTTCTAGTGAGGGTCTGATCTTGTGTGGTCCCCTGGTTCTTTGGTCTGTCTGTCATTTGGCACCATTTTTGTTTTGTTTTGTTTTGCTTTGGCAGTTTCTGCCTGGCCCTAGTCTTCATTTACCTGAGGACGGCCCTTAGTTGTTGGGCCTTCCAGTTCAAACCCAACGCCATGATGGTAGAAACTTCTTCGCACGTTGTTTAGTTGCTGATGCCATCTTGATAAGTGAGCTGTTTCTTCTTGGGTAAACCATTTAACTTCTCTGAGTCTTACTTGTCTTTATGTATAATATTAATATAAAATTACATCTGCCCTTTTATCATCCCTGCCCTGGATCCCCTATGGGAGGATCAATCCTATGAAATAAGCATATTATTATAGCGCTTTGCTAACATTTGAAGAAACTGAGGCTCAAAGAAATTGAACAAGTTGTCCAAAGTGATAGATACCAGTAATAAGTGGTAGATATGGAATTTAAATTCATGTCTTCTGATTAAAAATCCTCTCTTTGCCGAAAGATAAGGTGTTAGGCCAACAAGTTAGCTTTGAAGCTTCCTTCTAGATATAAAATCTATGATTCTATAGAATGTTGACAGTAATATTAGCTGCTATTTATTCAGGGTTTGTACTGTTCTAAGTATTCTAAATGTATAGCTCTCTTTATTCACATAATAACTATATGAGGTACATACTATTATTATTCCTACAATGCAGATGAGGAAACCAAATCTTAAAGAGTCAATTACCTTGCCCAAGGTCACACACTTAGGTGGCAGACCCAGTATTCCAACCCAGACCTTCTTCTCCAGAGCTTAAACTCTGAACCCCTACTGCCTTCGAGGATGACAAGAAGTGGACAAAGGAAAGCTCACTTCAGAACTCTCCAAACAGTGGGTATGTCAGCTCCCAACCCCCAAGATTGAACAGCACATCCTCATTGCAGATTTGACAGATCCTGCCTGTGGGAACCAGGAAAGGGCACTATCCTGGTGCACTAAATGCCTCTGATCACTAGGGGGCACTATCCTGGTGCACTAACCGCCTCTGATCACTAGGGCGGGGCATAATGGGATGCAGCATGACATGAAAGGGGAAAGGCATTTGCACCGCACACACAGCGAGGCATTAAACCGTAAGTAGAGCATGGGCACTGGGTTCTAATGTGGTTTAAAGACTTCTATGTGTTTGATCTTGGGTAAGTTATGCAACATGGCTGAGCCTTGAGTTCCCGTCTGTACAATGGCTATTGCAATCCCTCCCTCCTGTGTCTAACGTGAGGGTTGTATAAATAACACCTGGAGACTCAGCATAATATAGTGAGTGCTCCATATGGAGTTGCTAGAGACTCTTGGTGAAGAGTAAAAAGTAAATTCAAACTTCTTGGCCCTGGGGGCTTTGTTTTGGGGCGTTTGCATTCCAAGTGGGGAAGCAAGATCGATCACAGAAAGCCAGGAAACAGCATTTTCCAAATATTCCAATGTGCTGCTCAGGACACAGAAATGTAGCTCGGGATAAGTGCCATTTCAGTCCAGTTGGGAGGAGCAGTGGTGGGACCAGGCTGGAACTAAGACATCACATGGTGGGCTTGAACTCAGGGAGGGAATTTTCCTGTTCACATGTCTGGAGAAGATAAAGCCACTTGGCTTCAGGGATGGACCTGGGTGAGAATCCCTGCCTGATCCCTTATTGGTTGGTAGCAGGTGCTACATTCTCTGACGTAGAGCCTGAGGATAGAAGAAATATGTGCATAGGCTCTTGGTCCAGGGCCTGGCACAGAGTGGGTGCTCCCTGAGTGGTAGATAGGAGTAGAGTCATACAGTGACGCCATGGGAACATAGGGGACGTTCCTTCCTTAAACCTCCAGAAAGGGCACACTGCCCTGTACCCATCTGCCAGGAGGAAGCACCTTGCTGAATCGTCCCCAGTGCCTGGATCAGAAACCCTAAGAGATTCTCTTTCTGCTATACCCCACAAACACAGTGGGCATGCCAAATATATTATTAGAAATCGTGCTGAAATTAGAGCCAGTTGGGCTAGACCTTAGGTAATTCAGTCAACCTCTCTGAGCCTCAGGTTTTTATCCACAAAGAGAAGGGGTAGCTGTGACAGCTAAGGTGAGGATCTCCCGTAAAGGTGATGGTCAATGTTAATCGCATTTGCCATGAATCTGGAGGGGTGGGCTTTCTTTACCTCCTTGCCTCAAACCCTTGTCCGTCTCGTCTTCATGCCCTGAAGGGAACATTTTACTGCGGATACAGCATATTCTTGTTCTACACAGCAGGCACACTCAGGCCGCAGCCCCTGCACCACACACACACACACACACACACACACACACACACACGTGATGGCTGTCGTGGAGAGAAATAGCAGCAGGAGGGAATCCCCCCATCCTTTCTCCCTATGTCGCTTTGTTCTGGCTGCACAGGCAACAAATTAAAACAAGAACCCCCCATCGCCCAGAGCTGCCTGGGCTTCTGCCGCGGCAGCTCTAATAGTAGCCGAGCAGAAAGGCCCCCCTGTCCGTCAGGCCCGGGAGCACAGAGACAGCACTTCTCATTGGCAGCCAGAGATGTGGCTGGGAGGTTTGGCTGTGTTTATTTGGTGTGACTTCGGGGCGAATATATATTGTTTCTTGTCCTCTGTCTAAGTGCTTCATCAGAGATGGGGGGACAGGGGTGAAGGGGCAGTGGTGGGAAGAAAAGCAAAAGAGAAATTCAGCTTCCCCAGGAAAACACACACACGGCGCGCTCAGTCAATGCAGGCAATGGCACACAGCAAAATTGAACTTTCCCTGCCTCACAGTGGTCTTTGAAAGCATTCAATTATCTGTCTGCACCTATAGAAAATGTTAGGGATTGCTTCCAGAAGCCTTTAAAAGGGTCTATACATAACAGAGGCGCACGCACACTCTCAGCGGCAGGCAGAAAAACAACAACAATCTATTCATTTACCTTTGAAAAAGCCAAAAAGGTATAAATTCTGCCCAGAAATCAATCTCCCTCTCTCTTTCTTTGTCTTTTGCCACATCCCTTCTCACACCTCTCACCCCATCTCATGTTTGTTTGTTTGTTTGTTTGTTTATTTATTTATTTAGCCGAGGCCACGGAAGCAGCCAGAGAAAGCGTTAGTGCAGAGCAAAGACACCGAGTTTATTTTGATGGAAATGCCCACTCTGTTCAGGCAAAGCAGAACTTCCTCACGCTGGTTCCCTGCGGGCCTCCCGTCAGAACTGAATGCACTTAGTGGGGGCACCCACTGCACATGGGACACTGTGCCAAGCCCTTCCATAGATGCCTCCTCCCTGGGCTCTCAAAGCCAATCTCTAAAGTGGAGGGTGCTCCTCCCACTTCACAGATGAGGAAAGTGAGGCCCGAAGAGCTTATGCGGTTAGCAAGTAGGCGGACTGGGCAGCTAGGGAAGGTCTCTGCCTCTCAGTCTGGGTCTCTCCCTAACTCTACCATTTTTCCTTAACTGTACCACATTCTCGTCTCTGGAACAGACACCGCAGTGGGCCTGGCAATAACGCACAGAGCTACCCATAGTCACGAAAGGAAGTGGTTTAGCACACAGTGTTAACTGCGGTTGATGAAAATAATGACGACGAGGGGCGCCTGACTTCAGCTCAGGTCATGATCTCACGGTTCGTGAGTTCAAGCCCCACATCACATTCTCTGCTGTCAGTGCAGAGCCTGCTTCAGATCCTCTGTCCCCCTCTCTCTCTGCCTCTCCTCCACTCAATGCTCTTTCTCTCAAAAATGAATCAAACATTAAAAAAAAAAGAAAGAAAGAAGAGAATGACGATGAGGATGAAGCAGATGAAGAGAATGAGGAAGTGCAGGACAATAGCTGGGACTTAGGTGGTGAGCGCTCCAGGCACGAATCCCAGCTTTACCGCCCACAGCTGTGTGACTCAGCCAACAGTCACTTCACCTCTCCGCGCCTCTGTCTCCTTATGTGCCAGATCAAGAGAGTGGGCTGCATCGGTGGCTTTCAAGTGGGGCTCAGTGGAGTAGCTAGAACTCTAAGGACCCAGAGGTCGCTGGGGAAATGGGTGGAGCTCAGGAGTCTGCCTGGACCAGAGGAACCCCCACCTTTTGAAAAAGCTAGTTTATGTATCATGGCTTTGTGTGGTAGTTCACCAGAAGAAAGGGTTCTACTGCTAATGAGGTGAGATCTAGAGGCTCTTCTTGCTAGAACATTCTGTGATGTGATGGTGTCATGACATCCACAATCCAAGGAGCTGTCTCAGGGTCCCAGCACCACAGAAGGCAATGGCAGAATGGCAGAATGGCACCAGAAGGTGCTCGGTAAACACTCTATAGTGAGCGAGGGTGGCCTGCACCCCTCTGACCACTGCCAAGGGTATAGATCGGGAAGACAGAGCAGATAGGACGGGCCTGAGACAGAACTCTTCAAGGAGAGCTGATGGTCCGAAGTTTGGGTAGACCAGATGTGACCGTCAAAAGCAAAGGAGGTGTCCACGAATGGGAGACTGGAATCACAGAACAGGATGGGACCCAGAGAACTGCATGGAAGTGGCAACTGTCCAGGAAGGAGAAAGCAGGGGTGGGACTGTGGCTGTGCAAACCACGGCACCTGTCCCACTTCATGGACAGGAGTCCAATATGTTCAGCCTGGGACAAGGGGTCCTGATGGACAATGAGCTAGCTGGCTGTTAAGACGTGATAACAGAAGCAGTTCTCACCTGTGCCCCACTGTCCCCACATCCCTGTGGATAGAAACCCTGGACAGGGCAAAGCATTCTCTGGGGCCTAAGTGTGTTTTGTGAGGTGTTAAATGAGTCCGTCAGTTCTGAATCTCCTGGAGCACACACAGCTCGTTGCGTCTGTGTGATCAAGAGCGTGATTTCAAACCACAAAAGCCCAGGTTTGCAGCATTTTGAAATCAGGAAATCTTACAGGTAGTTAGCCCAACTTCACTACCACCTAAAATCAGGGCTGGATTTGGGGGTCAGCTTGCCTCTGGAAAACGCAGCTCAAAGCAGATGGGCTGGACAAGATGGGCCAATTCCCAAGACTGGGCCAACACTTTGGGAATGACTGACTGGAAGCAATGCCCACAGTTTTGAGCTTAGTGCACATTATTTTTGCTCATATTAAATTTGGCTGGGTTGCTGGGTGGACTGATTAGAACCCATTCTGTTCCCATCTACACGCCTCTAAGGGGCTTGGCAAAGAAGACTTTTGTTTCCAAAAGTTACATCCAAAAGGTAATACCACTTTAATGTTTTCAGAGTTTTTATATCTATTGTGTCTAATGCATGAAGTACCAAGGATGCCTGTGAGTAAGTATCATTAGTCCCACTTTATAGATGAGTAAACTGAGTGACCTCTTCAGGGTTATCAGTGAGTCCAGAGCAAAACTGGGGCCGGGACCCGACATCCCTCTACCAGCTCAGTCTACTGAGCCAGGAGCTCCCTAGACTCAGGTTCCTCAGACCCAACCACCCCTCCCAGCACCGCATCTGTTGAGTTTCCTCTTCTGACCTCCTGAAGTCTTGCTGACCCCTGAGGCCCCAGCTTCGGCACAGAAGGATTGAGGGTAAACGAGAGAGTGACTTTCTATGGCGTGTGACTTGTCGTCCAATTTGAAGAGCATTTTCTTGGCCAGCGCTCTAATCCCAATGCTTGAGTAATGCCCAGAGACCACATCGATCGGGATCCGGGAAATTCCGACCCGACCGCAGCACATTGTAATGGCCTCTGCCCGGGTGACCTTCTCCCTGTCAGAAAATACATCTTTTCTGCAAGTCCCTAGCCTGCAAACATCGCCCGCAGCCAGCTTAGCCCAGACAAAGGGCTTTGAAATGGTCCAGATAATGCATCGAGGGGAAAACTGTTTTCCAAGTGTGTAATTCGTCCACTATTAACCTGCAGCTGCAGGAATGGCCCTGCCTTTGATTCCCGTCTGCAGCCGGGGCCACTCCTGTCGTGTAAAGCAACACATGATGCACGGCAGCAGACAGGGAGCAGAGGCTTGTCATATTTCCTGAATGCTAATGACCCCCCGGCCACCCAGCTGACACCCGGCTGCTGCCTGGAGGCACTGCAGGCCTGACCCATCACAGAATTCCTTGTCTTCTGCTTGGTTCTACCGGAGAAGGTGTCCTGGTATTAAGGCTGAGCGGCTGGAGCGGGGAGTGGACACATCCCTGGCCATCTGGAGGTGTGTGCTCACCACGGGCCTTGACACGAACACGCGGCCTTCTCCTTTGTACCTCAGAAAGATGACTCTGGGCTCCAGCCAATGGCACTGTGAGGCCGTGTGCCTTTGGGA
This sequence comes from Prionailurus bengalensis, assembly GCF_016509475.1. Taxonomy (NCBI): domain Eukaryota; kingdom Metazoa; phylum Chordata; class Mammalia; order Carnivora; family Felidae; genus Prionailurus; species Prionailurus bengalensis. The sequence goes on along the minus strand of NC_057346.1, from coordinate 13,886,886 downwards.
AAAGCACTCCCCATTCTGGGTTCACTTTTGTTGTCTACAAAACGAAAGAATTGGACAAAGTAATTCGGCTCTGATTATCTGTTTCTGGTTTTTGTTTCTGTTTTTTTTTTTTTTTTTTTTTTTTTTTTTTTTTTTTTCCTGGATGATTCTCTGTCTTGGGTTAAATGATCGGTAGAATCAAAAAAGAAGGAAGGAGGGGCAATTGGGTGGCTCAGTCGGTTGAGTGTCCGACTTCGGCTCAGGTCATGATCTCACGGTTCCTGGATTCGAGCCCCTCATTGGGCTCTGTGCTGTCTGCTCAGAGCCTGGAGCCTTCTTTGGATTCTGTCTCCCTCCCTCTCTGCCCCTCCCCTGCTCTCTCTCTCTCTCTCAAAAATAAATAAACATTAAAAAATGTTTTTAAAAAAGGAGCGGAAGAAGCATGAAGGGGAGGAAGAGGAGGACGATGGTAAAGGTCTATGGTAAATTATGAGTCCTAAGCACCAAAATATGCGTGTATGGGGATGAGAAAAGAGAAGACTGTTATGACTATCTCCTTTCTCTTCCTTTTCTCTTCATCATTATTCTGGTCTTAGAAAATTCCTGACCTCCCATGAGCTAAGCTGAGTCTGGGTTTTCGAGGAAGCAGGGCTAAGGGAAGAGGGCTCAAACTGACCTGATGGTCACAGGTCACTGGAGCGGGGTCGGCAGGTGGGAGTTGGGTGTGAGAAGCATGAAAGAGAAGGAGGCAAGGGATGATGAGCAGGTGTCAGAACCAGAGCATAGGTTTGTCACCTCTGAACGGACAGGGTGTCTGCAGAGGCAGCATCAATGAGATTTCCAGAAGCAATGGGGGACAAAGGGTGAGTTCTTCTAGACAGCGTCTTTGGGAAGGCGATGGGTGGGGAAGGAGCTAAGCTCAACATCAAGCCAATTCGGTGACCATAGTTTCAAACAAGTGACTCGTAACCCCTGACCAATGTACAATATTACCCAGCTAAGGTCTGGGTTAAGACCGAGGTTCTGTTTAATGTAACAATACAAGACATCATAAGTGAAAAGCAAAAAACCCTCTTCATTAATTTTTCCAGAATTAATTTTCCAAAATTAATGAAGGCCCAAAATGATAGATTAAAAACCAGAAAAGCAAAATTATATTTAGATCGCAAGGGAATGTGTTTCCCCCAAGCCTTGGGTTTTAATGGCTCTCAGGTGGCAGTGGGATGAATTCACCTGTAGAGCTTCTGCAAAACTACAGTATCTGGGACTTGCTCCAGACCGACTGAATGCAGGACGAGGCTCTTCCCGGGTATGGACCATGAGGTTGCCTTGCTTCTTGAAGACAAGTGCAGAGGATGCAACCCACTCATAAAACAATAGCAATGTAGCAACCATGGGACGTGACAACAGTTGCTTGAGAACTGTGTGCACTCAGGCCAGCTGTTTGTTTACTAAGTGTTTCATATTTGTTGAATAAATATTTCAAGACTAGGTTGTGAGTTCCACTAGATTCTGTAATCTGTTAGTGCAGAGAACTTGCCCATGTCATCTTGGTATCTCCCTAGTGCCCGGCCTATTTGAGTCCCCAGATGCCTGGTGCATATTTATTGAGTGTATAAATCAACGAATACGTGAACCCATGAATGTAGATTAAGGCCTCCTTTTACATTTTTTAAAATTTTTATTTATTTTTGAGAGAGACAGAGACAGAGCATGAGCAACGGAGGAGCAGAGAGAGAGGGAGACAGAATCGGAAGCAGGCTCCAGGCTCTGAGCTGTCAACACAGAGCCTGACGTGGGACTTGAACTCACAGACTGCGAGATCATGACCTGAGCCAAAGTCGGATGCCTAACCGACTGAGCCACCCAAGTGCTGCCCCCACCCCTGCTTTTTTTTTTTTTTTTTTACATTTTTTTAAAGGTTTATTTATTTTTGGGAGAGAGGATTAAGGCCTCCTTTTAAAGTGGTAGAGTAGAAAAGCTCAAGTTTGGACATTAGGAACCTTTGTTCAAACCCTGATGCACCATCTCTAAGTGTGGGATCCTTATGCAAGGTTGCTTCAGCCCTCCAAGCCTCAGTTCCCACGTCTGAGAAACATGGGGCCAATACTCGGTGCTTCATGGGGCTACATGAGTTAATCTATATGAACGGGCAAATGTACCATTGCATCACAGAGCGTTTGATTAATGTGAGTAGGATGAAGTTTCATCTGGGATTCAGGCATCAGATATTGGTTCCATTTCCCCTGATGCTCATAAGCTCACGGTCACTTCAGACCTCACAGCCTGGACCGTTGCAAAAGAGACTGGGGACTCTGATCCGGCTGTAAAACAACCTCCCTCACGGACTCCTGAGCCTTCAAATAAGACCACAGCCCAAGCTATGTTTAATTGTAAGTGGCCTTGATAAAAAAAAAAAAAAAAAAGGCTCGTTTTCCTTTAAATTCACCATCAGACACATTCCCTTGTCCCAGAAGCTGTACAGGAGTTTGGGCTGACAGGACACACCAATGTAGCAAGACAACATAATTTAAAGGAGCCCTGTGGCTTTTACATTTGAGGCTGACTGTTTCCCAGCATTTGAGCCAGGGCTCGGAGAACAGCTGGGAGATTAGGTACTAATGAAAAAGAAATGATTTGAAATATCCACCCTGCGCTCCCTGCAAATCAAAACCCTGTGACTTGGCAAGCTCCAGCCTTCCTCCCCACCCCGGCCACCCCCATTGAAATGTGTCTCCATGTGGGGCTGTCTGCTGAGCTGCTCTGAGATGTTTACAGCTCTCTCACTCCTGGCTTCCGCGTATGCTTGTGTGATAAAGGTTTGGCTTTGTTGTCTCAAGCGAAATCACAGACTTGGATGTTTCCCTTGTCTGTCTAAGAAATACTGCAAATATTATATCAGGTCGCGCCTTTGCGTCCCATAATTTATCTCGCCTGTAGTGGTACCTTCTGGGGACCGTAGCGGATAGAGGAGGAGGAGGGAGGGGGCTGGCGGACGCTGCCCCACATCGCCTGCTCCAGCCCCCCTGTCTCCAGGACGGACGGGCCTTGAAATTGTTCTATATGGAGTTAGTTGCCTGACTTCTGGGGACTTCCTCCAGGGACCCGCTAGCCCTATTTGTCCAGTCTGGGTGGGATCCCCTTGATCATCCAAAAAGGCTTCCTCTAGGTCAAATCAATTCTCCTCACTCTCATTTTCTAAGGTCCCTTGACTTCTCTTTTTCTCATCCACTCAATCCCAACATCAGTTTTCCTCATGACTGGCCTTCCCTCCAGACAATTTGACTTGGAAAAAACTATCGCCTCTTCTCCCCCAAACTTCTCAGGGTCATTTCTTCTAGGAACTTCATAGCTTATAAAGAAGCTCCTTTCCACTCTCCGAGGCAGGCGCAAATGATATGTGGGTGGATAATAAAGCTGCCTGTGCTGTTACTGGAGCGGGATTCGAGCTGAGGAAAAGGCTCTGATTAGGATGTGATTCTCCATGGGCAGGTGGAGCTAAAGCCACAAGGAAAAGTATTCATTCAACAAACATTTGGAAGCAGCCGGACACCGTGGACCGGTGTGGCCTCTGTGGCTCCCCCAGTTCTTTGGTTCTCCCTGTTATCCTGCTGTCTGGACAGAAGACGGGAGAGCTGAGCAGACAGACGTGGGATCTTCTTCCGAAGTCTGGGGAGGAGTCCTGCTGCATTATTTCACGTGCTTCTCTGCTCAGTGCTCGTGTTCCCGGGGTACGCAGTGGCAGATGACGTGGATAAACAAGTCTACCACCCCTGTTACTTGAAGATGTGGGCTATATTAAAGATGTTTGTATATTAAAACAAACGTATACATCATGGAATGGAATGCAAAAGTCAAGGGACTTCCCTTAGGACTTCAAAGAAGCGTTGCAGGCGTGTGGCAGGGCCTCTCCGGGGTGTGCCCCCAGGTCTCCCCGAGGGCGGGAGGCGGACTCTCTCAGGCTGTTCTGTCAGGATGAACTTTAGTGGTTGGAAACCCCTGAAAGCATCCGGTATATCCCCACCTCTGAGAGGGCCAGCTTCCCGGCAGAGCCGCACGGGGTGTCTCTCCAGCTCCTAAGCTCACGTGGATGGTCTTGGGGAACCCGGGAACTGGCGAACGGCATGGGAGAGGGGCCCGGCAGGCCGCCGCGAGATAGCGCTGGGAGCCTGCCTCTGCGAGAAAAGGGACTGAAATAGCTGATTTCTCCCAGTCTTGGAGATGCATCACCCGGGGGGCCTGTCACTTCCTTGGGAGAAGTGGGATGGATTATCGTTATCAGGAAGGCAGCAACTAACTCACTTTTATTGCGGGAGAACTTAGTCCCCGCGCTCCCGGGGGACAGACACAGGCTCACGCAACCCACACCTGCGGACGCTCAGCTCACCTAACCTGCTGTCCTCCCAGCTAGCCAGAGGAGAGAGAGAGAGAGAGAGAGCAAATGTGATTAATGGGGCCACCCCGGGGGACTTGCTGGATGGCAAGCAGACCTGCGGGTACCAGGGAGCCAATTTCAGTAACAGGTTTAAGGGAGCCCTGAGACGGGAGAAAATGCAGCTGACTCAGCCACTCTAGGCTCCTGTAAGTCCAGAGGGAGCCTTGGGAGTAAAGGAGCTGCAGATTGCTGCAGAGCCCAGTGCCGGGGGCGAGTGGGGGGTGTGGGGGGGCTTCCCTCTCACACTTCCTCGGGTGGGGGGTGGGACGGGCAGCAGGGCTGACGGCAGGGACCTGGAGGCGGGCGTTACTAAGGGACGGGGGAGGACTTTTTCCATGCCTGGAGAATTAATGTGGTTCTCCGTCTTGGCGGGTGTCAGAACAAAATACCTTACTGGATATTCCGACAGAGCTTTATAGTTTTCAAAGCATTTTCATGATTATTATCTTATTTCATTTTCATGGTATCTTTGTGAAGTAGGGAACAGAAGCTTGGAGAGCTTACTGGGGTTTTGAGGGTGTTTGGGTTTTTTTGTTTTGTTTTGTTTTGTTTTGTTTTTTAATTGGTACAAGACCATAGAGTCAGGGCTGGAAACCTAGACTTGACATTGAGGCCAGTGTCTTCCCTCCTCTTTGATGTTGTCATCAGATGTGATGAACGTCTTAGCAGTCAGGGATGGGACATTGAAACAGGACATCCAGGAGAAGATCCAAGAGAGAAGGGGCTTCGAGGTCAGAAAGGCCAGGGCTTGCTTCTGGGTTCTCCAGCTTACTTCCTGTGTGACCTTGGGCAAATTCCTTCACCTCTCTGAGTCTTAGAAAATGAGGATGTCATAAGTGCATCGTATCGATTAACAAAATAGCTCATGCCTTGTGCCAATACCTGGCACATCCTAAGTTCTCCATAACAATGAGAAATCATCACTATTGCTTTCTGAAAACGGGAAAAAAATTATGACCTTGGGTAGAAAGGGGAAAAATCTCTCCAGCACCTGGTCTGTCAGTGATTTTCAGAAGACACTATTAATCTGAAGGAGGCGGGAGAAAAAAGCTAAGCCCCAGAATGAGTTGTCAGTAAAACCGTATTTGAACTAGCATCTGTTTATTAAAAAATACGTGTAAAACAAAAACACGTTGAAGACATTTTTCAGCTTCTGCACCCAGGGCATACCCAGTCACCACAGCTGGATGACTAGGAGAAGGGGGGACGTCAGAGAATCTTCTCAGAGTCTCTTGTGTGAAATAAGCAAGTGGACCCCAGTGGGCTGTGAGGACGGCAGGACCAGCCATAGGGGAGGGTCAGGCCTCAGGCTGCCCCCGTCGGGCTGAGGCCTCTCTGAGTGTCCACCTAGAAAAGGTTGCATTGTCCTCCTTCAGGACCGAGGTGGGGAGCAAGCTGAGGTCCTGTGGTGAGCATGTTGTCCTCATATCCCTCCCTCTAGAAGGGTCCGCATCTCAGGGTGCCCCTTTCAGACGTCTGAGAATTACAGGCCTAGGCTACTCACACGAGAACTAGAAACTGACTCCTCCCTTCACAAACAAGGAAGGAGAGGCCCAGAGAGGGCAAGGGATCTGCTTGGAGCCACACAGCAATCTCTCCTCTTTACCCAACCGTTCGGCATCCACTTGGGCCTCCCCGGGCCGTCGTCCAGAGCTACTGAAAGTTGCTCCAAGCTGCGGGCACGGGAGCAGGGGAAGGTCGAGCCACATCTGCTGTGCGGTCTCTCCCCGGCTGCAGGCTGTGCGCCAGCCTCGGGGAAAAGCGTGTCTTCTGAGGCTCCCTGAGTCCTTGACCAGGACCAGGGCACAATGCAAACGGGAGAACAATGGGGAGTGTGTGAGGGAGCCCAGCCGGAGAGGGTATTGATCATGTTTAAAAAAGGAAACGCATACCGAGGAGCACAGAAAAACCTTCCCAACGCACCAGCTGGCCTAGCTAATTAGCGCGGGTGAGCCCGTGTCAGCCGCCAGCTCGGAGCCTGGAAGAAAACAATTCGCTCAACAAACAGAACATCTAAGGAGGAACAAAAGGAAAACAGCCACTGTCCCCTAACCTCCAGGGAGTTCGTACAGTCCAGGGAAGGGCGGGTGATGGGGCGGGAGCCCAGGCGGAGGTGGGGATTATTTACACTCAGACGCACCTGGGGGCAGAGGGCTGAGGTGGCATCCGGCCCTGAGAAGGGGGTGTCACTGTGCTGGGGGCCGAGTGGCCCCTTCCCCTCTACGAGGGGAATCTCACTGGCTCTGAGCCCTGCCTCTCTTTGGGGGCCTTTGTCACCATGCACTAGGTGACTTCTCTGGGCAGGTCGCAGGTGTGGCAGGAGGAAGCAGGGCAGCAGCTTGGGTCAGTCTGAACTTGCAGCCTGACCTTGGGCAGAAGGCCTCCCCGATGGCAGGCTGGGCACAGCGGGCAGCCCACCTGGTCTGAATGTTGGTTCTGCCAGAGACGAGACTGTGCAGGGGGCCCCTCAGTGTAATGACACGTGGCCTGTGCTGGGCTGGCCTGTTGGCCTCTGGCTGCAAGGGAGGCCAGCATTTCCCTGAGGACATCGCCTGGAGGGAAAGAGCTGAGTGTTCTGTGGAGGAAGTGGGGGTGGGCCAGGGGTGAGGGACCAGCAGACAATTGAAGCTCCTCAAGTGACTCAATTCAGGTTATTTGGGTCCAAAGCTACCAAACAGTGCAGAGACAGAGGGAGAGGATGACAGGCAGGAACAAGGGGGGAAGGAAGGGAGGGAGGGAAGAAGGAAGGAAGGAAGGAAGGAAGGAAGGAAGGAAGGAAGGAAGAAGGAAGGAAGTGAGGGAGGGAAGGAGGGAAAGAGGAAGGGGAGGAGTGAAGGAAGGAAGGAAAGAGAAGGAGGGAAGGAAAGAAGGAGGGGACAAGGGAGGGAGAGGACGGTGGGAAAGAGGGAAGGGAGGAGGGAGGGAGGGGTAGACGGAGGGGTGGAGGGAGGGAGGAGGGAGGGAGAAGGAAGAAATGAAACACGTTTCTCTATTAGATGTCTCAGCAATCCTCGCAGCACTCTGTGAAATCAGTATTGTGACTCCCTCTCGAAAGATGAGGAAATGGGACACAAAGCGATCACACAGGGAGTAAGTCAGTGTCCAGGGAGATTGGGTGTTGTTGAGCACGTACTGGGCTCTCCAGATCCGGTGAGGAGAGTGAGTGACAGGCGCGCCCCCACTGCTGCTCACTGTTGTGAGTCCCTTGGCTCCATCCGTGCCTCCGGGTCCCTGCCTCTTGGGCTCCGTCTCTTCTCCCACAGATTACAAACCTTGTGATCAGAAGGAAGCTGAGTTCCTGAGGGCGATTGGCCCTCTGCTTCAGGGTACTGCCAGGCGGCAACGTGGCCGAGTGGAAAGAACATCGGGACTGAATTCAAGAGAGTGTGCTGGGATCCCTGCTGCCCCACTTCCTAGCTGGGTGATGTCGAATGCCTCACCTCATCCTTGAGGACCCCAGCTTCATCATCAGTAAAATGGGGCGTGGAAACAGTTCCCTCAGAAATCTGTGAAAATCGTATATGGCATTACACGTACCCCAAAGCCCATTCTTAAAAGGCAAGGTGCAATCGTTTTTAGGAGGTATCATTTTAGTAAAAAAAAGAATCGCAGAGGATTCTGAATGTTTTTCTCTACTTCTGAAGTTACAAGATGGATGGATCGTTAAGGGTGTTATTTCCAGCATCATGGCACAGGGATCAGGGAGACTTACCGGGGACCGAGTTCCTTCCCCAGTATCTAAACCACATTGCCTGGTCCTACCCTCTTCTCCCTCCTCCAGAGTGTGAGATAGATTCTGAACATGGGCAGGGTAGGGGGCTGAGTTATGAATTAGGACGTCCCTTCAGGGAATCTCTTCCTTTGAGTGTAGACTTGATCACGTTCGTCTCTGTGTGTTTGTAAATGTACACGCGAACGTGCCCACGTTCATTTCCATCCATTTCTTGCTTTTATGTCTCAGTCAATAGTTTTTGGCAATGCCTTTGCAACACCATGAACTGTAGACAGGAAATAAGACCCATCCATTTGTGCTGGTACAAGCTAAAGATTTTCTATAAAGTGACCACATTTCCAGGCTGGGCGAATGGATTTCACTGCAGGAAAAAAAAATATTGTGAGGTGGGAGAAGTGCAGCAAAGGGAAATATTGGCCACTTTAATGATTTACAGAAGCATAAAAAACCTCCTTGCCTGCTGAGATTTCATATTTCCCCTCCTGCCGGTAAGGGGGCTGGGGTAGGGGGTCTGATTTGAGCTGTCGTGTGAGGAAGCCTGAAAATGCAAAGCCAAGGCTGGCCCCTTCCTGAACATTCTGTAGCCTCCGGTTGAGCTGTCTGACCCGAGGAGCTGGCGGTGGTTGGGGAAGGGATGGAAAAAAAAGAATGAAGGTGGGCACACCTTTTAGGGGTGACCGTTGCACACGTAGAGCCTGGAATACTAGCCTGGGGAAGAGATGCTTAAGAAAGGCAGCTCCTTCATTTTGCACCTGGGGAAACAGAGAGCCAGAGATATAAAGTGACTTTTCCAAGATCACAACTCTAGTTTACAGACAAACTGGAACTATACCTAGACCTTCTGGATGCCAGTCCTAAATTCTTTCAGCTATACCCACTATTAATACCATCATTGTTAGTATAATTCCCATCACAAAAAGACCACCAAGAGCTTCCTACCTGCCACAACTACACCAGCAGTTTTCCTAACAACATCACGCTCAATTTTCATACCAACTCTAAAAACAATAGTTCAGATTGGCGTGCCTGGGTGGCTCAGTTGGTTGAGCATCCGACTCTGGCTTGGGTCATGATCCCATGATTCAAGGGTTTGAGCCCCGCATCAGGCTCTGTGCCGACGGCTCAGAGCCTGGAGCCTGTTTCAGTTTCTGGGTCTCTCTCTCTCTCTCTCTGCCCCTCTCCCCCCTCAAAATATGAATAAGCATTAAAAAAATAAACAAATAAAAATGATGTGTTATGATTTCCACTTTAGATGAGGAAACCGGGACCCAGAAAGACTAAATAGCTTGCTGAGATCACACAGCCAGTTAGTAACACAGCCAGGGTTTGAACCAACACCACCAGGATCTGCGCCCAGATCGCTTCTGAAGAGCAGGAAATCCAGAAACAGAGAGTAATAAACTACCCCTCAGACACGCTGTCTTAACTTCACCAACGAACACAGTCAAACATGTCTGGCTTGAACAATTCAGAGCAACAGTGGCTTTAAAGCAAAGCCCAACATGGTTAAATTTAGATGGGAAACAAATGGGAAGCAGCCCGTTTCCTGTACGGTTGCCGTAATTTGAATGGCTTGCAGCAGTGAGTAGTGGGAATTGAGCTATTAATAAAGGAGCCGGCAGAATGATTTACAATCAGACATTAATATGGAGATTTTCATAAACACAATAATTCACACCCAAGCAGAGTCATAAATGTAAAGTTGCATTAACTATTCTAGCTGGCATGGAATGTCACACACAGTGTGAAATTGAACATTCCATTGTACTGTAATAATGGACTAACGGAAAGTTTTTCTTGGGTGGGGGGTGGAGGTGGGGCAGTGGGAGACCAGATACTTCCTATTGCAAACTTACTTAGTCCTAGTAAGGACCTAGCTCTGCCCTTGGCTTACACCTTCAAAAAACAAAGCAAAACAAAACAACTCCCCCTCCCCCAAACTTTTCATACTGAAATAATTTTAGATTTACAGAAAAGTTACAAAGATAGTTAAGAATAGAGAGGATATCCTTCACCCAGCTTCCCCTATTTTAACATCTTATATAACTGTGGTATATTTATCAAAACTATGAAGGTAATGTTGGTACGATACTATTAACTAACCTCCAGACTTTATTTAGATTTCAGTAATACCCTTTCTTTTTCTGTTCCAGAATCCCGTCCACGATCCACATAACGTTTGATCATCAAGTCTCCATAGCTGCTGGTCTGTGACACTTTTTCAGTCTTTCCTTGTTGTTCATGGCCTAGACAGTTTTGAAGATACTGGTCAGGTATTTTGTAGAACGTCTCTCAATTTGAGTTTGTCTGATGTTTTCCTCAATTCTAGGCTGAGGTTATGGGTTTTGGGAAAGACCACCACAGAGCTGAATTGCCCTTCTCAACACATCACACAAGGGCGCATTATATCCATGTGACTTATCACTGATGTAGTTGACCTTGACCATTTGGGTAAGGTGGGAGGTATTCGCCAGGTTTCTCCACTCTAAAGTTACTATTTTTTCCCCTCTCTGCATCCTATTCTGTAGAAGCCAACTCACTAAGTCCAGCCCATACTGAGGGACAGGGAGGATTAAGCTCTACCTCCCAGAGGGAGACATTTCTACACAAATTATTTGCCTTACACTTTTTAAAAAATAATTTTAGATTGATTGAACTCTTTGCATTTTACTATAAATAATAAATTATAATAAATAAAAAATAAATAAGAAAAAAATAATAAATTCCCAGGCTTCTTAAGCACATTATTTTGAACATAATTTGACTTCTTCTTGATTGCTTCCTGTCCTAAGTATACTCTAATCTCTCTAAATTTTGTGGCCTTTTCTCAGTTCTTACCTCCCTTGTCCTCTGCAGATTTTGACATTGTTGGCCACTCTTCATCAAGGAAAAAAATTTCTCCCGATGACCCTGCCATTCTCCTCTTCGGTCTCTTCTTCCTCCTTCTCAGCTCATCGCCACTGTGCACCTGCCTCCATTTCACTTTCAGTCCCTGCTCCTCTTCCTTCCCTCCCACCTGAGCAAACATGCTGTCCGGGTGTCCTGTGGTCCTCACCTCTCCTCTCTCTCCAGTGCTTCCCTGAGCAATCTCACTCACTACATGGCTTCAAGCATCATCGTGACTCACATGACTCTTAAATCCCTGTCTACACCCTGGATCCCTCTCTATGGCTACTGTTCAGGCTTGACCTCTCCTGGCCACCTCTGCCTTCTGCTATACACCAAACTCATTGTCTCTTTATTAGAGGACTGTTTAAGCTGTGTTTCCCTTTTATGTGAAAATCTGAGCTGGTAGAGGTCTGGGTAAGACCTGGGCACAGCTCTGCCGGGGCCCCTTGTTGTTCTAATCCTAATGCTTTGGAGGTTGCCCTCGCCTGCATGGCTCACTACTCCATTCCTATATAGACCTTTAGGAAAGGGAAAGAAGAATGGAAAACAAGGGGCTCTTTTTAAGGGAATGATCTGGAAGTGGCACATATCATTCCACTTACATCCCATTGATCAGAACCTAATCACATGGCAACACCTGTTGCAAGGGAGACTGGGAAATGAAGTCTTTAGCTGGGTAGCCATCTATACAGCATGGAGGAGAAGGAATATTGAGGTCATTAGCAACCCCCAAAACTTTTCAGTTTTTCAAAACGGCCACCATTTTGTCTATTTCCTGACTCTCACAACTCCTGTCCCAATATTTGTTGGTGCTCCTTCCAGTAACCTTGATTGGAAATTTGGGTATTTGATATTTCCTCTTATTTTACCTCAACAGATTCCCCCGTGTTTAATATCGCTTCCCCATTCTTATTGACACTACACAAATTCAGACCTTCATTACCTCTCATTTGAGCTCTTGTAGTCATTTCATAAATGATTGTCATGTGTTCAATCCCTTCCTCCTCCAAACCATCTTTCGTATGGGTACTTATTAATCTCAGTCAATACAGCTCAACTCTTCAGCCTTATTTGTGAATCTTCAGTGGCTCCCAACTGCCAACCCAGGAAAGTCCAAATTCCTTAGTCTAGCACTCAAGGCCTTGCACAGTCTCTCCCAGGCTCTCTGACCCACTTCCACTCTCCATTTTGTTCTGCACCATATGCATTCTCCTTTACATGACACACCCTGCCTCAGCCCCCACTCCCTGTTGCTCTGCCATGATAAGAGGATAGCACTTAACTGTGCTGATGGCTTGCTTTGAGTCAAACACAGTTAAATACATTATTTCATTAAATACAGCAACCATAAGATAAATGATAATTATAACTATTTTACAAATGAGGAACAGAGGCTCAGAGGAGCAAAGTAACTTACCCCTAACTCTCTGCCTAGAATGTGACAGAGCTGTTTGAGCCCAGGCTTGTGTAACTCCAGAGCCTAGGTATTGTCCCTAGACTACACCATTCCCTGTCCCAATGACTGCTCAGGATGCTTCCTCCACCAGAAATGCCCTCTCCTCTTATGAACTCATGGGGAAATCTTTTATATCTTTCAAAGCCCACTTTGAAGGCCATTTCTTCCATGAAGCCTTGTCTGGATAACTCAACTGGAATTTATTCCTCTTTCCTCTGACTCCCACAGCCAGGTGTCTACGCCTCTCTTTCAACACTTAGCATCTTCAACTTTGTGTTACAAGTGCTTACAACAGACTTGTCTTAATTTTTCCACGCTGGACCCCGAACTTGAGGATGACAATGTTGTTGGGCAGTATAGGTCAGTATTACTCATTTTTGGTCTCTGAAGTAGAGTGTCATATGATCTCAACCCCCCACATCTAATCTCAGCATCCAAAATATTTCTCAAATCTAACTCCTCTCTTCCTTCTCTATTACTGCTTCTCAGGCCCTCAACATGTCTCTCCTGGATCACTGCAATTATCGCCAAATATGTCCCTGACCTACTCTTAAGTTCCTCTCCATAAGGCCTCCAGAGTGATTGGTCCCCATTAATGGCTTCCATGTCCAATGCAATGTACTCTAAGCACCTTAACTTGGTAGGGAAGTCTCTCCAAGATGGCGACCATACCTACCTCTGTTGTCTAGCTTGTTCTTGCCTTTTTATGCTCGAGAGATAGTGGATACACTATACAGGTTCTCATACTTTTGTGGCATTCTTAGACTATTCTGCCTTTCTGAAATGTCTTTCCCAGCTTCCTTTGTTAATGCTTACACGAAGACTCGTCTTGGGCAGGGTGACCTTCAGGAAGCATTCCCTGAACTCCAGATTGGGCTGGCTGCTCTTTTTTCCTCTCATGGTATGTTCATATGTTATTATATTCAAATGCATATCTCTTTTAGTTGTACCATTTAATTGGAATTATCCATTTATGTGTCTGTTCAGCCACCTGTTTGCACATTTTTAGAGGTTAGAAATGATGCCTTGGTCATCTTTGTCTTCCTTACACCTAAGTCAACGCATATGTTAGGTATTAAAATGTAGCAGTTTGTTGAGTGAATCATAAAAATCAATTACTGTATTATGCCTTAATACAGTGATACCAGCTGGTCTACTGGAATTCGTAAAGATTATTGCCTATATTAAAGGATCTGTCTTTCTTTCTTTTTTTTTTTTTTGTAGTTTATTTTTTCATTTTGAGAGAGAGAGAAAGAGGGAGAGAGAATGTGTGCCAGGGTAGGGGCAGAGAGAGAATCCCAAGCAGGCTCTGCACTGCCAGCAAGGAGCCCAGTGCAGGGTGTGGTCCCATGAACTGTGAGATTATGACCTGAGCCGAAACCAAGAGTTGGATGCTCAACCAACTGGGACCCAGGTGCCACTGGAATCCCATCTTTCTGTATCTGCCTGCGGTATTTTCTGCTGTCATTTCACACAGTGGTGAGGAAACTTGCCTGTAGAGGCACCTGGGTGACTCAGTCAGTTAAGCATCTGACCACGGCTCAGGTCATGATCTCATGGTTCCATGAGTCTGAGCACCGCATTGGGCTGTCTGCTGTCAGTGCAGAGCCTGCTTTGGATTCTCTGTCTCCCTCTGTCTTTCTCTCTCTCTCTCTCTCTCTCTCTCTCTCTCTCTCTCTCTCTCTTTTTCAAAAATAAACATTAAAAAAAAACTGCCTGTATTGGCTCTTCTTTTATTAAGGGAAGTCCTCTATTAGATTCTGGATCAGGAAACTAAGATGGCTACAATAGTATTAGAACAAGAGTATTTTATAAATGTAGCAACGCCACCAGTTTTGCCTGATTTTTTTTTTTTGGTTCCATCCTGGTTCTTGGTATGTTTTGCAGTGGTATGGCTCCAGGATTCAGGTTAGAGAGCTAGAACCAACTGGGACACATAAGACGTTATTCTGCTCTTTCTTTGAATGTGACTAAAAAGTCATAGTTTTTCCAAGACTATTCTAGACATACTCTCTTTGCATTCATATATTTTATCTTCTTTGATCCCCCAGAATATCCCTTTACAGCTAATGTATTATCTGAATTTTACAGATAATGAAAGAGACACATAGAGGTTAATGGGCACATCTAAGGTCACACAGGCAATAAGTAGCTGAGTCATGCCATGAAGCAGGTATCTCCACTCACAATCCAGTGTTCTTGCCTTTATCCTACATTTCTCTTCTTCTAGGAAAATTGTATCTATCTAAACCGATGCTTTTTAAAACTGCAGCTTGCAGCCCACTATTTGGCCATAAAGCAAATTTAGTGCATACTAAGGAGCATCCATATGGGATGGGACAGGATGGAATGGAATGGAATGGAATGGAATAGAATAGAATAGAATAGAATAGAATAGAATAGAATAGAATAGAATAAAGTCTGAAATATCAGAGAGCGAGTACTGGTCATGAAACTTTTGTCCCAGGTCATAATATAACATATTTTTCTTACTCTGGATCATAGTAACAACAGCAACAACCAAAGTGGAAAAGTTCTTCTCTTAACTACGTCTTAAAATAAGTCGCCAAAGTGACCTTCTCATTTCCGAATGTGATAGGCATGTTGCGGTTTCCGTCTTCTTTGACCCCGGGTAGATTTTGACACCTGCATCTGCTTGCGCCATCACCAAATGCCTGTCTCCCTCGCAGCCTTAAGCCCCTCTTTCCCCTGGGACTTGCGCGCCCCCGACGGTCCTCATTCTAGCACCTGAATGTTGGTGTTCCCTAGAGCTCTCCATGACCCTCTTTTCTTCCTGCTCTGTGGTCTTAGCCTACGTCCAACTTCAGCCACCATCCAAAAGCCAGGGACCCCCAGATCAGAGCACAGCACCCCCCCTTCTCTCCCAAGCTCGACTCACAGCCCTCTCCTGCACCCCTGCTTCTAGATGTCCCCAGGTCTCCCAGAACAAGCAGGTCCAAATGAACTCATTATTGACCCTTCAAGCCCACTCCCCGCTGTGTCGGGGCGGGGGGGGGGACCTATTCACCCGGCCATCCAAGCTAATAACCTGGGAGTTCTTCCTGACTCCTCTTTCTCTCATGCCTCGACATCAAATCAATGGCCTCTCCCTGTCAATTCTGACTCTGCTACACCTCTCAAAATTGTCTGCTCTGCCACTTTCTTAGTTCACAGCCTCATTATCTCTCATTGAACTACTGCTTCCATTATCTCCTTCCTGCAGTCGATCTTCCACATTGCTGCCCCGATCTCAAAAATGCAAATCTGACCACCTTGGGTCCTTATGTGAAGTCATCCCATGGGTTCGCTCCAGCGCGGACTGGATGAAGGGGATCACCTTGCAGCATCCCCTGTGAGCCCCTTTGACTCTGCCCACCCTTGCTTCCTCCTCTCTCCCTCTCACCTGTCCCTCGAATCCCCTCTTGGCTGCAGCGTCCGCCTGCTGATGTATATTCCAGCTTGAACTCCGTGGCTGCTTCCTCTGAAGGGTCCTCTTCTTAAGACTCGCTTCCTGTGTCGATACCTGGGCTCACCCCTGGCTTTAGGACATTCCCTAAATACGTCTTGCTTTTCACATCATGCTAGACTGTAATTGATTATTTGCGTTTCAGGCTCTGGCACTCTACTGTGAACATTTCGAGAACTAGAATTAGGACTTATCCACTTTCCTATGCCTGAGGCACTGGCATATAGTAGGTGTTCAATAATGTTTGTAAAATAAATGAAGTCTCAGTTCTGCCGTTTACTAGCTGTTACTTTGAGCAATTCCCTTAACCTCTCCAGCTTCGTTTTCTTCTGTAAGTGGATAGAAAGTAACGATTATCCGGTGCTTCTATGCATCAGGACCTACACTGTGTTTTTATATAGGCTGTTTAATTCTTACCGCATACCTCATCTTACGGGTAGTAGAAATGATTCCCCATCTTACGGGTACAAAAAAGGACACTGGAAGAATGGGAGCACGTCGTCTGTGGTTGGACAGCTGGTGGGTGGCCATTGACGGGATTTGAACTTACGTCTGCCTGGGTCCAGCGCTCTTTCCACTACACCAAGCTGCCAATAGAAAAAAAGAAGAGAGTATCGACCTCACCGGGATTAAATGTGATAATGTATGTGAAAGCACTTTGTAAACTGTTAAATGCCATGAAAATGTGAGATGATATTATTGTCATTAAGATCTGCCATGGTCTGCCTATCATGGTTAGAATTCTCAGAAACTGAATATTGGAAATCATTCCGTTAGAGCTGGCTGCAAAGGCCTATGGGAATCAGACACCACTCCCGGACTATTTCTGCAGGATACCTGCTCCCTGCTTGCGGATGCAAATAAGCAGCCGCAATGCAACCAACAGGAGGCCCAGGGGAATGCAAGAATGCTGTGCCCAGGGGGAAACCAGGGCAGGTGTGCCTGTCAGTTACAGGTCGTGACACCCTCTGAATGCCCCAGTGACACAGTTGTGTTTTAGAATCTTTGCTGCTGCAACATCCCATTTAGAATCTTGGTGTCGTGCTTGGGGTCGCGAACCGCGCTGCGTTTAGCTGCTGCTGCCGGTGTGCGAATCGTTCTGTTGACAATCCTATGGCTGCTATCTGGGTGGCGTGCCTGTAGGATGGCGGTGATCTATGACAGTGCCTTGCATCAGGGAGGCATCAGGCAACCACCACGAGACACAAGATTCTCAATCGAAATGTATTGTGCTTAGCTGGCCATTTAGTCACCTGAAGCCGTCAGGAGGCTCTGGGAAGGACGGCTGCGTGAGGGTATATGGCAGCCAAGCCTTGTGGCCTATCAGAGTCACTTTCTCCCGTTGATGGCAGGACGGTGGGAAAGACAGTCTTGTGTTTTAATTGACTGGGTAAACTGCCTGGGCAGTGGAAGGTTAGCTCCTTAAATTCCCCTTTCATCGTTTGAACGCCACTTAATTCCATCTAACATCTTTGCTTGTTAATGGCTCTTGTTTTTTATTGCTGAAAGGAAACATGTTCTAACCAATCTGGACAAACCATGGGCATGTCTATAATTTAATGTCTGCTGACCCCGGTTTGTGGCATTTTTTCTTCAAGTGCATTTTCCCCGGGTCTGTAAACCCTCCCTTGTGTCCGCCTAACATCCTTCTCCAAACTCGGTTCATTTTCTTCTCAGGTTAATAAAAAAAAAATGGCAGGGGCTGGGGGGACTTTACAGTGATGCTCTGAAAAGGCTGTGGAGAGAGATTCTATTGGATATGGAATCAAATCTTAAAAACGTTTGCCTTATTTCTTAGGAACTATGAAATGTGATTTCCTGTAATGAATAACAACTAATTCAATCCAGAGCGCTAAAGCAAATGCCTCCCAATTTTGTCCCTTCAAAGACTGCTTCCTCTGAACTCACTGTACTGCCTCACAACTGGGAGCCCGTGATCGGTTTTGAGGGGCAAGGACTAGGGCTGAAACTGATTGTTCTTGAATGTTGTCAGCTCTGGAAAATTCCTAATATACTCAGGAATGCTATGTTTACAATAGTCTGGCTTCTACACCACAAGTAGACATGAGTCACCCGGATTCATGAACAAAGTGCTTGGATATCAACGTGTCATAAATTTCCCTGGAGGAAGAGACATCATTAATCTCCTTTCCTTTCTTTCCCCAGGGGAAGGAGATAGTGGATTATGGACCCTCTCCAGGTGGTGGTCAGAGGATATCAGACCAGGTAATAGATACACTTAATTATTATTGCTTTCACCCTGAGATCTCAACAACTTGGCTTCCAGGACTGCGGTATTTACCATGGAGAGGCATGCCTACCGTGCCGCCATTTCCAAGATGGCAGGTGTGAGACCCGTCACACCAACGGATCTTCCTTAGGTTGAGAAGTTCATAAGAGTAACAATAGAACCCAAGACGCTGAATTCCCTGTTCCAGCTCTCTATGTTGGCCTGAGCTGTTTCCAAACGGGCTCGAGGAAGCAAACATTCAGCATTCTCTGGTTTTCTCGCCCCCGTCTTTTGTAGCCATTTCTGTTGTCTTTGGGAGCCAAGGGCATGCATGAGGAACCAAATCTTGTAAACACAGTGCCTGAGTTTTGCCCCTGAGATGCTATAACTGCGCAGATAACAACATTGGACTGAAGCTAATAGCCCAGCATGGCTCACGGCAGTATTCTGAGCTTACCTACAGATTCACTGTGGTGTTACTTATGGAGATGACAGATTTACTGTAGCTCAACTTAATAAAATAACATTTATGGGAATATCTGCACAATTAGAGCACACTCCAGGTCATAAATATGCTCCAGCCAAAGCCACATCATACACATTCCCCAACTTTTGGACACCGCTGTTCTTTGGAGATTGATGAGAGTTCTTGCAGGTAACTAGCAGCTGGATACAGGAAAGGTGCCCAAAAAAGGACTCAGAGAAGCTCCCTAGTTCTTAAGAGAGAATTCTACTTCATAACCCATTCCTTTTCAACATGTCCATTACAAGTTGCTATGTTGTATGTGCGTCTCCTGGTTCATTAGCACCTTAACTGGAGACAGCCAGGTGCAATTAAATTTAGCCAAGTGAACACTCACTTTTTACCTGTGTAGCCCTGTGTATGTGTATCTCCCTGGGCCTCCCTTTTCTCCCCTTTAAGTTCTGGGAGTTGGGGGATGCCCGGGTGGCTCAGTCGGTTAAGCGTCCGACTCGTGATGTCGGTTCAGGTCATGATCTCACGGTCGTGGGATCGAGCCCCGTGTCAGGCTATGCACTGAGCATGGAGCCTGCTTGGGATTCTGTCTCTCCCTATCTCTCTCTGCCCCTCTTCCCCACTTGCATACACCCTCTCTTTCTCAAAATGAAGAAATAAACATTAAAAAAAATAAAGCTTAAAAAAAATCTGGGAGTTGGGATAATGATCTCCAAGAGGCCAGAATTAGAAGTTTGTCTCTTCTGGGGTCACTCACCCAACAATCCTAAGCGAGAACAAAACAGGTGGTCAGCATGATTTGGGGGGATTATCTCTGGATTTCACAGTTTTGAACTTCATCTGACCCCTATCCCTGCCTCCCATACCAGTGACCAGATATTATCTAGAGCTGCCTGAAGCTACTCAGTCCTCAGACATGGAACTCACCAGAAGTGGTGGAGCAGCCCCAAAGTCCTATCTTGCCCCAAAATGTCTGCCATCATTTTCAGTGGGATCCCCATAAAACAGTCCTGAGGACAGAATTACTAGTGAGGCAGATAGTTGATTCTTTGACTCTGGACAAGCTCGCTGGGTGGTTTTAGAGCTGTGTAGACAGAGTCTGGGTCAAACTGTTAAAAGCACTTGTGTAGGCAAGCCCAGCATCAGCTAGTGTCACAATGACCAGCTGGAAAGGGACAAATGTGAACAAACAATGGGCTGCTTTCTTTCACCATGCCAAATAACCCGGCCTACTGATTTTCTTTTCCCACTGACTTAATTGTTTTCTCAATGGATCTGACTCACTTCACAGATTGTTTCCAACCATGTGGACACAGCCCAAGTTGCCAAGTGTGGTGGTTCCTGTTCCCTCCACTCCAGTGAGGTAGCTGTGGGGGAGCTCGTTGACTCACCGCCCACGGCTAGCCACGTGACAGCGTTTCATCACACCCTCCTTCTGGGTGCAAGCACTTGCTTGCAGACATGCAAGTCACAGACGCTGGGAGAAAGAGACACATCATACACATGCCCATGCACACACGCACGCGTGCACACGCACACACATTCACCATAGCAAGGAAGTCTGGTCACGACACAGGGAAGTTCAAAGGGCTGGGCATCTTGAAATTTTGTAAATAGCCACTAACCCAGGACAAATTGGGCCCATTAATAATGAAAACAGCCAATTTCATTGATCTGCCTGTCTCACAGTTCACTTGCTTCTCTTCTTGGGATGGCAAAGCTCTCCTTCCGATCGCTCTACCCACTCTTAACACACAGGCCAGGAGCTGGGGCTGGCCTGAATGAGCTCTGTGGAGGCCACACCAGAACTGTGATTGGGGATGGAGTGTAGTCAAGAGTTTAATTGGTCAGTGAGTCACAGAAGCAGATACAAAGGGGTCATTGAAGCAAGGAAGGCCTGAAAGGGTCATAGGGAGCCAGAGTTCATAAGGGTCAGGACGCAAGAGTAGATGAATAGGGAGAGCCACATGTCGAAGTGGGTAAGAGGCTGGTCCAACAAGATGCCTGAGACAGGAGGCTGTGGGTGATGACTGGTTTGTGGTGAGTTCCTGGGCCCCTGTGGTGTGGAGGGAGGCTGGTGCCATAACATCAAGGCCAAGGCATGGCACATGGTTTTGCAAAATCCTTTCTACTAAACAGTTCTTACTACAGCTGAGCATACCCATACTCTATGATTCTAACAACTCCATTTCCAAATATACAGAAATGGATGCATATATAGAACGAAATACCTGTTAAAATGATCAGGACATCATTATTCATCGTAACCCAAATCCATAAATAATCCAAATGTTTCTCGATAGTGGAACAGATAATTGTGAATGACTCAGAGGGTGGAATAGTATACAGCAATGAAAAAGAACAAACATTGCATACAAACATTGAGCAAAAAGAGCTGGCTAGACCATAATGCATTGTGTCTGGGTCCATTCATATAAAATTCCGAAACATGGGGCGCCTGGGTGGCTCAGTCAGTTGAGTGTCTGACTTCAGCTCAGGTCATGATCTCACGGTCCGTGAGTTCAAGTCCCGTGTCGGGCTTTGTGCTGACAGCTCAGAGCCCGGAGCCTGTTTCGGATTCTGTGTCTCCCTCTTTCTCTCTCCTCCCCTGCTCATGCTCTGTCTCTCTCTTCTCAAAAATAAATAAATATTAACAAAATTTTTTTTTAATTCCTAAACAGCCAAAATGAATCTGTGGTGATTGAAGGCAAGTGGCCACTTTTGGAGAAGAAGGCCGGAACAGAGTTAGTGTGACTGGAACAGACCAAGAAAAGCTTTTGGAGTGCTGTGAATTATCTGTTTCTTGATCCAGTGGGAGTGGTACTACTATGTTTACTTTTTGTGTATATTCTACTTCGATAAAAATCTTTTTATAAAAATTCGAGGCAGGTTTTCAAAAAGGAAGCAGGCAAAGAAGACCGTGGACTATGAACGTCCTCTGCCACCAGGTATGTTTCTCACGTGAACGCGCATGATCGTACTTGATTGTACTTGCTCGTACGTGATCGAGGGCGCTCGGTCCGTGTGATCATCTCCAAAATTGGGTGAAGGCTGAAGGCTGAAGGCTGGGGGAGAGTAATCTGCATATTCCTGCCCTTGGCCTAGAGAGGAATGTAGGGAAGGGGGTAGTCGCGACGCGAAAGTAAAGATGAAGTTGAACGCGCATGCTCGGGAGAGTAGAACTCGTGTGAAGCGGTGTGGAAGCAGCGAGGGGGGGCCCCGAACTCTCGCATCTGCATTCTGAAACCACCATCTGACGCCACGCCCCTCAGAAGCACCCACGTTAGTCACCACCAGCTGACACCCCCAGCCACATCTGGAACACCCCGGCTAATCACTGCCCACGACCGCCTACGCCTGTCTTCCCCGCCCGCCAGCCCCTGCCACCTGCCTGCCTGCCACTTTCAGTCCTCACGCTAAATCAATAACAAAGACCTCCGAGGGCTGCCAGGCTTCTCCGCTGGTGCCCCCTCCCCTTAAGCCCACGTCCCCTCCTCCTTTCTCTCAGCCCGATCCATCTGCCCAAGCTCAGATCTGCTCTGGCAGGACTGGCAGGCGGGCTCTCTCCTTGCAGACAGTGTGGCTCAGCCTGGCGTTAGCAGCTGCCGACGCTGCAGTTTAAGAATCACCGTGTCTGGGGAAAGTCCATTAAAAGACAGTAACAATGTATATTGTGCAGTGACCCTGGGGGCACCCAATTCCACCTTGTTAATGATCTCTTTGAAATAGCCAAGGCTATGGAGAGAGACGTGGTTCAGAGGTCACCGGCGCCCTGTTGTTAGGACACAGCTATGTTTGGGCAACTTTCAGGAATCACTCTCATGCTAATGGGGGCAGGTCCTCAGAGACCCACTCAGACAATTAAAATGTTCTTCAGGAGTGTGCTAAACATCCAGTCCCCTGGGCAGATCTGTGCATATCCGGCCTGGCAAGGGGAAAGCTGAAGAGCTGGCCATCCACCCCACGTTGAGGAATGAATGTTTCAGCGGCAAGGCTCATGCTTGTTTCCACCCCGCCCCCTGACTAAGTCAGGACCTTTGGACAAAAGCTACATACCCCAAACAGCCCCCACTGCCTCTACAGTGGTCGTGCGCCAGGCCCTGCAATCCTGCTGTGACTCTGCCCGTGGCTTTCCCGCTAAGAGCAAACGGAAATGCCGGGTGCGGTGCAAGAGACATTATGATAAGCTAAGCTCTCTTTCAGATCGTCTCTCTTTCTCAAATAAAAGCCTCTCGGACTTGATGCCGTATGATTGGTAACAAAGTACTCGCAGTGCGCCTCACTGCGACGAGGGCATAGAAACCAACAGCCAAGCACACTGTAAGGAACACACGTGTGGCAGGGCATGAGAGTATAAGAGCCTCTGGGTAGGGCGATTTATGAGCACTCAGCAAACGTCTGAGTGCCTACTTGGTGCCGGGCTCTGTGCCAGGTGTGGGGCATGACTGCCTGTTCCAAGAGTAACTGGAATCTATGAATATCTTTAAGAATGGTTTAGAAAATCACCTAAGCAGGGACGCGTGTGTGGCTCCGTCGGTTAAGCATCCGACTTTGGCTCAGGTCATGATTCATGGTTTGTGAGTTTGAGCCCCACGTCAGGTTCTGCGCTGACAGCTCAGTGCCTGGGGCCTACTAGGATCCTGTGTCTCCCTCTCTCTCTGCCCCTCCCCTGCTTGCACTCTGTCTCTGTCTCTGTCTCTCTCTCTCTCAAGAATAAATAAGCATTTAAAGAAAAAAGAAAGTAAATCACCCAAGCAGAGATCAGGCAGAAAATGGGCAAGGCCAGAGGCCCGTGGGTGACTCTGTTGGTTAAGTGCCCAACTCTTGATTTCCGCTCAGGTCGTGATCTCATAGTTGGTGGGAAGGAGCCCTGCATGGTGCTCTGTGCTGACAGTGTGGATGGAGACTGCTTGGGATTCTCCCTCCCTCTCTCTCTCTCTCTCTCTCTCTCTGCCCCTCCCTCACTGGCTCGCTTGCTCTCTCTCTCTGTCTCAAAATAAGTAAATAAACTTAAAAAAAAAAATTGGCAAGGCCAATGACATTCTGACATATGTCATTCCAGTTACTTCCCGTTCTTCTCCAAGCATGTAGGGATGATTTGTGGCCTTAGTTCCAGGACCCTAGAATGGGAGAGTCTAAGAGGGAACCCTATCATGTGGCCTGTACCCTCACCTGCCTCTTTCTGGTCACCGGGTCCTGCTAATCCACAGGCTGCAAGGTGGTGAGGTGTTGGGAAAGTGACTCTTAACCCATGTCCTCTGTGGAAGGAGGACACCGGTGCCCTCGCCACCACGCACTTGCTAACGTGAGCAGGTTGTGGAAAGCCCTGAATTGGGAATTCGGACACCCAGGTTCCAGCTCCACCAGAGCATAATCATTTTAGGGAAGGATGCAAGGCCTCACATCCATCCTTATAAAGGGGATGTGCCCCTCCATAGCAGACAAGAAGGGTCCGCAAGCCGGGACTTCCACTTTTCAGAACCTTGCTGTTGAAACATGGACCACTGGAAGCTGCAAAACATCCTTAACCTAACTCTCCATGTTGTACTTGACCACTGTTCAGTCTGACTCAGACATCACATGATATGACAAAACTCTGTCCCCTGTGTTCAAACCATGAGCACTCCCCCCACGCTGACTGCCATTCTGCGAGCACAACTCTGCCCTCTTCTACCTCCCACTCCCTCCCCCGTAATTACCCAAGTCTTCTCCCATTCTAGAATCTTCCTTAACCTCTTAGTTTGTGCGTTCTCCCCAGCCTCATGTGCCTACCTGGGCAGCCATTTCACCTGCTCACTGTCACTCCGGAAGTCCCCACTGTCCCGCCTCAGAGGTCTCTTGCTGCCGAGCCCAAACACAGCCCAGTTTTCTGTGCTGTCTTCCCAAATATTGCTGGAGGTAAAAAAAAAAAAAAAAAAATCATGGATTCATCCCTAGTTAGATGGACCATATTCTCTTCAGGAGCCCATTTACTCAGATTTAATAGACTTTCCCATTATGGTTCTTCTAAAACATTCTCATTCTCTCAAGTCCGTTGCTGTCCTCTTACCCCTAATGTGTAAATCTGTGAAAGCTGTTGTAACAGATTCCACAGGCGAGGTGGCTTCGACCACAGCAATGTATTATTCCTCCTCGTTCAGGAGACTAGAAGCCCAAGATCAAGGTGACAGCAGGGTTGGTTTCTTCGAAGACCACTTCCCTTGGCTTGGACACGGCCGTCTTATTCCAGGGTGTCTGTGATCTAACCTCTTCTCCTTACAGGGACGTGGTCAGCTTAAGGTCCACTCGTATGATCTTGTTCTACCTTAGGCACCTCTTTCAAGGCCTTATCACCAAATAGTCACATTACAGAATACTGGGGTTAGGACGTCAACATATGAATGGGGGGCGGGCACGGTTCAGGCCATACCGCCTCGGAAGACAACCTTGCTTTCTGTTCATTAGAAGACCAGAGCCATCAGATCTATCTTCCTCGTTGCCCTGTTCTAAGCTCCAATTATTCCTGAATCTTCACCACCTTCTCCCTTTCCCCTACCTCAGCTCTAAGTTTCTCTCTCAACAGCTTTACTTGGTGCTCGGGACAGAGTTAAATGTGTCATCCTCTATAGTACTGTTGTGCTTTGCCCCGGGAAGAAAGAAAGCTAAGCTTGCAAGGCACGGTGCGCGCTCGTCTCGTTGCCGGGATCGGTGGTGCCACACAGCACCTCTCTGCTTGGTTTGCTGTCACAGCTTAGTGGGGTAGTGGGGAAAGAGGAGGAGAGTGAGCCTCCAAGAGGTAAGCCCCTCTCGGCCCCCCTGTGGGGAAGCCGTCAGAGGCGCTATTTGAAGCAGGAGCATTTCTTCCTTTTCCGCCATGAATGTTTCATTCTGGAAGCTAGCCCGTTTCCAGGGATGGTTGTTTCCCCCTCCTCCCTCCTAGAGGGGAGTGGCTGTGCCTCGCCCGCCTCTTTGTGCCAAGGGTCCTAGCGCGAAGCCTGGGCTCACCGAAGGACCGAATCCATGCCTGTTGAATGGCTGGATGAATGAATCCTCATTAAAGCCAGACTCCCTGGACCCCACTTGTGGTCTCGATCCCTCCTTCTCTTCCGAGTGCTTCTTCACATATGACTCCCTTTCTCTTGCATCTTTAATATGTTCCTTTCCACAGGCTCAATTCCCTCTACCCGGGATGCATCCCCTCTACATCTCTTCTACACTAAGACATCTCCTCCCTCCCTTCTTGCCTCAGACCATCAAATTACCTCTGTTCCTTCTTTTCCCCTATCAGTCTAAAATTCTGGAGTCACATTTACGTTGGTCTTAGGAAAAGCTCCGCCTGAACGCCCACTGCCCACCTCACATGGGCTATGTCTGTCTCAGAGTATCCCCAAAGCGGAGCTTGAGACGTGGAGTGGGCGGGGAGCTTCTGGGTTCCATAGAAGGCGTTGGGGCACAAATGGAATGAAGCACGAGAAGGCTTTGAGGTGAGGTGCAGGCAGAGCACAAAGTGAGTTTGAGGCCACGTGGGACTCTCCACCACGTCTGTGCCACAAGCGGAGGCAGATCAAGGGGAGGTCGGCAGGATTGGCCTCCTTCCTCCTGTCGGCTCAACCAAACATCAAAGTCCCACACTGCTGACCCTCGCCATGTTTCCAGTCTCTTGGACTGTCTCACATTGGATGAACTTCCATCTCTAGGGCTTGTCTCCCCTTCTTCCATACCACCACACAACTGATGCCAGATTATTTTTCCTAAAGATTAGTTCTAATACCATTAACCTGCTCATAAATCCTCAATGGCTCCCAGCAGACGTCCTAAATATGTCCAACCTCTGAAAGCTGGCATCCAATGAATGCCATTTGTGCTCTGACCCGATTTCATCAGGGCAAAATGTTATTCCTGCTTACTCTTTGGTTTGAATCTTCTCTCTGGAAGGATCTTTAGCCACTTCAACCATGCAGCCCTGTTTTCCTCATTTACATCTTTGTTCTTTTCTTTCTCCTTGCATGTAATTTGCCAGGTTCCCCTACTGCCCTGGGCATCGTATCAGTCTGAATCTCACCTGTCTTTCCCGGCTCATGTATGCTACTTACTTCCTCCATGAAGCCCAAGGGAACATCCAGTCTCCTTCTCTTGAATTCCCAAACCCTTAATCTCTTCTGGCTTATGTCTCCTCTTCCTCCTCCTTATTATTATTGTTGTTGTTATTATTATTATTATTATTTGCAGTGTGGTTACTTTCAAACCTGCCTGCCTTCTCAAGTAGAGGGTGACCAGGTCCTTGAGGGTGGGGGGTTATAGCTGCATCGTCTCTGACTCTCCTATGACATCAAACATAGTGTCATGCATAGAAAAGAAGTCAGGAAAAGGGGAGAGAAGGAAGAGCAGATCTGGTCCCGCACTGAGAAACAGGCCACACAGAAGAACAAATGTTTCGAGCCACGTAAGGCCTGGCATATGCCAGCTGACTCACCCCTCCGATAGACTCCCACCTCCCTGGAAAGGCCTTTACTGTTGCTCATTATCTCACCTGCCTTCGCGCTGAGCGCCCACCTGGAGCCCACCGCCTTCTGCCTGAGACAGCTGCTCCTGATGTCTGGGTAAACGTGGTGTAGACCTCCGTGCGGAGAAGGTGGGTGATGCCGGTGGAAGGAAAGACATCTTTCCCGAGTTCCAGATGGTAAAGGTGAAAACTACATGAAGGAAACATGCCAACTGTCTCCACACTGCCCCCTCTGCTGTGTCAGCTTTACGTCCACAACGACCAGGTGAAAGGAAAAAAAAAAATCAGTCAATCAAACATGGCTTTGACTACATAATGTCAAAACTCAGTATCACTGAAGTGGCAGCTACAGACTGTCACATGGACCCGCTTGACCAGCATGTTTGTCACTATCGTGATAGGTTTTAACCAAATCACCGATGTTTTCCAACACCGTGGCAGAGTCAACTGCTGTCCAGAAGTCTTCAGATCTCCCGAATGACTGGTTGATTTGGTCGAACAAGAGGCCTGACCTGCCCATCAATGACACGGCCAATTCACCTGTTCCTTTGGCTTTGAGCCGAGCCGGGCGCCGTCACAGACGAGCCACACTTAATTAAATCAGCAGTCAGAAAGATTCCGTGGCTCCTCGGTTCCCTGGCCCCAGGAATGGCAGAGGGCCAGAAGTAGGGCCTGTGGGATTATTTATGAGCTGTGGTGAATCACAACCAACTAACTTTTCCTCCTTGCCTCCTGTTTTCATTAGGGTACAGACAGCCTTTGATACTTATTGCTGTCAACGTACTTTGTTTAAAAATCAACCAGAGCCAGGCTGGTCCTGGGAAAAATGGGGAAGGAAGTGGATATTGACTTCAGGATCTCCTCCCTTTCCTCTAATACCACTCCCCTTCACTTCGGATCTCTTACTCCGGTCTCCTATTTCCCAAAGCAGACCCTCCTGCTCTAACGTTTCTTTCACAACCTCAGCCCTCAGCCCTTTCCCCCTCTTTCTCTCCTTCCAGCCAAGCTTACCTACCTTGTGTTGCCATGCATCTCCTCTTGAATTAATCCATCCAACAAACAGATGTTGAACACCCATTTTGTGCTCAGATAGTGACCCATCACACTGGGACGGGAACGTGCACGGTAGTACAATCCTCTTGGACATAATACCTTAATAGAAAAAAGTGATTGAAAGGGCTGGGAGTATAGGTACCAGGGCAGGCTCGGGGAGGAGGGGTCGCCATATGGGGCCACACAAGACTTCAGTGACTTCCTGAAATCAAAAAAAGGAGGAGACCAGTTCTCTGCTCCTTCTCTCTTGGTTGGAAGCTTGGCTCTTTTCTTGCCGTTCAGACAGGACTTTGTATAACATGAAAAAGATGAAGTTCCCCATCCTCAAGGACACTATAATTGATGGTACTCCTTGCCTCACTCACCCTTATAAACTGGAATGAAGGACAGGACCATACAGAAAGTGAATTGGGCTCCTCTCCGTCTCCCCGGAAAAGCAGAAAGCGCAGCTCAGCCCAGGCCAGCGGTCCCAGCCGTAGCATCTGCTCCTGGTGTCCTATTTGTCTTGGAACCCAGCGCGACCACCACGTGATGGATGGTGTTCCACTTGATAGGGAACAGAACGAGCGACGATTTGTCATTCACCATAAAGTACTGCTATTTCATCTGTCCCCGTTCCTAAGGACGCAGCTCTGGCTGTTTGCTCTATGCATCAATTTATAGTTTATCCTAAGACTAATGATGCTGTGTTTAAGAGGCAAGGTGGGGCTTTGTTTTTGTGTTCTACCAACAGAGGATTACATTACTGATTGATCGTACACGGTTGTCTGAGGCAAAAACATTTTGAATTGATACCTGGATTTGGACTACAATCAACTTCCTTGACAATTGCCTCTTGGTGCTGAATATATCAAGGAGGTGCAGCTTTCTAATAGGGCCTCAAGGAGGTTTTGACAATCCCTGCTAGGAGCAAGGGAAGAAGGCACATAGATCATCTGAAGGGCTGGTGTGTGGTTTCCGGGAACCTGAGGACACGCTCGAAGACCCTGTGATTCCAGATGGCTGAAATGGGACAACAACAGCGATGTGCTGGCAGATGTTGGACAGTCTGTTCCTCCTAAGGGAAAAATACAAGTCCTGATTTGTAGCATATCCACCAATTTCCGTGGTGTAAATGCTCCTGCCATGGCCGGTTTCAAGCTACCAATGTGATGTCACCTATCTCAAATCTGGAAGAGACATACACCATTGGCTGAGGAGCTGGTACAAACTGCCCCAACACATCACTGGACAAGGACCAATAGTTACTATTATTCTATCCTGGCCTGTTCTAGGAGTATTTTTTTTTTTCTGATGAGGAAATTGAGGCTCAGAAAAGGTATGTAACTTGCTCAAGATCATACAACTATGAAGGTGAGTCTTCTAACCCAAAGGATACACCCTCTTCCTCATCCCCTAGCGTCCATGGCACAGAGCCATCTGGTCAACCGTGGTCTCTGAGTCCACGGCTCATGGTCTCTCACGAACCAAGCTGCTGGTACAAAGAACAGTGGGATCCAGGAAAGTCCACTTTTGTCTACACCTCTGCTAGTTAAGCCTGATTCATCCAGTTCTTGTCACCTAATGTGTGGTAGTGGGAAAATTCAAGTCTGCCTCCGAGCTCATTTACCAATTTCTTCAGTCCTGCTAACTTTAAGGACAAGGATATAAACTTCCATGGTGACTCTTGCCTGGAGTCTGGGGAAAGGAACAAGATGACCCCTAGGAGATCCCAATCAGAACAATCCAAGAAGCCAATTCAACAACCAATTTGACTGAAAAACCAAATCACTTCCCCTTGGATTTGTTTTCTCCACTTCTAATTTCCACCCACTGTCTTTGCTAGTTCATTTCCTTCCTGAAATTCTGAAGCAGAGGAGGCATCGGCAGTGGGGGGTGAGCGAGGGGGCCAGGGCTGTGACCCGCCCCAGCGCTCCGGCTGTCAGGCTTCGGGGCGGTGCAAAACAGCAGGGCATTAATGGCTATTAATATCCACAGAGGAAGTGTGGAAAGGCCAACAACATAATTACCATTTATTCATCATATCAACTGGTCGTCAGCTCCTTCAGGCAGCGTGTCATAGTGTCCTGGGGTGGGGAGTTGGGGAGGAAGGGGAGAAGAAAGGGGAGAATCAGCCACCTCTTCCCCACCCACCAACCAACCACCCTGTGATAGGGATGTTGGTCAGACTGTACGACACTGGCTCTTAGATAAGCAAGAAGTTGCTGGGCACGTTCTGGATGGTCTAGAATCTCAGTCAAGGAAGATGGCTACCAACTCAGGATGGCAATGGCAGTCTGTCCCCCTTCCTTCAGAGCAAGCTCTCCAGCTGCAGGAGGCTCAGTAAGGCAAGCAGACAGGTTTTGAAAGGACTGTAAACTTCCAGCAATTTCCAGCTCCTGAGAAGGGCTGTATTCTGGACTGCTCACGAAGCCAGGTCATTTCCCGAGCATGCGGAGAAAGGAGGTGACCCAGTCACTCTTCTTGGCACCCTGCTCCCCGATCCTGTCCTGGGAGAATGCAGTAGTTTGGCTTCTGGGGATTCCAGATCTAGACAGGGATGGTGGGGAAGAGATTAGTGCTGTGTTTTTTCTTCCCCGCCCCTGGTACCAGCTTGACTGGCAGCCTGGGCAAAGAAGAGCCCATTCTAAATGCTCCCTGGGGTCCAGAATGGAACTCATTACATCAAACCTGCCGGTAGCCAGCAGCTCTGCTTTGTGAGCTGTGAAACAAATGTTTATCCACCACTCAGTGCAGTTCAGAGCTATTTAAGGAGCTTGAGGTGTTGAGCTACAGGCAAAAGCTGTGTGTGCAAGGCCAGCACTGGCACAAAGTGAGGTGAGCAGATCTAGGGACTGGGGCCTCCAGCTGCCCTGGCTCCAGGACAAGGCCAAAGGCAGAAGCAGCACATCAAGACTGGCTACTATGTACATGTTGCATTTTGCCTTCATCCAAAGCCCTTCCTCTCCTCTCTTTCATTTCTTCTTTCCTCTTTGTCTTTCTTTCTCTCCCCCCACCCTTTCTCCCTCTCTCTCCCTTCTGTTTTCCTTCTTTTTTTCTCTTTCTGCTTTTCTTCATCCCTCCTTCCCTCACCATTTCCTCCCTCCCTCTCTCCCTCCTTCTTCCTTCCTTCCTTCCTTCCTTCCTTCCTTCCTTCCTTCCTTCCTTCCATCTCCCTTGCCTTGCCTTCTTTCATTTCCCCCTTTCATTTCATTTCTTCCCTTGGCTATGTCCTCATTATACTCTAACATGTATTCTTTTCTCTTATGGAAAGTGATGAACCTCACAGAATAAATAGAAGAATAAAATAAAGCTAAAGCCTTTACCCTCACACAACTTTCAGACTAAGGAAAACTCAGCATAGTGTGAGCCCAACGGGTGTTTGTAATGAAGGGACCCAGGTCAGCATCAGAGCATGGGCTGCATGAGCTCCATGGGGCTTTCTTGAGTGACACAGGATGCCAGTCATTCTTGTCTGTGCCGACGGGCTCCAGGGCACAGCATCTTCTGAGCATCTTTGTTTCTGAAAGGCCTGGAGCCCACAGGTTACACGTGAGAAGGCTTGGATCCATTGCCCTGGTTTTCATGGCTTTACTGAAGTGGCCATTCAGCTGGGGTGTACATGGCTTCTGTTGTAAGACAAGTTGAGAGGTATTGGTGAAGGGACCCAGAGAAGGCTGATGGATGAGGGCAAGGGAGGTGGCATTCACCGCCAGGGACTTGACATAGGCATTCTTAATTATTCTCCACAGTAACTATTGTGAAGCTCCTACAGTGCCATAACAAACCATTCAGAACAGTATCTTAAAATAATAATGATCATGTCTTTTGCTCACAAATCTGGGATTCGCCTGGGCTCACTTGGGCAATTTTCCCTGGGGGTCTCTCTTGCAGACGCAGTCGGGAGGGAGCTGGGGCCGGGGTCTTCTCGAAGCCGTCTTCACTCCACGTGTCTAGAGGCTGGGCTGGGAGATCACAAACCTCTGGGGCTCTCGGGCATCTCGACCTGTGTCTTCAGTCTCTCTCCGTGCCAGCTTCAGGGGGTCAGGGCTCTTAGATGGCAGCTGAAGGCCCCCAAAGCAAGAGTCCCAAGGGAGACAGCAGAAGCTGAATAGGCCTTTTCTAATCCAGCCTTGGCGATCTCATAGCATCCTATTTGCCACGTTCCCATTCTTTAAGGCAGCTGCAGAGCCCCCTAGAACATTCCAGGGGAGGAGGCCGAGACTCTCTGCCTTTTGGTCAAGGGGCGTAAAGGAGTTTGCAAACATGTTTTGAAACTGGTCACCAATCGTTCAGTCTGGACTCGCATTGCATATTCATTGTCAATTGGTGATGTGATGTTGGGCAAATTACTGAGTCTCAGTTTCCTTATCTGTTAAGTGGTGATAGTAATTCCAGATTCACAAGATTGTTGTGGGGATTAAATTAATATATATTAAGTCCTTAACATGAAGCTTGTCGTATTATTGGCATTCCATAAATATTAGCTGTTATTACTATTATTATGCCCATTTTACAGCAGAGAAAACGGAGGTCCAGAGACTACGGAGACAAGCCTGTCACGTAACTAGGATCTGAACACAGTCCCAACAGATTCCAAAGTCAAAAAGCCTCCCTGAGCTCCTGATAGCAGTACCTCTCTCCTCTACACAAGCATTAGTCCCAACCTTAAAATCTCTCTAAGTATGGAAATTCGGAATGGTGGGCCCCTGGGCCTCGGCCGAGGGTCTCACCCAGCAGCTAAGCTCTGGACTCGGGAGCCACGTTGACCCTGACCTTGTAAATGCAGCCAGGAAGTTCCTGGATGAGGGGAGCCAGGCCACTAAGTTGGCCTGCCCTGCACCTTTCTAACCTGCAGGGATCCAAAGAGTAGAGATATTAGAGGAGACAGCCCAAAAATAAAGGAAACAGCACACTGTGACATTCTGGGGCAGAGGGAATAATACTGCATCTGACTTAAAGGCAGACATTTCTGAGACTCTGAGTCTTAGTTCCCATCTTGGTGATGGGGACTGCTCGCTCTGCCCACCCGACTTCTATGAGGATCACATGAGAGCCCGAGGGTGACAGTTCTTGGTAAACCACCAGGCCCTGGCCACATATCAGTTATGAATTTAACCCAGCCAAGAATGAGGCGGCCACCTTGAACTACTGCCCAGTTCAGAGCCTGTGTGTGTGAAGCTGGGGAGTAGGCAGCCCTGACTTGGAGAGAGAGAGGGCTGTCGCTTTGGACGATGTCGCGTGGCTTGGGAGCTGATGTGGCTTCAGGTTGCCTGTATACCTTTTGGGCAGGTGTATACACTCACACAGCCAGGCACACACAGAATGAATGCATGCAGTCCGTGCACTGATAAATGTACCTTACGTATACACACACACCTACGTTACCCGTCTCGGAGGTCTGCCCCAGAGAAGTGCTTCAGACCGTCTGTGGCCCCCAGGCTGAGATAAGGCACGTCGATGGCCCAGCCCTGCCCTCAGGGAGCTGAGTGTTGCCTGAAGTCCCTCAGGACCCTGCTGGAAGATGACCATTTTCCTTTGGCTTCTAAAATGCACAACCCTTTCCCAGCTCCAGCCCCTATCAGCCACCGGAGCCCAGCTCCCATGTAAATCACTGTGTACTTAAACAGCCTCCTCCTGATCCCTTGTGAGATCCCAGCCTTTCCTCTTTTTTCTTCCTTCTTCTGCTTCTTCAGTCCTCCTCTTCCTCCTCTGCCACTGTCTCTCTGTGGAAGCCTCTAGAAAGGCATGTGAGCCCCTCCCGCAGACCCTTGAGGCAGGTGCCTCACACTCTTCCCATAGGAGGGGCAGGGAAGGAAGGCAGGTGGGGAGTGGGTCTCTGCAGTCTGGTGCGTGGGCGAACTCCCCAGTTGAGGGAGCTTCCCGAGCCCCGGTTCTGAATCCCGAGAACATAAACTGAAACCCCACAAAGCACAACGCAGAGCTGTTTAAAGGATAGGACACGTGGGTGAGATGGCTGGTCCCAGCTCCCCACCCGTGTTCTTAGGAAAGGAGGACAGAGGGCTTGGGCTCCGAGGTGCACACAGCCTGCAGCGCTCCCCCACCAGGAAGCGGATTTGTTTCTCCCTCAGTAAGAAACTGCTTCCTGTAGGATCCACGGAGCCCAGGTCTCAGCACATGCTGGGAACAGGTGGGGGCAGGACTGGACAGAAGCACTGAGATGGCTGGGGTCCACGGTGCCACCATACGGGCCGGCACAGAGGGGCTCACCCGGGGGAGCCTGAAAGCTGATTCAGCACCCAGTGACACTGCAGGCTTTTCGAGTCAGTTTGATCCTACGAGCTACATGGGGGCAAAACCACAAGCACATGTCTCAGATAAGGAAACTGGGACATGGGGTGGGGGGAGGGTTACGAGGCTCTGTGAGCATTCGCTGTGAAGTGCCAGCAATCTGAGATGGGGAGAGAATGACCGTTTACTGGTCACCAAATACTCTCTGTACTACCTTCTCCCCTTCATCCCCAAGCTCCTTCTAACCCCTGGGGAGTCTGCAGGTCAGATCCACAGCTAACGGGCAAGGCAGGGAGCCACACATGAGTGTCCCTGAGTCCCCTCCTCCATGCTGCCCCCCGAGACTCCTGGCTGCTGGCTCCAGTGTGAGAACATCACTCCCATGGATGGCGTACATGGTCTACAGAATGCTTTCACATCCAGTTGGTCCTACCACATCTTTGCAGAACTGGTTCTGTTATTACTGCCTGATTGCTGTAGTTGTTATTACTTCAGTGTCTCAGGAGAAGAAGTCTCGTTGAGTTGAAGGGGTCTGCTCAGATTCCCAAGACTCGTATGTGGCCAAGCTGGCCATTGAACAATGGTTCCCAAGTGCACGAACCTCACTCCCTACACTGCCACCGGTCTGCTTTGGTCACTCCCCAGCTACAAGCCAGTAGACTTCTCTTCGAATTCCGAAAATTGCAAAATCTGGGTCTTGTCTAAAGGCAGGACAGGGCCAGCTCCCACAAAGCCAGGTTAATCAGGGCAAGGGGCTTGAAGGGCTGGGAGACGTAGCTGAGAGCCATCCTCTCTCTATGGCACACACACACACACACACACACACACACAGATGCACACACACATACATACATACACAGACACACACACACACACACACACACACATACACACTTGCCGTGCTTGAGTGGAAAGGCTCTCGGCTCTCTGCTGTATTTTGCTGTTCTTGGGGATTTGGATCAATGAAGTATATGTGTGAGAAAGCCCAGAGAGTGTGGGCTTAGAGTGACAACATCCAGGAAAATGATAATGCCATTTCAGCTTGACTTCCTTGGAATGGCTGGCCTGGGCTTTGGAGGTGTATGTAAATGATGCGTCCAGTGGTAACAGGAGTCTCCCCAGGTGTTGACTCGGTTTCCCCTCAGCTCCTCTCCCATGTGTTTAAACCACAGAAACTCTTCCAACCTCAGAATGACTGGCTGTAATAGACCCAGAAGGTCTTATAAGAATCCTGGTAAAGGTTATCTAGCTCAAACCCCACGTAAACCCTGCAGGAATGGGGCAATCTCTGCCCATTTTTCTCTAACGCCACTGACCAGTGGGTAGGCTTATGTTATGGACACTCACCACCGTCTCTGAACTGTGACTCTGTGGTATGAGGGCAGCCCAAAACCTCCTGCCCCCAATTCCTTCCCAGCTAGTCTGCTTTATCCAGTTTTGGTCTTTTTCAATGTTTATTTATTTTTGAGAGACAGAGACAGAGCATGAGCGGGAGACAGAGAGGGAGATACAGAATCCAAAGCCGGCTCCAGGCTCAGACCTGTCAGCACAGAGCCCAACGCAGGGCTTGAACTCACGACCCATGAGATCATGACGTGAGCAGAGGTCGGATGCTAACCGCCTGAGCCACCCAGGCGCCTCATAGTCTGCTTTAGTTGTTAAGAATCCCACAGGGGCACCTCTCCTTCAGGGGGTCAGTCATTGCCAACACAGGGCGGGTTCAGGATGCATGCAACCAGAGGAACCGGGGGTACAGGAGAAGGGGACGGGGGAGAGAAGGACGAGAGAGGGGACAGGGACCAGCTTCCCTCCTGCCCCTTTCTACCTTTCACGGCTGGAACGTGGGAAAGTAAGCAGCCATGGAAGGAGACCAGGGGACGCTGCTGCCTTGCACAGCTTTGTTTTGTAGAAAACAAAGCTGGGTCATCCGGGAGCTGGTTCCTCTGGGAGGTGGTGTGGTGCAGAGGCTGAGGGGCTTGGGGATCCGATGACCCTGGCTTTGAACGGTCACCTTACCACCCACAGAGCTCCATATTCTCAGGCTAAGTTCTCTGAGTTTCAGTGAAGTCCTCTGAAATGCGGGGAAAGTGACACCCCATCATAAGCTTACATCGTAAGATCATTAATATAAAATACCTGGCACGTGCCTGGAACATAGAAGGTGCTCAGTAAATATAAACTGTTACTATCAGGTCCAGAAAACTGTTTTGGGAGAGCTGGCATGACCTAACAACAACAATAACCGTGATAACAGCTAACACTTATGAAACGATTAGGATGTGCCAGGCATTCTTCTAAGGATGTTGCATATATTAACTAATTTAATTGTAACAACAGCCTCGTGGGGCTGCTACCACTATTTGCTCCATGTTGCAGATGGAGAAGCTGAGGTGAAAAGTTTAAAACACCTGGCCAACTACATACAATGGAGTATTATTTAGCTTAAAAAGGAAGGAAATTCTCACACACACTGTACCATGGATGATCCTTGAGGACATTGTGCTGAGAGAAAGAAGCCAGACACCAAGGGACAAATATTGTATGATGCCACTTATATAAGGTGCCTAGAATAAGCAAATTCATAGAAACTAAAAATAGCATAGAAGTTACCAGGGGCTGGGGGTAGGGGAAAATAGGAATTATTTAACGGATATAAAGTTTGGTGGGGTTTTTTTTTTTGAAAAATCATTTTTTAAATGATAGCATAGCTGACATATAACAGTACATTCATTTCAGGCGTACAGCATAATGATTCGATATTTATATATATTGTGAAATGACCCCCACGATAAGTCCAGCCAACATCCCTCACCGTACATAGTTACAGACTTTTCTTTTTCTTGTGACGAGAACTTTCAAGATCTCCTTTCTTGCAACTTCCAAATATGCATGATGGCATTAATAACCATGGTGGCCACGTTGTTCATGACATCCCCAGGACTTCATTGTTTTATGACTGGCAATTTGTACCTTGTGACCCCTTTCACCCGTTTGCCCATCCCACCCTCTGCTTCTGGAGACCACCAATCTGTTCTTTGTATCTATGAGCTTGGTGTTTTGCTGTTGATGCTGTTGCTTTAAATTCCACATATGAGTGAGATAATACAATGTTGGGCTTCCTCGGTTTGACCTATTTCACTTTAGCGTGATGCTCTGGAGGTCCGTCCATGTTGCTGTAAATGGCCCCACTGCTCACAGCCGCGAGATGTGTGAAACATCCCTCCATGTCTCTGGGTCTTAGTTACCACATCCAGGAAGTGGGGGAATCGTACCTACTTCTCTGATTGATCATGAGGATTAATGGAATTGTGGATGTAAACGATCAATCACAGTGGCCGGGACCTGGTAGGTATGCAGAGAAATGAGAGTGTCCCACGGCAGGCTCACTCTGGAGCTACTCGCCTTCCGCGTCCTGCTGAAACAGAACGCTGCAGGCAGAGTCACTGGCTTGCGAGGGATCGGAAAGATATACGACCAAAATGCCATCCTGGACACGGACATAGCTGGGGCTGGGTGCGAATGGCTGAGCTGAGGCCCGTCTTGACTTGAGAGAAAGGGAAGAAAGACTTTCATGGATCAGAAGGCTATGGGGTGCCTGGGTGGCTCAGTCGGTTAAGCGTCCAACTTCAGCTCAGGTCATGATCTCACGGTCCGTGAGTTCGAGCCCCGTGTCGGGCTCTGTGCTGACTGCTCAGAGCCTGGAGCCTGTTTCGGATTCTGTGTCTCTCTCTCTCTCTGATCCTCCCCCGTTCATGCTCTCTCTCTGTCTCAAAAATAAATAAATAAATGTTAAAAAAAAAAAAAAAAAGAAGGCTATGGAGGCCGGGGGATGGACACAATGACCTCACTAAGCACATTTCCTCCTCTCTCCTTCTCCCCCACTCAGACCCCCACCACACAGGCAGCTCTATTCCACACCAGACCGGCCCTTTGAGAGCTGGCATTGTCATTCCGTCCTCACCGTTCCGGGAAATGTGGAATAAATAAATGCAGGGTTCCTGAAGCTGTCTCTTTGAAGTTTAAAACAATCCAGGGCAGGCCCCCTTCCCCTGCCCAGAAACCCGAGGCCGTGGCTCCCCGTGCCCTCCCCACCCACTCCTGCTGCCGTCTTCAGCCCACATTAAAATTCCTCTCCAAGGGGTGCTTTAGAGGCAGGGATGGCTGGGGCAGCGATATAATAACCGACAGCAGGACCCCTGGGCAGGAGATTCTGATCGCCCGCACGCCAAGAAAGTCTCATGGAGAGAGCAGGGGAAGCGAACGCCTCTCCACCAGCCGGAGCCGGGCTAATTGCCGCCAGGGACAGGGGCAGAGTTCGCCCAGGTAACAGGTGCGCCTTGTCTTAATGAAGACTGACTTGTTTGCGCAGAGCTGCCTGCAGAGGTAAGAGGCGGGGGACGGGGGTGCGGGCTGCTTGGCTCTGTGCTGGAGGCCACCAAATTAGAGGAGATGGCTTTGTCCCCTTCCCGACCCACCCCGGGGCTGGACGTGTGGGAAGAAGGGGCAGATAAATGGTAACCCCCAAATAGCGCTCGCCTAAAAGGATAGTGGCAACTCTTGATTGTCGGCAGGTGGGGCACTCGCTTTGCGAGGTCTCTCTGGCCTTGTTACTGCCCAGAAAGGTTCAATTAGGGGACTTCGGGGACAGAGATGGGACAGCAGGGAGAGGGAGGAGGAAGAGTGAGAGAGCAGGGCAGGGGGGAAAGGCCAGGAGTGTGCTGTGGGGAGGAGTGTGCTGATGGGAGCGCCGGGTACACAGCCGTGAATGCAATTCAACGATGAATGCTTATTAATACTGTCTGTCATCTGTCTGGCACTGTTCTGGGCACTGGGGATGGGGAAGAGTGAACGCGGCTCCTGCCTGAGCTCTGTCAGGGGAGGCTGACGTGGAAATAGACAGTTCCAGCACAATGCCAGGTGCTATGATGGGGGCTTGGCTGGCTGTCCTGGGAGCAGAGAGGGGAAAAGGTGGGGAGGAAGGAAGAGGAGTTAGGAAGCGGGGAGTGGCGCTTGTGTGGCTCAGCCGGTGAAGCGTCCAGCTTCGGCCCAGGTCATGATCTCATGGTTCGTGAGATCCAGCCCTGGGTTGGGCTCTGTGCTGACAGCTCAGAGCTTGGAGCCTGCTTCGGAGTCTGTGTCTCCCTCTTTCTCTGCCCCTCCCCCACTCATGCTCTGTCTCTGTCTCTCTCTCTCAGAGCTAAAAATAAACATTAAAAAAAAGTTTAAAAACAGAAGAGTCCTGGGGAGCAGGGAATACTTCAAAGGAAGGCTGGGGGGCAACCGCAGTTGATATGGCTAGAGCAGTGTTGGAATAAGGGAGGTCCAATGGGGGACATTCCGAGAAGGGTAGAAGCTCCAAGGGGCATGTAGACATGGTCCACCCATGGGCCCTGGGATGAGAGAGAGAGAGAGAGAGAGCCCAGAGATGAAGCTTCAGAGGTCTGTTGGGGACAGAGTGTGGAGACATGGTCAATACCCAGGAGACAGGGCCTTTTTCTAGGAGACATCAGCAGTTATTGATAGGTTTGGGGTGACCCACAGCTCTGCTGTGCTGTGTCCTCCCAGGGCCACATATCATCAAGAGTGAGCCACAGCACCTGGGGGTTCTAAGGGGCCACTCACCTTTCAACAGACCTTCTCCCCCCGCCTCCCTGTCTTCCCATCGTGGCCTCACATCCTTCTGCAAAAAGGCAGCAAAATGATCCCTGCTCAACAGATGGACGCGGGACACACACAATGGCAGGGACGTGCCCAAGGTAGCTCCGTGTCTGGCTTGAGTGCAGCTGTCCAGTCTCAACCCTGATCTGTCACTCCATCATCCAGGTTTAACTCATGAAAATCACTGACCACCTAACTGGTCGAGGTTGAAAAAATTAAATCCTGGAATGGTCAAGCACAGCCCAAACTACTCATGTCCCAGGCATTTGGTCTAAAAGTCACCACAACCATGCAAAGAAGCTATTCGTTTCCCATGGGAAACCCTCTCTTACCCAGAGAGGGTAAGTAACTTGTCCATCATCACACAGCTAGGGAGGGGCTGAGTTGGGATTTGAAGCCAGGTCTAGGCGACCCGCCATCTTGTGTTCTGTGTACCATCACATCTCAGAATGGTGAGGCTTCTAGTAAGGGTTAGGGGGAAAGCCTGGGGATGAGAACAGGGTGGAGGCAGCATCTCAAAACTGGTCCAGTGCCAAGAACTTGAGTCTCGGTTAATTCCACCTTATGATTTATTAGTTAGGGACAAGGGGTTGGGGAGGACAACACAGTTGTGTTGGTTTTGTGTTGTGATTTTTTTTTTTTTAATCTCTGAGATGTCCCAAAATGTTTACCTTGTAAATTTGTTCAGCGGAGAGGTGGGTAAACACAAGCATTCAGAATGTGAACAGCATCACCCAGCCAGAACGCCTGGCAGGTTTGCAGAGGTAGATGTAAAACACTGCGAACAGCATGTGGGAGCAACGAGGCTCCCGCAGCACGTAGCTCGCAGCCCCCACGGAAGGCCACAGCGTGCTGAGAGAGGGGAGGAGCGCGCTGCCAGGCTGCCCAGCTGTCCCTCGGGGTGCCCCCCTCAGGAGGGCAAGGCCGTGCCATTCACAGCACACCCATTTCAAGCCTCACCGCATTCGGTGAGGCGACACCTCCACAGGTCAGTCTTGTACATGGCACCGGCCCCATCTCCCCGCCCAGCTGCGGAGCATTCACGGGGCCCTGCCTCCATCCAACGTACCACCTCGTGTTCCCAGAGGCCTCCTGGATGGCTCCGGGCAGAAAGCCAAAGACTAGAAGCTAGTGAGCCTCCTGTCACGGGAAACATCGAAGAGGTCGGCGTCTGCCTTGCATAGGGTACCTGCCAAGGGCCCCGATTCTGCAGCCACGCCGGCCTGAATTGGCATTCTGAATCTACCGTTGTTTGGCTTACCTTCTTCCAGCCTCAGTGTACCCATCAGAAATGAGGGGTGATAATGGTATCTAGCTCAGGGAGCCCATGTGAGAAGATAATGCTTGAAAAGTATGAAGCACGGTGCCCAGGACTTAGTAAAGTGCTCAGTATGCGCTAATAGTAATAATGAGGGTGAG
The DNA here is from genome assembly GCF_016509475.1 of Prionailurus bengalensis. Taxonomy (NCBI): domain Eukaryota; kingdom Metazoa; phylum Chordata; class Mammalia; order Carnivora; family Felidae; genus Prionailurus; species Prionailurus bengalensis. The sequence goes on along the minus strand of NC_057346.1, from coordinate 13,845,380 downwards.
GGCCAGAGACATGGTGGTCGTGAGGAAGAGGAAGAGGAGGAGGAGGAGGAGGAGGAGGAGGAGGAGGAGAGTGGTAACTGAGGTGAGGCGCTTAGTGAGGAGTGGTCTCAGCGGGCCCCACTACAGCACACACCACTTTAACAGCCCTGCTCTATCTGCAACGCTAAGCAGCAGACACTCAGAAGGTCACAATAAGAGGGATCCGACCCCCGCCACCCCCCACCCCCCGCCCCGTGCCCCCCTTGTGAGCCGGCCACTCTGACCAAGCCAGGTTCTGTCCCAGAACTAACGCGCACACACGGACGGTAGGATGCCATTCAGCTAGAGCACTGCTTGATGGTTGGCATTTTGCAAACCACTCCCTTATGGGCTGTGAGGACAATGATATCAGAAAGACCTCCTGGTGACTTCACAATTGGGAAAAATAGATGCCCCTAAGTCATACCCTCTGCCCTCGGCTAAGTATCAAACCCCTCTCTTCCCCCGGGAAATTCCTTCTTTCATTTGCTGTAAAGTGACTTCTGCTGAAGTGTGTGTTTTTGAAGTGGAAAATTGAAAGCACACGATTCATTCCAAAAGAAAACTGTTAGTTCACAGCTGAGAAATCACTTGGCTATTGGTCCAAAGGGGTTACTCTGCAGGTTTGAGGGGGGCAAATATGGAATGCTGCTTTCTCCCTTTCTGTGTCCAGAACCACATCGAAGGTGGACCGAGAGCCAGAGAAATGGAGGTCCAAATGGCACCTTTATTACGGATAACGTTAAATGGGAGGGGGTGGCTTGTGTCTGACCAAAGTGACCTGCTACCATGCACCTCAACTGATCTGATTCCCCCAAACGTTAGGATTCCCTGGTGGAGGCAGTCTGCCCACTGTCTTATCTCCTGGCCGACAGTGGATACTTGATGTCCTCTGAAAGCAGACATATCCCCAAAGAGAGGGATAGGGGAGGAGGAAAGGGGGTCACACATAAGCTCATAAATGACAAATCGCTCCTCCTTGCTGGGTGAAGAAGAGAGGCAGCAAGGGGCCAGGGAAACCCCTCCACGCAGAAACCAGAGACCAAGGGGAAAAGCGCTTCTCAGTTTTTTGTTTTCCTAACCAACCGGGCTTCACTTCCTTTTTTTAAAAAATGCTTACTTATTTCGGAGAGAGAGAGAGAGAGAGAGAGAGAGAGAGAGCAGGGGAAGGGGCAGAGAGACAAGGAGAGAGAGAATCCCAAGCAGGCTCTGTGCTGTTAGTGCAGAGTCCGACGTGGGGCTCGATCTCACCAACCATGAGATCATGACCTGACTGAGCCACCCAGGAGCCTCAACTGGGCTTAACTTTTAAGCCTCTGGTCAACCAGGGGTGTGGTTGTGGTGCTCTAAGTGGGGAATGAGCTGTCCCCGCTACATGAGGCCGCTCACCCAGTACTAACCAACTCCTGCTCCCTTCACGGGTCTTCCTGGGACCATCATAAGACAGTGTTGATTTTCTTCCCATGAGGCCCTGAAATGGGTCCGAACAGCACATTAATTAAATTAACCTCAAAGCTCTGCTGTACCCAAGGCTGAAAGTTCAGAACTTATTCTCTTTCCGACCCAAATTTATGTCTAGCCACATGGCCCGATAAACTCATCAGAGGTTCTGTAATGAGATTTAATAGCAGCGTGAAGATACTTCAATAATAAAATGCATAAAGAGCTAATGAAAAATGCATAAAGATTCTTCAATAATAAATGCCAAAATAAGATGCCCCAAATTTGGATATAAACCCTTCCCGTTATCAAATTCCTAGGGAAAATTAGAGATTAAAATCCCACAGAGATTAAAGTCCAAAATCAAAGTTTTTCGCCTCTCTGAATTAAAGTCCAAAGAAAGTCCAAGCTACCCGAGTTAAATCCAAGTGCAGGGAAATGGAGGGAGGTCCTCCCGTTTTCTCACGTAGCTCAATCTCAGGCAGAGGTGCTAACAAGACAACATGAAGTTCTTAGAACAGCCGTCCCCCGTGCCAGTGCTGCCAAAGCCCAGAGTAAGGGCGTCATGGTACCCGAGGAGAAAAAGATAGCTGGAGAAGGTCGTCCAGCTGCAACAAGATTCCCATGGGTGTGTGCCAGCAGCCGAGAGCCCACGACCTTAGCCCTCTGATGCACGGAGTTAGGCTATGGCACTCTTCCGGAAATGTCCCTACTTCTCCCTCCACCTAGAATGTCAGCACATCTCCACATGGTCACAACCCCAAACCTCCTTGGTCAAAATTAACCTCTCTCTGCTCTGTCCTGCCAAGGACAGAGCCCAGAACCTGAGATGGTAGAGTACTGGATGCTGTCTTGAGCCATGACGGGCCATCAGGGAAGACATTCCCGCCCCACTCACCTCTCTTCTGTCCCGCTGCTACCCAGTTCCACAGGGTCATAAACAGGACTAGGAGTGGTGTCAGAAGGGAGCAGGAGAGAAACCCACCACTTTCCCCCTTCGCAGATGACAACAGGCTGGTGACACCTGCTACGGGTGCGGGCTAGACAGAGGGAATGTGGCTTTAATCCTAAATGAACCTGGAAGCTTTGCCAATTACCTGGGGTTGGACATTTAAATATGAGCTGAGTCTGAGCATTATTTAAAGTGTCATTGAGCTTTCTGTCACTGAAAAGTGTTTATGAAAGTTATGGCTCTGTCCAAGTACATACCCAGGGACAGAAGGACATCCCCCCAAATAAACGTAAATGGGGAGTGGGAACCAAGACAAAATTGCTTTGTGATTTCATACTACATGTTAAGCTTGTTCAAAGTACAGGTTACAGCCCCATAGTGTTTGATCTGCACGTCCATTATAGATTTTCCCTAACTTGCAGTGTGGTTACTATGGGCACATCTCTTCTTGGGCCGGTAGACTGTAAGCCTCTTGCAGACAAGTGTCTTCTTTTTCTACCTCTTAAAACCCCTATCGGAGTGTCTGGAGCATGGCAGGTGCTCAGTAAATATTTGCGGATAAAAGGAAGAAAGGGAGAGAAATATAGAAAGAGGGGAAGGAGAAAGGAAAAAAGGTCTGAGCATCCATGAGACTTTTGTGCAGCAAAGGTCATTGGCCTTCAAAGGAACCAGAGGACTGTGGTGCTAGAATTGATGGGCATCTCACCCACATTCTGCAAGGGATTTCTGCTCTTTGAATTCTTTGGTCCAGACCTGCACACAGCTACTTGCCTCTGTCCATCAGCCGTGTAAGTCACATGACTAGGAAAACTACTGGGCTGATGTAGAGATCGTTGGATGGGGAGTCTGGAGTTCCCGGCATCAGGCCCATGGACACCTGCCTGAAACTCATAGTCACCTCATCTGGTACGTGGGCGGTAGCAATGCCTTCTCCATCCAGCTCTCAGGGTTGTTACGGAGAGCATTTGGAAAGGGCAGGTTTCAAACGTGAATGCCAGGTGCTGGCACCAGTCCAAGGTTTCAGTGTCCTTTGAAAGGCTGTCACAAGCCCCAGAAGGCTGGGCTCTTTCTCTCAGTTCTGGAGACTTCCCCACCAGGTGGGATCAGAGCACAATGCGGACAGCCTGGGAGATCCTGGACCGTGTGCTCCCTCTCCTCATGACCACAGCCCTCCCCACGTCCAGTCTACTCTCCTCAGGAGGGAAAATCCAATGAGTAGAAACAGAGAAGTAGGATTTCAATGCGTCGTCTTCACACTTCCACTCTCGGCCCTCCTTGACCTTCTGCCTTCACACAACTTTCTATCAAATGGGCTCAGAACATGTACTGAGAGGCACCCCATTTTCATGTTACGCCGGCCTGCCATTGGCATCCAGTGGCAACGCTTGTCTTGAATCTAGTGCGTCGGTGTGTGTGCCGTGTATACGTGTGTGTAAGTGAGAGAACGAGAGAGAAGGATGCAGGTGGGGGGAGAAAGTGGAAGACAGCGAGAGGAGGAAGGGAGAAGGAGATTTACCATCTATATATATTTTTATTTTACGTAAATGTACATGCTCATTGTAACAAGTCAAATAATAAAGAGATGTGTTCTTAAGCGAATAGTCTCCCCAGTGTGTGGGGCCCTCAGCCCTCACAATCCTCTGCTTCTCACCTAACCCCTCCCCCACTGTGGGCTCCTATCTACATGCACACGTGCGTGCGCACACACACCTCACAGTGTCATCTACCTCTCTCTGCTGCCCCGCTAACCATTCCCAGATGGACACATTTGTTCCATAATCTCCTATGGGCAAAGCCTAGTGACATCCCAGTTGCTGCTCTGGTCCAGAATCCACTGAACTGTTCATGCTCTTCACTTTAGACAATCCTAAAATAGCCTTAGTAAATTCCCTTGGCGGCCACATCTCCCTCCTATGGCGCAGAACCTGCTCAACGGGGACACCCCCCTGCAGGCACCATTCGGGAAGCTGGAGAACTGACTGCGGAAAGTACAACTTCAAGACTAACATCAATGAAATGCATGTGAACATTTCCAGGGCCGAGCAAACCATATGTCTTCATAATTTGATTGTGTCCTGGTCCCAGAGGCACCCCCAGCTCTATTGAACACCGATGGAGTTATTTAGGATCATAAATAATATTATCAGAGAGGGTCCACTGGGTAAACAGAGTCAGTGTGTAATTGTCGGAATGTGATATTGATTGTTCTTCACTGACTAATGAATTATTCTGTTTAAGAGCCCACAGAAATAGTGCACAACATTTCAAGGCAATGGGGCCTTTGAAGGATTTTCTTGAAGAGCGGCCTCTGCCTAGTGGCGCTGACTGCCAGAGCCAAAAGAGAGGGTTTTATCAGCCACCGTTCTGCTATTTGCAGTGAAAAATAACAGAGAACCCCACGCTGTAGGGCCCCCAGCAGGCACGATGGGATCAAGTGGAAGGTGAATAGAGGCAACTACTATATCCAGCCAACCCCAGCCCCCTTCTGCTTCACAGAGACCCAAGTCCGCAGATCTATTATAGAAGGGGCCCAAGATGTGGATTGCTGGGTGGGGGTGTCCAGGGCATATCATTTTATATATTACCTGTAAGCTCTTCATTTTGTGCTTATTTGATGACCTTTCCGTGACAGACTAAAGTCATGCATTTAGTTCAAGACTATTGGAGGGAGTTTCAAAGAGTGGAAGTTGTTGCTAATCTCTGTGCCTAGACTCTCTCTTAAAAGTAGAGCCTCCCTGGGGGAGCAGTGGGAAACAAAATGCAGAATCTCCAGCCAAGGGTCTGTCTACACCTTGGGCCCTATCCCTTTCCCCCAACCTGCCCAGTTTCTACTCAGTTCTCGGCCCTTTGCCAATCTTTATTCTCTTTACGATGGAATGCTTTTTCATGTATTTTTCTCCCCTTGAACTGTTGGACTGTTCTTTTCCTTCATGATTTTTCTAAATTCTTTATACGTTGGGTGTTAATTCTTTACTGAATTTATTTATTGCAAATATATTCTTTCCATCTGTGGTTTGTCTTTCTACTTCCTTTATGCCGTTGTTTTGGCCAACACGCATTCTTAAGTTTAATGTAGTTGAATTTATCAGTCCTTTAATTCATTATGAATGCTTTTTGTTTAAGAAATCTTCCACATCTCATAGTCGTAAATATAGCCTCTTTTATTTACTTCTCAAAGCTTTAAAGTTTGGCCTTTCACATTTAAGTCTTTAGTTTACGAGGAAATTAATTTTATAGTTTATGCATTAGCATCCAGCTTCTAGTGTTTTCCATAAGCATAGGTGATCGCCTCAGCCCAATGCTAGGTTGCCTTTCCTCTTCCCCATGATCTGCAAGGGCACTGTCAGCTATCGAGTTTCTACATATTAGTGGGGATGTTGCTAGCCCTCTATTCTGACCCGTTGGTCAATTAGCCTAGCCCTGTATCAGTTCCATGATACCTTAAACCTCCACACGAATGTTTCCTTCTCCTTCCCACCAGCCCCTTCCAGTGACTCTTTAATCCAAGACCTCCCCGCTCCATGAATTCTTCCCCGATCCTCTGTTTATCAGTTCTCTTCCTCCCCCTTGTTTGATCTCTCACCTCTACCATTCATGGATCACGTACATATATCTTTATGTCTTACGCACTAACTCCTGTGAACAGGCATCTTTTCTTGTGCTTCTTTGATCTCTGCTATGCTCCCACCCCACTCCAACACCTCGCAGCTCCAGAGCCCTAGTAGATGCAATGAATACGTGTTTAAAAGATTCAAAGGTCAATCTGAACTTAGATCTTCAAATCTCAATGGACTTGCCCATCCTGGAAAACGCAGTCATTTGGGCCCTTTGGGATACATTACTCCTCAACCACAGGTTATTTATTTATTTACTTGGCATCTGAGTAGTCCTGGTGGCGTTAGTGAGGCTGAAGAGACATCGCTGAGGAATGAAAAGGCTCTACCTGTCTTTCCCAAGGAAATCTAAGACACCCAGGAGCGTGGGGCCAAATGCTGCAAGAGTAAACGTCTGCCAGGTAGGAGGTGGTACCAACTGCATTCTGAAACCCAGAGGAGCGATGCCAGATCGTCATCCCAGGAGACCGAAGTCCTTTGGCAACCGACAGAGAGAATCCTTGGAGATGCTTGTACTCACTGCCCCCACACCAGTTTACAAAAGCACCTCAGTCTTCCTATTCAGACCTGCATCTGTAGCCTGCAAAGAAGACTGCCAGGAAAGGGACTCCTAGCAACTAGAAATAGCACCGACTCAAAGTCTTGCAAAGCTCCTTTAGAGAAGGAACCTTCCCAGACTGGCTCATGCTGATGGGGCTGCAATATAGGTTCCAACCAGGTGAGGGAGGTAGAGGTTTGCACTGATGTAAAAGGTACCGGGAAAGGAAAGGGGAAGCAGAAGGAATGGAGAAGGTACTTGGTGGTTGAGAAAGGACTCACCACACGCCACATCACCCACTCAACAAATATTGTTGAAGGGCCTACTATATATTGGGGGCCTCTGCTGAGTGCTTGAGCCTCAGGGATGAAGCAGACCCTGTTCCTATTGGCATTCCTGCCCAGTGCCACCCTCAGAGCAGCAGCTGGGCACAGTGGCTGTGAAATGAATCCCTTACCCCCATTCGTTTGCCTTTTTTTTTTTTCTGAGTTCAATCTGCAAGTTAATTCAGAGCAAAAGACAGTTACTTAAATCCAGATATTTTATCTTAATGTGGGTAATTCCCATAATATCATACATTAAGATATCTGATTTCAGCTGCCACCCAACAGGCGGCGGGGATGTCATTTCAGATCTGTTTTATCGCTGCATGTGCATATGTTTCTATTTCGTTTATGGCACATGAGAGGCTGTCATCAAATTGGTCTCACATTCAAAGTGTGGAACAGGAGCAGTGAGATTTTTAACCTTTACATAAGGTGGAAGCTCTGTGTACCGAGTGCATGAACATGTGTGTGCACGTGTGTGCTCATGCACGAGTGTGTGTGTGTGTGTGTGTGTGTGTTGACAGCCAGAAGGAGGGCAGAGGCAGGGAGGATGATATAATCTCTCACCCCACCGCGGACCTGTTGTAGTTCATCTGTATCTACAGCAACTGGAAAACCCGATCTTAAGGAGCCAATGGTCCATTGCATCTCAAAAGCCCCGAAGAGGCTAACCCGGTAGCTTTCTGCTGAGCCCAGTTCATCATTAGTAAGAAGGTAAATTGCAAAGAGGGCACTTTTCTGCTCTCAGCCCTCCTCGCCCCACCCTGTAATCTCAGCCAAATTAGCAACGCTTCACGGGGCTGTTTGTTTGGGGCTGATTCTGCTGCCTCCACGCTGTTGTTCACAAAGATAGGCTGGGAGGCTGCCAAGCGATTAAGTGATCGTGGTTAGCCTGTTACTTGAACTGCTTTCTTCTGGAATATTAAAAGTTTTACAGCCTCAAGCAGTGCACTTTGGCTCCTAGTAATTAATACCGATTTTGCCATAATATCTTATTTTTATGGGCATTATCTTGTTTTTCACGAGCTGCAAAAATATCACTGCAGCTTATGAAATACGTTATAATATCTCGCTTTGCACAATCGTATTTGTGCCATTATCTGGCCCCTGGAGCAGCTAATTTAGCCCACATCGTACAGAGCAATATTTATTTTCCTACTGATTGTTTGAGGGGCTCTTTTCTGACAATGCTGCACATCTGAGCAATTTGCCACCTTGGTCATAAACTTGTCCTTCGAAAGGGGCCATCTCTTTTGATCTTGTCTGACATCTAATAAACCTGGGTCCTCTGTCCCTCTGACCTTTTAAAATATATTCCCATTATATATTTTTAATACATTATGTTTCATTTGTGTATTTGTCTCTCCGCCAGACCATGAGTTTCTTGAGGACAGAATCTACATCTTTTCACCTCTGTGGTTGGGTTCCTATTTCAGAACCTGATGCGTTGTACATGTTCAGTAAATATTTGTTGAACGATTGACTGTAACCTTGTTTAACACATTAAATAAGTTTGTATAGGCAAAGAACTTAGCAAAGGACTTTACATAGAGCAGACATCCAATACATATTGGGTGTTAATTTTATATGAATTAACATGAAGCCCTGATGTGTCTGTCTTGTAATTTGTACCACTTGGTCCTAACTCTAGCCCTTGGGTTATGAGCCAGCATCGAGAAGCCTGAAAGTGCTACTCTGAGCAGTAGCCTTGCTGGGCTACTGCCCATCCTCTGGCCAGTGTCGAGGGCAAGGCCACTGGGCCCCACAGGGGGTGGGGGCTGGTTGGGGACAATTCACCTTGTCCGTCTGCCTCGTAAATGCTCACATCTGTGGAGTATACGCATGTATGTGAGGAATTTTCATAAATGCCATTTTATTTGATCCTCTTTAAAAGCCAGTAATATAGAAGGAACTATAACATTTTATCTCCATTTTACACATACTTTGTGGTGTCCTGCCCAAGCCCATACATCTACGAAGGGTAGGAGTGGACTTGAATCTAGGATTTCTGACTCGACTGAGAAAGCTTCTAGACATCTGGCACAAATAGACCTGGTTACCCCCAAGTAGCTCAATGTGGCATGATTTGGGGCTGAAATGCTGTACTTGCCACTCTCTAGAAAACTGAGGCAGAACGCTTGTCTCCCAACCCCATCTGCCCCTTCAGTTTATGACTTTGCTCCTGGCCATGGCCCAAAGTCTCCCTGATGCCTCAATCCGTTCATGGAATCGACAAGCATAAAAGCCATCAGCTGACTGGACTGCTGGAGCCCAGGGGGTTCATGGCACACTAGTGATCAGGAGAAATGTTGTCTGGTGCTGGCATTGAGGAAGGTCTTAGAGCATGGCAATGGCATTCTTTTATTTTCCCAGCTTTGGGCAGTGGGAAATTCAGTCTGTTCAGAGAGAGAACCCTTGGTCACCCACACTCATAGTATTCAACATGGTGGGTGTTAAGGTATAGAGGGGAAAGTATATTCCAGTTCTACCACGGATTCTACCATAATGTTACCTCGAGCAAATGAAATTCCCACTTAAAGGCTCAGTGGCCTCTTCAATAAAATGGGTGGAGGAAAAAAAATAAGATGCAGGCACTCTAATAGAGCCAGTGAGATGTTATATGAGAAATGTGCTTTAGAAACTAAGGTCCTTACAAATGGAAGGGATTATTCTTCTAGAAGTAACTTCTATGACTCAAATTGCATCTGTCATGCCCCTCAAGTCTAGCCTGGCCATGACTTTTATACACCTATTCCATGTTTTAGCAGCAGAACCATGGTGACTCAGCAGAGGGAAGGATGGCCACATGTTGGGGCCAAGCCCTCCTGGATTTGGGCTGCCCATTGGACCACTGTGTGTAGAAATAGTATGAGTACAATGTAAATGATTGTTGAGTTTTTAGCATTAGCCATAAACCTGGTTAATATCTCAGTAGTTTTTTTTTTCTTTTTATTATTAATTTTATTTTTTTAATTTACATCCAAATTAGTTAGCATATAGTACAACAATGATTTCAGGAGTAGATTCCTTAATGCCCCTTACCCATTTAGCCCATCCCCCCTCCCACAGCCCCTCCAGTAACCCCCTGTTTGTTCTCCATATTTAAGAGCCTCTTATGTTTTGTCCCCCTCCCTGTTTTTATATTTTTTTTTTGCTTCCCTTCCCTTATATTCATCTGTTCTGTGTCTTAAAGTCCTCATATGAGTGAAGTCATATGATATTTGTCTTTCTCTGACTAATTTCGCTTAGCATAATTCCCTCTAGTTCCATCTATGTAGTTGCAAATGGCAAGATTTCATTCTTTTTGATTGCCGAGTAATACTCCATTCTATACATATACCACATATTCTTTATCCATTCATCCATCGATGGACATTTGGGCTCTTTCCATCCTTTGGCTATTGTTGATAGTGCTCCTATAAACATGGGGGTGCATGTGTCCCTTCAAAACAGCATACCTGTATCTCTTGGATAAATACCTGGTAGTGCAATTGCTGGGTCGTAGGGTAGTTCTATTTTTAGTTTTTTGAGGAACCTCCATCCTGTTTTCCAGAGTGGCTGCACCAGTTTGCATTCCCACCAGCAGTGCAAAAGAGATCCTCTTTCTCTGCATCCTCACCAACATCTGTTGTTGCCTGAGTTGTTAATGGTGCCATTCTGACAGGTGTAAGGTGGTATCTCATTGTGGTTTTGATTTGTATTTCCCTGATGATGAGTGATGTTGAGTGTCTTTTCACTTGTCCGTTGGCCATCTGAATGTCTTCTTTGGAGAAGTGTCTATTCATGTCTTTTGCCCATTTCTTCACTGGATGATTTGTTTTTTGGGTGTTGAGTTGATAAGTTCTTTATAGATTTTGGATACTAACCCTTTATCTGTTATGTCATCTGCAAATATCTTCTCCCATTCTGTTGGTTGCCTTTTAGTTTTACTGATGGTTTCCTTCGCTGTGAAGAAACTTTTTATTTTGATGAGGTCCAAATCATTCATTTTTGCTTTTTTTTTCCCATGCTTCCAGAGATGTGTTGAGTAAGAAGTTGCTGCGGCCAAGATCGAAGAGGTTTTTGCCTGCTTTCTCCTCGAGGATTTTGATAGCTTCCTGTCTTACATGGAGGTCTTTCATCCATTTTGAGTTTCTTTTTGTGTATGGTGTAAGAAAGTCATCCAGGTTCATTCTGTTGCATGTCGCTGTCCAGTGTTCCCAGCACCACTTGCTGAAGACACTGTCTTTATTCCATTGGGTATTCCTTCCTGTTTTGCCAAAGATTAGTTGGCCATAAGTTTGTGGGTCCAATTGTGGGTTCTCTATTCTGTTCCATTGATCTGAGTGTCTGTTTTTGTGCCAGTACCATACTGTCTTGATGATTATAGCTTTGTAGTATAGCTTGAAGTCCGGGATTGTGATGCCTCCTGCTTTGGTTTTCTTTTTCAAGATTGCTTTGGCTATTCGGGGTCTTTCCTGGTTCCATATAAATTTTAGGATTATTTGTTCTAGCTTTGTGAAGAATGCTGGTGTTACTTTGATAGGGATTACATTGAATATGTAGATTGCTTTGGGTAGTATCGACATTTTAACAATATTTGTTCTTCCTATCCAGGTGCATGGAATATTTTCCCATTTTTTTGTGCCTTCTTCAATTTCTTTCATAAGCTTTCAATAGTATTCAGTGTATAGATTTTTCACCCCTTTGGTTAGATTTATTCCTAGGTATTTTATGGTTTTTGGTGCAATTATCAATGGAATTGATTCCTTAATTTCTCTTTCTGTCGCTTCATTGTTGGTGTATAGGAATGCAACCGATTTCTGTGCATTGATTTTATATCCTGCCACTTTGCTGAATTCATGAATCAGTTCTAGCATTTTTTTGGTGGAATCTTTTGGGTTTTCCATATAGAGTATCATGTCATCTGCGAAGAGTGAAAGTTTGACCTCCTCCTGACTGATTTGGATGCCTTTCATTTCTTTGTGTTGTCTGATTGCTGAGGCTAAGACTTCCAATACTATGTTGAGTAACAGTTGTGAGAGTGGACATCCCTGTCTTGTTCCTGACCTTAGGGGGAAAGCACTCAATTTTTCTCCACTGAGGATGATATTAGCATTGGGTCTTTTGAATATGGCTTTTATGATCTTGAGGTATGATCCTTCTATCCCTACTTTCTTGAGGGTTTTTATCAAGAAAGGATGCTGTATTTTGTCAAATGCTTTCTCTGCATCTATTGAGAGGATCATATGGTTCTTGTCCTTTCTTTTATTGATGTGATGAATCACATTGATTGTTTTGTGTATATTGAACCAGCCCTGCACCCCAGGTATAAATCCGACTTGGTCGTGGTGAATAATTTTTTTACTGTATTGTTGGATCTGGTTGGCTAATACCTTGTTGAGGATTTTTGCATTCATGGTCATCAGGGAAATTGATGGATAGTTCTCCTTTTTAGTAGGGTCTCTGGTTTTGGAATCAAGGTAATGATGGCTTCATAGAAAGAGTTTGGAAGTTTTCCTTCCATTTCTAATTTTTGGAACAGCTTCAAGTGGAAAGGTGTTAACTCTTAAATGTATGGTAGAATTCCCCTGGAAAGCCATCTGGCCCTGGACTCTTGTTTTTTGGGGAGATTTTTGATTACTAGTTTGATTTCTTTACTGGTAATGGTCTCTTCACATTTTCTATTTCTTCCTGTTTCAGTTTTGGTAGTGTATATGTTTCTAGGAATTTGTCTATTTCTTCCAGATTGCCCATTTTATTGGCATATAATTGCTCATAATATTCTCTTATTATTTTTATTTCTTCTGTGTTGGTTGTGATCTCTCCTCTTTCATTCTTGATTTTATTTCTTTGGGTCCTTTCCTTTTTCATTTTGATCCAGCTGGCTAGTGGTTTATCCGTTTTGTTAATTCTTTCAAAGACCCGGCTTCAGGTTTCATTGATCTGTTCTACTGTTTTTTTGTTTGTTTGTTTGTTTGTTTTTTTGGTTTCGATAGCATTGATTTCTGCTCTAATCTTTATTATTTACTATCTTCTGCTGGTTTGGGGTTTTATTTGCTGTTCTTTTTCCAGCAAAGGTGGAGGTGTAAGGTGCAAGGTAAGGTTGTGTATCTGAGATCTTTGTTCTTTCTTTAGGAAGGCCCGGATTGCTATATACGTTCCTCTTATGACTGCCTTTCCTGTGTCCCAGAGGTTTTGAGTTGTGGTGTTATCATTTTCATTGGCTTCCATGAACTTTTAAGTTTCCTCTTTAACTTCTTTGTTAGCCCATTCATTCTTTCATAGGATGTTCTTTAGTCTCCAATTATTTGTTACCTTTCGAAATTTTTTCTTGTGGTTGATTTCGAGTTTCATAGTGTTGTGGTCTGAAAATGTGCACGGTATGATCTCAATCTTTTTGTACTTGTTGAGGGCTGATTTGTGTCCCAGTATGTGGTCAATTCTGGAGAACATTCCATGTGCACTGGAGAAGAATGTATATTCTGCTGCTTTAGGATGAAGTGTTCTGAATATATCTGTTAATTCCATCTGGTTCAGTGCATCATTCAAAGTCATTGTTTCCTTGTTGATTTTTTTGATTAGATGATCTGTCCATTGCTGTGAGTGGGGTGTTGAAGTCCCCTACAATATGGTATTTCTATCAATGGGTTTCTTTATGTTTGTGATTAATTGATTTATATATTTGGGTGCTTTCACATTTGGTGCATAAATGTTTACAATTTTTAGGTCTCAGTAGATAGACCCTTTAATTATGATATTATGCCCTTCTTCATCTCTTGATACAGTCTTTATTTTAAAGTCTAGATTGTCTGATATAAGTATGGCTACTCCAGCTTTCTTTTGTTGACCATTAGCATGATTGGGGGTTCTCTATCCCCTTACTTTCAATCTGAAGGTGTCTTTAGGTCTAAAGTGGGTCTCTTGTAAACAGCATATAGATGGATGTTTTTTTCTTATTCATTATGTTACCCTATGTCTTTTGATTGGAGCATTTAGTCCATTGACATTTAGCATGAGTACTGAAAGGTATGAATTCATTGCCATTATGTTGCTTGTAGAGTTGGAGTTTCTGGTGGTGTTCTCTGGTTCTTTCTAGTCTTTGTTGCTTTTGGTCTTTATTTATTTGTTTTTTATTTTTTCATCTTTTCTCCCCTCAGAGAGTCCCCCTTAAAATTTCTTGCAGGGATGGTTTAGTGATCACAAACTCCTTTAATTTTTGTTTGTCTGGGAAACTTTTTATCTCTCCTATTTTGAATGACAGCCTTGCTGGATAAAGAATTCTTGGCTGCATATTTTCTGATTCAACACATTGAATGTATCCTGCCACCCCTTTCTGGCCTGCCAAGTTTCTGTGGATGGGTCTGCTGCAAACCTGATCTGTCTTCCCTTGTAGGTAAAGGACTTTTTTTCCTTGCTGCTTTCATGATTCTCTCCTTGCCTATTTTGTGAATTTGACCATGATATACCTTGTTGATGGTCGGTTTTTGTTGAATCTAATGGGAGTCCTCTGTGCTTCCTGGATTTTGATGTCTGTGACTTTCCCCAGGTTAAGAAGGTTTTCTGCTATGATTTGCTGACATAACCCTTCTACCCCTATTTCTCTCTCTTCCTCTTCTGGGACCCCTATGATTCTGATGGTGTTCCTTTTTAATGAGTCACTGATTTCTCTAATTCTTAAATCGTGCTCTTTTGCCTTAATCTCCCTCTTTTTTTATGCTTCATTATTCTCCATAAGTTTGTCGTCTATATCACTGATTCTCTGTTCTGCCTCATCCATCCTTGCCACCATAGCCTTCATTTGAGATTGCAGCTCAGTTATAGCATTTTTTATTTCATCCTAACTAGCTTTTACTTCTTTTATCTCCACAGAAAGGGATTCTAATCTATTTTCGGCTCCAGCTAGTATTCTTTTTTTTTTTATTTTTTTTAAACATTTATTTATTTTTGAGACAGAGAGAGACAGAGCATGAACGGGGGAGGGTCAGAGAGAGAGGGAGACACAGAATCCGAAACAGGCTCCAGGCTCCGAGTGGTCAGCACAGAGCCCGATGCGGGGCTTGAACTCATGGACCGCGAGATCATGACCTGAGCTGAAGTCGGGCGCTTAGCCGACTGAGCCACCCAGGTGCCCCTGGAGCTAGTATTCTTATTATCATGATTCTAAATTCTGGTTCAGACATCTTGCTTGTATCTGTGTTAAGTCCCTGGCTGTCATTTCTTCTTGCTCTTTCTTTTGGAATGAATTCCTTAGTTTAATCATTTTGAAGGGAGAAAAGGAATAAATGAGGTAAAAAAAAAATTAAAATTTGGGGCGCCTGGGTGGCGCAGTCGGTTAAGCGTCCGACTTCAGCCAGGTCACGATCTCGCGGTCCGTGAGTTCGAGCCCCGCGTCGGGCTCTGGGCTGATGGCTCGGAGCCTGGAGCCTGTTTCCGATTCTGTGTCTCCCTCTCTCTCTGCCCCTCCCCCGTTCATGCTCTGTCTCTCTCTGTCCCAAAAATAAATAAACGTTGAAAAAAAAAAAAAAATTAAAATTTAAAAAATTTAAAAAATATTAAAATTAAAAAATTAAGCACACACACAAATCGAATAAATGATGTTACATCCTAGGTGTGTTTTGGTCTGGGTGTTGAAAGGGGCTTGACAGATTAGAGAAAAAAAGGGGAAAGAAAAGAAAAAGAAAGAAAAAAAAGGAAATAATTTGAAAATTGAAAAAAATGGGGGTGCCTGGGTGGCGCAGTCGGTTAAGCGTCCGACTTCAGCCAGGTCACGATCTCGCGGTCCGTGAGTTCGAGCCCCGCGTCAGGCTCTGGGCTGATGGCTCGGAGCCTGGAGCCTGTTTCCGATTCTGTGTCTCCCTCTCTCTCTGCCCCTCCCCCGTTCATGCTCTGTCTCTCTCCGTCCCCCAAAAAATAAATAAACGTTGAAAAAAAAATTAAAAAAAAAAAAGAAAATTGAAAAAAATGAATACACCGAAGTAGACTAGAGTGAAATGATGGAAGTAAAATGGAATTTGAAAAAAATCACACAAAAGTAAAAAATATAGAAAAAAATTAAAGAAAAATGTTTTAATAAAAATCGAAAATAATGAATTTTTCTCTTTCTGTATTCAAGAAAAAGAAAAGAAGTGAAAAAGAGAGAAAAGAAAAAAAAGAAAATTGAATAGATGGATCAGTGAACAGACTGAAATCCAACTGAAATTACTTCATTTTCCCCTAGAAGTCAAACTATGAAGCACTTTATAGTCCATAAACTAAGCAGGCGGAGAGATTGTGGTCCTGGAGCGCGAGGTTGGTCCCGTTGGGCGGGGCTTAGTGTAATCGCTCTGTTCTCCACTAGATGGCGCTGCTTAGCTTACTGGGGGTGGATTATCGCGGCGTTTGTAGGTGCATTTGCACATGCGCCGGAGCGGTGAAATGGCGTCACCCAGGTACCTGGTCTCTAGTATCTGAATTCTCTTCTCCCCAATCAGCAACTGCACACCTGTCCTTTGTCTTCGGCTGCCATCCACTCCCCACATTTACACTGTTTGTGACCAAGCGCCAGGCAGCACTTCCCTCCTGAGTTCCGTCTCAGATGCGACTGTTTTTCCTGACCCCTCACTTCTGAGGGACTGCGGCTTTGACCTGTTCTGCTCCTCAGCTGGAGGGTCTCACTGAGCACTGGCCAGGTGCCGGCCGCACCCAGGATCGTTCACAGGACCGGGCTGCTGCCGATGCCCAGAGACTGCAGCGGGGTGCCGGCCCGCCCTAGAAAAAGTTCCCGAGATCGTGTAGCAGCAGCGTTTCCGGGATTATTGAAAACAACACACACCTGGCGCCAGGCTTCCCCCTTAACGACCTCGTTCCAGCGCCAGCGAACGTGGTGGTTCTCCCGGGTCCGCTGGGGCCTTGCCTTTGGGGGACCCACACAGCCTCTACCCGATGTCCTCCCAGCAGGGGAACTGCCTCCCTCCGTGTGGCCCGAAGAACCCTGGACTCCGCTCTGCTCCTGGGGATTCGCCCTTCCCACCAGAGCACCACCAGGTATGGAGCCGCGCCGTTTCAGCCTCTGCGCTCCCTGTTTTTAGTCCTAAAGGAATTTAAACCCTCTCCTTTCTCCCTTTTTGGTTCAGTCCCTGCGGCTGCTTCCACTTTTCCGCTTTCTCTCCAGCTGCTTTTGGGGAGGGTGCCTTTCCTACACTCTCTCCCCTGTCTCCGTCCTCTCTCCACACACAAAAACAGCCCCCTGCCCTCCGTGGCTTCTGTCTCCCCTAGCTCACCTCTCTGCGCCGCATACCTGCTGAATTCTGTGGTTCAGGTTGTGCAGATTGTCGTGTTAATCCTCAGATCAGTTTTCTAGGTGTGCAGGATGGTTTCGTGTCGGTCTGGCTGTATTTCATGGTTGCGAGACACACAAAAAATTGGATGCTGTTCCGCCATCTTGGCTCCTCCCCCAGACAACATCTCAGTAGTTTTATGAAACATTTCCTACGTTTGAATATATTTTGAAAAATTTTGTTGGTTTTTGTTTTTAATTGTGTCTTACAGTTAAAGTTTGTAGATTTTAATAAGCAACGATTTTCAAAGATGCAATAATCTTCCAACAAATATTTATCTGTCTTTTATGGACCTACAGACTGCACTTTGAAATCCATGAATATACTTCCTTGAGTTTCATAGTTGTCTTTCAAGCTTAGTGATAAGGAGGAAGCACAAGAAAAATTTCAAGTTTTTATGTTGTAAACACTAATGTATTGAACTTGCTATACGTTGAAGAGGGAAAAATGCAGAAGACGCCATCTGACCCAATGATCTTGAGCTTGCTCAGAACCTAGAACAATGCCGAGATCATCTAGCTTCAGATAGTAATTCACTTAAATACTCCTTTTTCACTAATGTTTGAACGCGTTGAACTTTGAAAGCTTACTAACTTTAGGTTGTAGGTCTCATAGAAACCATCTGAAATCAGCATTTCAACTATGGAATTATGGAATCTCAGAATTAAGGAAACCTGAGAGGTTATTTTTCTAACTCAGTCTTTATCCAGTTGTTATATTTGGTCATGCTACTCCTCATCATACAAACATAGTAGGACTTCTCTAATGTGGGGAGCCTTTCTTGTTCATCTTTGTGTCTCCTATACTGTGGCTCTGAGTCCCCTATCACAGAGATGCGAGCATAGTCAATGCTAAATAGATAGCTGTTGTTTGAGTGAATGAATGAATGAATGAACGAACAGAGAAGATAGGAATGAATTTTCCTTGCATAGGTAATATGCCTCTCAGCTCAACTAGTACAGAAGCTGCTTTGCTTGTTAACGGTGACTTGAAATCATTTCACTCACTCAGTAAACTTGTATTCATTCAGTCATTCACAGAATAAATATTTATTGGGTGCCTGCTGTATGCAAGCACTGTTCTAGGCACTCAGACCACATCAGTGAATAAAACAGACAACATTTTATTCTCTTAACCTAACCTTCTAAGGAAAGGAAAACAAATGGTCAATCTAATTAGTCGATGTTTAAAGGAATAAGAGGGCTGGATGTTTCTACTGATTTCACTGCTTTTGCAACATTTAGGCATTTGGTCTAGGCATGTGGGGAAGAACAAGGTTGGAAATATACAGAAAGGAATCAACATTGGTACAATGTGAATGAATGGTACAGTTGCCACAGACTTTTGATTCATTGATTTTAAAGCACTACCTACAGAGTTTTCCTACCATACCTATGGTCTGAGTTATTCAATTTTTATATTCCACAAGGACTGTATGAAGATTGTACGTCTATGTGTGTGCTACCCAGATTACTATTTATCTGTCATTTATTTTAGAGAATGGTAGTGCTGACAATAACTGTTATCTGTGTGCGCGGCCGTGGCTGAAAAGACCATCCTGGGACCAACTGTCCTTTCCACACTGTGCACACAAGAAGATTACTCTTTGGTTTGGGAAAGAGCGCACTGTTTGCAAAGTCAATGATTGTTTACTGCTCAACTTTGGCCCTCAGCTCAGAGGAGTTTTTGCTCCAGAGCAAGCCCCTCTGTCCCTCCCCCACCCCAGTCCCCACTCCCTCCCTCAGCCTGGAGCCTTCTGTGGCCATGGGCTCAGCGGCTCATCTGACATGACATGACACTCTTCTGTGACACCCAGTGATTTTGTTTCAGGGCCATAGTTGGGTTTGGAGTCTCTTTTCAGCTGTCCACTTACTCCTTTATGTGTGACCTAGGCTGTGGGTCTTTTAAAATTATTCTTTGCCTATATAGATGCTCACTTAGTAGGTAAGGAAGGTGTGTCTGTTTCTTCCCAAAACAACAGCTTATTTTGGTATAAAGAAACCACCTACAAATCACGTTGATCTGTGTTTTACAAGGTAAGGAGACACATTTTTAATGGTTTTTTGGACACTTTAGGATCATATAGGCACACATTTGCGGAATTAATGCAACTCAAATATAATGCATAGTAGTAAACGATATAACTTAATAAATCATATATTATATACATGTATATATCATATATGTCATCTTTTACATAAGGAAGCATTTATTGTATCTGTTAGTTGCTGCCAACCTTATCTCTCTCACCGAGGTATAAGATCGTAGGGCACAGGCCATGGCCTAGGGTCATCTTCCATTTGTGATAGCACACTACGGTGCATAAGTGGCTACCCATTGCCTATTTATTGAATGATAAATACATTTTAAAATTATAAATTATTATAAATATTATAAAAAACTGAGGCCCAGAGAGGATCTAAAAATCTAAGCTAAATCCTATCTGCCTATGAACAAAAATAATATGACCAGCAACTGAAGGCATTAATTTAATCATTTACTCTTTCTAACAACTATGCTCTAAAATAGTCAAGGCTAGGGGTCCCTGGGTGGCTCAGTTGGTTCATGATCTCACGGTTCGTGGGTTTGAGCCCCGTGTCAGGCTCCGTGCTGGCAGCTTGGAGCCTGGAGCCTGCTTTGGATTCTGTCTCTGTCTCTGTCTCTGTCTCTCAAAAATAAACACTAAAATAGTCAAAGCTAGGTTTCATTTTATATTTTTAAGTTTTATTTTTTATTTATTTTGAGAACAAGAGATGTGGGAAGGGCAGAGAGAGGAAAGAGAGAGAATCTCAAGCAGGCTCCACACCGTCAGCCCAGAGCCCGGTGTGAGATCCGAACCATGAGATCATGACCTGAGCTGAAACCAAGAGTCAAACGCCTAACCGACTGAGCCACCCAGAGGCCCCAAGGCTAGCTTTTCTATCCCCTCATGACAGGTAAAGGAACTGAGGCTACCAGGGTAAGTTCATTTGTTCAAAGTCACACAGCCATGTCTACAAAGAGAGTACACTCACTAAATACCTGCCGAAGTATTAACCAAAGCACCTATTTTGTACTCAGCAACATGCAAGGAGCTCTGGGAACAGTAAAAGTATAAAGCATGGTCCCTGCTTTCGCAGAGCTTTCCATCTCGCTGGAAATTTCCGGTATCTGCAAACAAACATTTGGATAATCATGAGAAGGGCCAAAAGAAGCATGATAGACCTTAAGCAGTGTGATGACCAGAGAAAAGGGTAGACCGGTGCGGGTGGCAGTAATCAGGGACAATTCTCAAAGGAGCCGAGAACATTGATTCAAACATTAACAATGCTTTTGTCTTCAGGGCCACTGAGACTTACATGATACCTGGGGGAGGAGGTAACTCCGGTGCCATATATCTTCATTTCCCTCTCGTCCCTGATTGGCAGAAAGACAGGCAGCGCCAGCAACCACCTGAGGAGTAAGGGGAAAGCCATGCTGTCCCGAGCAACCCCATTTTAGGCACAAATGCCTTCTTCCTTGAGCGGACGTGGGGGGCCCCTCTATTAACAGGGCCCCATGCCCTGAGGGCATCACTCCCTGGAGGAACCCAGGGAGAAAGGTTGAAGGGGCAGACGCCCTCATCCCCAGAAAGTTGCCCAGACCATTTAATTAGTGTCCCTGGGCTTGTTACATCTGCCACTGTTTTCCCCCAAGGGATGCAGTCGGGCCTCACTTGTGCGACTGTTATCTTTCAAGAGCTCAGAGCAGAGCTCTTTTTCAGTAACCTCATCAAAGGATAAGCTAGGATTCAGATAAGCTTTTCAAGGAGGAAGTCAGGGTTATAATTTTCAGAGACTTCTGAATGTCACCTCCAATTTTCGACTCTTCAGTTCAAATGCCAGTTTGGGGGAGCCAGGCAGCCTCAGATATTGAAATGGCAACCTCTGACCTCCGTCCTTCTATATTCCTGGTCATCTTAGAGGCTGGCAGATCCAAGAGTTGAAAGTGCTAGAGATGTCTGACTTTATAATAATTCTGCTTCTCAGAAGTGCAAATTACGCAGGAATTGGTGCTAAACTCTCCATTAACTACAGAGTCCAAAAAACCCTTAGTTTCCCAAATTACCTGTCAGTTTCTCTGCGACGCCATATAATTCTGTCGTTTCAGGGGGGAAATGGCTGTAATTTGAAATTTCAGTGAAATTTCTAATTGAATCCGCATTTAACTTTAAAAACTTGATGTTCCTCCATTTCAGCAATGGGTTGAGTCACAGTAGAAATTTCAGTTTCACCTTCCCCTAAACTCCCTGGCTCCTTTCTCCCATCCCAGCCAGGAGCACCCAATATGGCAACCACGGGTACTCATGTCACATCATCAGACAGTCTTCATCCTAAAACAGGACGTTCAGTGATCATCCAGTCCATCCCCCCAACTTGGTGTTGGGAAGGGGTTAGAGGAAGGGAAAACTGAACTCCAGTCCATGTTAAAAAAACAATTGCTTCCCCCTTTAAAAATCTTATAAATGATAATAGACCACAATTATTCTTAGTGATGAAATCTAGCACCCCATAGTCATCCCAGCGATCAAGTTATAGAATATTTTGGCACTGTGGCTTTTCAAACTTTCTCCTTGAGGGAACTTTGGAACATACACCGCGATCAGGCCTTTGATTTTCCACCCATATTTCAACCAGAAGAGCTCACTTTAAAAATTTTTTTTTCAACGTTTATTTATTTATTTTTGGGAAGAGAGAGACAGAGCATGAACGGGGGAGGGGCAGAGAGAGAGGGAGACACAGAATCGGAAACAGGCTCCAGGCTCTGAGCCATCAGCCCAGAGCCTGACGCGGGGCTCGAACTCACGGACCGCGAGATCGTGACCTGGCTGAAGTCGGACGCTTAACCGACGGCGCCACCCAGGCGCCCCCAGAAGAGCTCACTTTAATATAGCTAACTAATATCATCTAAAGGGGAAGCTTATCTGGTTGAAATTGTCTATTTCTGCTTAAGAATTCACTGAAAGCAAGCATTCCGTAGCTTGGAGCGGTGGCCAGAGTTTGAAATCCACTGAACATGCGTTATGTTATAGCTGGGGAAACTGAGCCCAGAGAGATAACTTTATGTCAATGCCATCTGCTCATTCGCGCCACAGATATTTATTGGGAACTTTTTATGTGCCAGGCACATCCACGGTACTCGAGTGTAGCAGTGAACTAAACAAAGCCCTTATTCTTATCACG
Organism: Prionailurus bengalensis; assembly: GCF_016509475.1. NCBI lineage: Eukaryota > Metazoa > Chordata > Mammalia > Carnivora > Felidae > Prionailurus > Prionailurus bengalensis. Next base: position 13,822,993 of record NC_057346.1, on the reverse strand, counting down.
GAGTTTATATTCTCCTGACCGGAGAGGGACAGTAAGCCAGAAACCAGTGTATCCTATGACAGGTAGGTCTGCAAGCCATCAAAAAATAATAATAAAATAGAATAAAGAGGGGGAAATATGTGGGGTGGAGGGGACGTGGTATTTTACACAGGATGGTCAGAGAAGGCCTTGCTGAGGTGATGCAAGAAGACCTGAAGGAAGTGAGGGAGTGAGCCATGTAGATAACGAGGAAAGGAACATTCCAGCAGGGAAGACACGAGACAGAAAAGGTTCTTGCCCAGAATGTTCTCGGAGAAGCCAGAGCTGTGTCTGAAAGGAACAAGTGAGGAGAGGATATTGGGACAGGATCTTTGAGATCAGAGGGGCCTGGCCATTTAGGATGCTCTATTTGCTATAGATCATTGTAGGCCACCTGGACTTTGTTCTGAGTGATCTGGGAACCACTGAGGGTTTGGAGCAGAGGAACGACATGATGTGACTTGGTTTTTCTTTTTTTTTTTAATTTTTTTTTTCAACGTTTATTTATTTTTGGGACAGAGAGAGCCAGAGCATGAACGGGGGAGGGGCAGAGAGAGAGGGAGACACAGAATTGGAAACAGGCTCCAGGCTCCGAGCCATCAGCCCAGAGCCTGACGCGGGGCTCGAACTCCTGGACCGCGAGATCGTGACCTGGCTGAAGTCGGACGCTTAACCGACTGCGCCACCCAGGCGCCCCATGACTTGGTTTTTCTAAAGGATCTGTGGCTGCTGGGTAGAGAACAGACTGTAGCTGAGCAGGAATGCAAATAAGGGGTAAGTGAAGAGAATATTGCAATAACTCAGGCAAGAGATGGCAGCAACTTGGACAGGGTGGTGACAGTTGGGGCAATGAAAAGTGATCAGGTCCTAGATACCTCCAACCAGTGAAGCCAAAATGATTTGCTGTTGATTTGAATTTGGGGTGAGAGGGCAAAAATCAAGTCAAAGATGACACTGAGCTTTTATTGCCTGAGCAACGGAAAGAATGGAATCGTCACTTTCTGAGACAGAGCAGACAATGGGAAGTACCTATTTGAGTGGGAAAATGAGAGTTTTGCTTTGGATAGCTGAAGATTAATATGCCCAGTAGGCATCTATTAGCCTTCAAACAAGAACAAAAAAATGTTAACCAGCACCGAAGAGCAATTTTCTGATAGTCCCTTCCACCTTTCAGGAGGAATACAAATAGTAAAATAGAATCAATTCGAATTTTTCACATGTAACCTTGTTTGTACGTGGTAGCTCATCCATAAGTTGACTGGTCTACTAATTTTCATTGAATAATATGTCCAAAGGGATCAAGCTCATTTTAACAAAAGTCTATGCAGAACAGTAATCTGCTGAAATTTGACCATCACAAAGTCTGCCTAAATCACAGAAAAAGTTGCTTATCAAAGTTGCAGATGGCACCCAGCTGGGAAAGTTAGCTAATAACTCTGGATGACAAAATCTATATTCAAAAGGCAAGCTAGAAGGATGGGAGAGAATACACACTATGAAATTTATCAGAGCTACATTTAAGATCTCACCCTTCAATCCAAAATTATTTGTGCAAGTACAGAATGGGAGATGCCTTGGTTTTCCAGAAATTCATGTGAAACAAAGTCATAGGGGATTAGTTGACTGTAAGCTCATTATGTAATAGTATGGTACATGACTTTCAACAAAACTAATGTAACATTAATAGACATGTAGTCCTGAGTAATAGAGTTAATAATCCCAACGTATTGTGCACTGAACTGTCCATACACATCGGGATAATTGTGTTCAGTTCCAACGCTATATTTGAAATAATAGCGGGCATCAACAGGAAGGTGGTCAGAATATAATGGGCTTGAAACTCTCATGGCTTCCAAATGCATTCTGTAGTGATTGCTTTGGGGAGATAAGAATTAAGAAGACTAGCTTTATATCTCTCAAGCTAGGTAATTATCTGCAAGTGGTTATTCCCCACTTTTAATTATTTCAAACTGAGGGTATGGGCTGCTTTTGTCCTAAGACCAAAGACTGGGGCTTCCCTTGACCCATTCCGGATACCATTTAGCTTACCTTTTCTTAATCTAGCACACTGAATCCCACTGACATTTAAACAGTTCTTTCATGAAAGGTCCAAGGAATTGGCCCCAAAACCATAGAGAAGAAAGGACGAAAGTAGAGAGAAAGGGGGAAACCAAGTATTGGTTATCTAAGCTTACTAGAAAGTCTCTCAGCAGATACCTTCCAGTTGTCAATATCCTGTAGCTCAATGCCTCTTAAAGCACCTTCCCATCCATTTTATCTTTCCATTCTCATAGAAAATCTGTGACTTTATCAGTTAGAAATTTGAGGGATTAAGATAAAATGACCCAACCAGGTCCACCCTGCTGTGTAGTGATGAAGTGGCCACCAAAACTCCCATCATTTGACTCCGGGAACAGAGTTCTCTGAAGCTTACCGATTCTGAAGGCCAAGAAATAAAGAAAAAGAACACTCTTTAGTGAGTGCCCACAGTGCTAAGTACTTTCTATACATTTTCTCAATAATCACAACCATGCTGTGAAGTGCACACCATGATTAATCCATTTTATAGCAAGCAGCAGAGACTTAAAGGGGTAAGTACCCACACCTTGAAACTTGCAGACCTTGGGTTGGAGCCCATTTATCTCACCCATGTCCGTACTTTTAAGCTCTGTAATGACTACCTCCCTAGCAAGTGCAGAAGAAGGCAACATGGGTCAGAACGGTCCATGGAAGACATCACTGGGGAGGTGGGACTCAAGCTGGGCATTAGAGTTCCAGGGTCCACTGGGGTGTTCTACCCAGGGACTGGCCACAAAATACTTCTAAGGAGCAAGAACTCACATATGTTTTCTTGTGCCTTTGACACTCCTGATGATCTCTAAGGAATGTAGAAAGAGGACAAGGTCGGGGGAGAATGGAAATTTTATCTACCTGTAACTTTCTAGAATTTGTAGGTGGTCCCTCTGGGCATAAGAACTCCATAAGGGAAAATAAATCATGTTTGGGTTTAGGACCTGGCAGTTAAAAAATCTCAGCAGGGACAGCCAGGGTTATCTTTGATGGTTTTAGGGAGGGATGGTCTGAAGTTTGAAGACTGCAGAGTAGACCCATAAGGGGCACAACTAGCTATGTGGACACAAGGCCTTAGAAAACCTTCCTAATTGTTACAGCTGCACTGTCCCTCCCCATGATCATGTCCCCACTGTCCCCAGCCGCTGGCGCTCTTTCTCACTTTCGCTGCAGCCCTGTCCACTTTTCTCCAAGCAAAGATTTAAAACCTGCATCAGATCCTTTTCTGGGAGCTTTCATCTTGGACACTCACTAAAAAAAAAAAAAATAAAAAAATAAAAAAAAATTAAAAAATTAAAAAAAAGAGAAACAATTGTACTGACTTCGATAGCCACCCCTAGCCCCTGCCCCCTGCTTCCCTAGCTCAGCTATAACCACTGCCATAACTTATTTTCCTCTTGGTCAGATTGAGGGCTCTTCTCCCAAACTGTATCCCATCCATTTTGGTTAAGCGACACTAACTATATTGTAAGTAATAGCCCGCCCGCGGCAACGTCGCTAACGGGTCTGTTTGTGCCTGGGTTATGGATGAGCCTGTCCTCAGCTGCAGTCTGAGTCACACTGCTTTGGGCTGGGAGCTCATCCCATCTTGCAAGGTCAGACCTCATTGGTTTTTGGATGGTGGGAAAGTCTCCAAGGAAAACCTGAGACGTGGCTGAGTGAGCTGCCCCATAGTTGATTTTCTAGGGGGCAGCTCAGAAAGGCAGTTCCTTTTCCTTCTCTGGGCCCAGGATCATCAGCACCTTAAAAGACCAAGTTTTTAGATACTTGGACACAGCACTCAGGATAAACCCCAATGGCTACCTCCTGGCCTTAGACAGTAAGCACAAGAAAAATATATTAAGGGTGTCTTTACCTACCAACACCCTCAAGGAGAGCCTTATTCATGGCCTCGCCTAGCAAAGCATCAGACAGAGTCGGCAGTCAGAGAGTATGTGTTGAACATTGCTTTATTTGACTGAACATCAAGGACTATGCCAAGTGCTTTACACACTTGATTTTATTTTACAGTCCAAGTAAGCCTGTGCATTAGATGCTGACATTCAACTTGAGAAAGCCAAGGTCCTCCAACAACTGAGAGGGAGAGCCAGCATTCTGGCATCTGACTCCAGAGGTTGGTCCTGGGAAGCAGCCCATTGCATCTTTAAAGGAGAAAATAACGTTCTTACCATCAGCTGCATTTGAGAGTCATACCTGATCTTAAAAGTCTGATCTGAGTGGTCCATGCATAAGTGTGTGTGATTGTGTGTGTGTGTGTGTGTGTGTGTGTGTGTGTTCAAGTGTACACATTCAAGTTTGGACTGAGAGAGAGAAAAGATTCTGAAATAGTGGTTTGGAAGACAAACAACCATCGCCCCCTCAGCTGTGCTCTAGTAACTGCCTGACCCCTGCCCTAATGGCAAATGGGCCCCATGGCTTACAGATGCCCCAGTTCCTGAGCCTGTCTTGTGCTTTGCTCCACTCTTACCCTTGTTCCTACCCTACTTCATTCTAGGCTATTCATCTTAGGGTCTTTAGCCTGTTTGTTTCAAACCACACTTTCTCCTAATAGATTTGGCAACTCAACTGCACCTCCCTGGTTTTGACCCTTGGCATTCTTCATGGACCGCCCCCGGCCCAGAAGGGCTTTCCCTTTCCCTCCTTGCCCCAGCTTCATACTGGACAATAGGATCCCCTGTATCCTTGATGTACGTACCAGTAATCTAACAAATATTTATTGAGTGCCTCCTCTCTGTCTCTGCTTGGCCCTGAGAACACATTGGAGAACATGATCGTATGGAACCAACCACCATGTTGCCCACTGTCTACTGGGAAGACAGACAAGTAAACAAATATTACAGGTAGCAGAGGAAACAATAACTCTTATGTTAAAACTTGAGGCAGAATTCCAGAATTCCTGAAAGTAGGGAGTTGTCTTTTGGTTAGCAGTACACCTTAATGGGCCATATGTGACAAAGAGTCAGGCCCCAGAGACTGGCTTGCTAGGAGGGGTGACTCAAAGAATTTCTCTGTGTTATAAGGGGAAAACTCAAGTGGGAAGAGTAAAGAGGCAGGAATGGATATAAACCAGGAAAGCCAAATGCATTTGGGGAAAAGAAAGAACTCATCACCACAAAGAGGCAAAGGTCGGTGAAGTTGATGGTGGTGGGAACATCCAAAGAACTTTTCAAACCAGGTTAGAATTCATTCTAAGCCCTTTGCCACCCCTCCACCTTGCCCCATACCCCTTCAGCCCAGTGTCGTACAAAAGTAGCATTTCTTTGTGGTTTTGTGCACATTGTTGGACAGGACCACAAGAGAAAACCTCATCTTTGCATCATTTCTCTGTTGAGACCCAAATGCCCAGCAGAACATGACACCAAGAGAGGAAGTAACCCCAGAGTTCCAGGCCATAGCTGGTCACAAAGGGACCAGAGGCTCAAAGCAGAACTGAGGGTGAATGGGGGAATTGCTGCAGATGTGCTGTCAGGGAGTCCCCTCCCCTCCAACAAACCTTTTCCCAAACAGATCAGACCTGGAGTCCTTCTCGGTCCTGACTATGCGGTGGAATCTCCTCAGTGCTTTTAAGCATATGGATGTTCCAAGCCTATGATTTAATTCGTCCAAGTTAGGACTTAGGCATCAGTATTTTTTGAATCAAGAAACTATGGCCCTTGAAGGGAGGAGGGACATTCAGATCTCTCTGTGGCAAATGTTGGAGATAGAGCCAGAGAACAGAGATGAGGTGCCGATGGATGGATGTGGCAGACACACTGAAGCCTGAGGCTGGATTAGGAATTAGCCAGGAAAAGGGAAAGGAGTTGGAAAAAGAAACACTGTCCCAGGAAGCGGGGGAAGTAGAAGTCAAGGCCAGAGTTCACCCTGTTACAGGGAGCTCAGCAAGGCTGGAGCTTGGAATGTGTGTGGGGGTGCGGGAACCAGAGAGATAGGGAGAGTGTATCTGTGGCTTCTAGTACAGCCGGAGAAACATGAAGAGTCTAGATTATGGACATTTCTGTACGCAGTCAAGAACTGGGTTCTTGCCGACTCCTTTAAGACCGAGAAAACAGTTCCTCTTCCCTCCACCCTCTCAATCCCTGCATCAGTTAACTCTTGTCGCATTGCAGGCTACCCCAAAACTCAATGGCTTAAAACAGTAACCACTGGTCATTGCTTCCAAATGGATATATCCACTGGATGGTTCTGTGTGGCTGATGCCGACTGTGATCAGCTGATGGGTAGGCTGGCTTGTGTAGGATGCGTCACCACTGTGTCTGGTGGCTGGCTATTGGCTGTGGCCACCGTGCGTGTCTCATCACTCGCAGGCCAGCTCGGGCTTTCCACATGGCAGTGCCTTCTCCAAGTAGGGTAGAAGTACACAGAAGCTCTTGGGTTCTAGGCTTGGAACTGTCACACAGTCACCTCTGCTGTGTTTGGCGAGCAAGGACAAAAATCAGTGCAGACTGAAGGGATAAGAAAACGGACTCCTCGGGATGGGAAGAGCTGCCAAGTCATATCACAAAAGGCATCAGTGCAGGAGGCAAAAACACTGCCGCCATTTCTGCAATCGACTTAGCCCACTCCCAAGACCCTAAACTGTCCCCATAGTTTTCCCAGGAACATGCTATCTCTCAAGAGGCATGAGAGAACACAACTCCAGCCACAGCTCCTACTAACCAACCAGCCCAGTCCTGATTGCTCTGCCCAGTCTTAACATGCCATCGATTTCCTATTTTCTACCCTCTGACTCTCCAGTGTTGTTTTCCTGAACAAACTGTCGGTGTTGCTTCTCGCGTCCCCCAGGCCTCCATGGGCATTTTCTTTGACAACCGCACACAAAGACACTGCAGACTCCCCAGGCAGCCAAGGTGAGTGTCAGGGCAAGGCCAGTGATCACAGACCCTGCCGGCGACAGGAAGTGGGGATTTCCCGAGAAGAGCGGGGGTCCTTGACCGCCAGTCCTTCTGAAAGACAGAATGCTGTGCCTGGACCTCCCCAGCCTCTTCCCTCCTCCGTGGATGCATGATAAAGCTTGTCAGCAACGGCCAGTGAGCCTCCCAGGCTCACCACAGCCCCAGCGCACGGCCAGTCTGCCTTCAGATGCCATGTCCAGTTTGAAGAATGGAAAGGAAAGCAAGGGACCATATGAAAGAGAAGTGGTACATTGGAGGACAGACCACAGGAAGATACACAGTAAGAAGAAAGAACGAAAGGTCCGGTGAAAGGTTTTAGTCATTGACTTCATGTTGTGGAAGGATCAGTACTGGTGGGAAAGCAGCTTCCTGTCCCTTTTCTGAGATCCCACAGTGATACACATAAATTAATGAAGAAGACTGGGGTGGGGCACCTGGGTGGCTCATTCGGTTAAGCATCTGACTCTTGATTTCGGCTCAGGTCATGATCTCACCATTTGTGAGTTCGAGCCCTGCATGAGCTCAGTGCTGACAGTGCAAAGCTTGCTTGCAATTCTCAGTCTCTCAGTCTCTCTCTCTCTCTCTCTCTCTCTCTCTCTCTCTCTCTCTCTCTCTCCCCCCTCCCCTCTCTCCCCTCCCTCTCCCCCTCTCTCCCCTCCCTCTCCCCCTCCCCCATCCCCTCCTCCCCTCCTGCTCTCCCCTCCCCGCTTGTGTGCACTCTCTCTCTCTCTCTCTCTCTCTCAAAATAAATAAACACTAAAAAAAAAAAAAAAAGAAGATTGGGCCAATGCAACTTTGCTGGACACACACAAGCAATCAGGCAGGGACTCTAACTGCAATGAAATTTCAAAGGAGGAAAAGCAGCTGGGAAAACCTCTGTGGAAGGGGGAGGACTTGAGCTAAGAAGGATGTGAATAGACAGAAGCAAGAAATTACAACACAGAAGTGTGAACAAAGGGAGTCCGGTGACTAGCTGGCCCCGTTTGCAGGGGAATCCCCTCAATCCTGGACAAAATGACATGGTTGGCCGTTCATTCTAAAGCGAGAGAAACTGGGGCGCCTGGGTGGCGCAGTCGGTTAAGCGTCCGACTTCGGCCAGGTCACGATCTCGCGGTCCGTGAGTTCGAGCCCCGCGTCGGGCTCTGGGCTGATGGCTCGGAGCCTGGAGCCTGTTTCCGATTCTGTGTCTCCCTCTCTCTCTGCCCCTCCCCCGTTCATGCTCTGTCTCTCTCTGTCCCAAAAATAAATAAACGTTGAAAAAAAAAATTTAGAAGAGTGCCACGAATCTTCTCTCACAACCAGGTGGCCATCCCATGTCATTTAAAAAATAAAAATAAAAAAAAATAAAGCGAGAGAAACACATTCATCACAACGTATCCCGCAGCCATAGGCATCCCTACCACAGTTACAGATACTTCCCTAATCTGCCTCCAATTCCTATACCCTCTTCAGTCCTCCCACCAGAGAAAATTTTTAGATGAAACTCAAGTTTTCTTTCTATCCTTCTCACTGTCATGATGAGACCTTGGGTATGTCACCCCAGCGTGCAGAGCCTCAGTGACTCTGGCTAAATGAGAGGGTGGAGGGGCGCCTGGGCAGCTCATTCGGTTAAGCGTCTGACTTGAGCTCAGGTCATGATCTCATGGTTCATGAGTTTGAGCCCCGCGTCAGGCTCTGTACTGACAGCTCAGAGTCTGGAGCCTGCTTCAGATTCAGATTCTGTGCCTCCCTCTCTCTTTGCCCTCCCTTGCTCATTCTCTCTCTCTCTCTCTCTCTCTCTTTCTCTCTTTCTCTCTCTCTCTCTCAAAAATAAATATTAAAAAATTTTTTTCAGGGGCACCTGGGTGGCTCAATTGGTTAAGCATCTGACTTCAGCTCAGGTCATGATCTCACGATTTGTGAGTTCAAGCCCCACGTCAGGCTCTGTACTGACAGCTCAGAGCCTGGAGCCTGCTTCAGATTCTGTGCCTCCCTCTCTCTTTGCCCTCCCTTGCTCATTCTCTCTCTCTCTCTCTCTCTCTCTCTCTGTATCTCTCTCTGTCTCTCTCTCAAAAATAAATATTAAAAAAAATTTTTTTAGGGGCACCTCGGTGGCTCAGCTGGTTAAGCATCTGATTTCAGCTCAGGTCATGATCTCACAATTTGTGAATTCAAGCCCCACATCGGGCTCTGTGCTGACAGCTCAGAGCCTGGAGCCTGCTTCAGATTCTGTGCCTCCCTCTCTCTCTGTCCCTCCCTCACTCACAGTCTATCTGTCTCTCTCTGTCTCTCTCAAAAATAAATAGACATTAAAAAATTTTTTAAAAATTTATAATACATAAATGAGAGGGTGGAATCAGCCTAGAGTCCCTTTTAGTGCTAGGATCATAAACCATTATCCTCATTATTTTAAAAAAAAAGTGAGGAAATTCAAGATAGTTAGATAGCATAAGAATATTTTGGGGGGCACCTGGGTGGTTCAGTCGGTTAAGCATCTGTCTCTTAGAGACTTCGGCTCAGGTCATGATCTCACAGTTCATGAGTTTGAGCCCCGAATCAGCCTCTGTGCTGACAGCACAGTGCCTGCTTCGGATCCTCTGTCTCTCTGTCTCTCCCTCTCTCTCTCTCTCTCTCTCTCTCTCTCTCTCTCTCTCTCTGCCCCTCCCTGCACTTTCTCTCCCTCTCTCAAATATAAATAAACATTTAAAAAAAAAAAAAAAAGAATGGTATTTTGAGCACGTCTAGTTTCCAGGTTGGGAATCCGTGAAACAATCTAGTATCTTTTACACAATGAGGTAGGAGGTTAGAAAGACGTGCAGAGGGAGGCTCCACTCCTGGTACAGCCATGGGACCTCTGCCCCCACCCTTCCCTGAGGAAAGGAGGCTGGAAAGAGAGAGCGTGTTTCCATTGCCTTCAATCTGGCTCCATGCGGCTGGTGTGAAGTTATACATTTTGCAGCTGAAGGCAGTGGGCTCCCCAGGATAATAGCAGCTGTTCAAGTGCATATTAGCACTCAAGATGCTCGATAAGAAGAATTAGATCACCGCCTGGTTTCTTTATTTTTTTATTTTTTGCCTGGCTGAATCAATAATTAAGTGTATTCTAATAGTGCAGTTTTGCTCGAGATTCTCATTTGGCTCAGGCATTAGGTCTAAATGAAATATTTAGTTGACAGGATACAGTTATGAAGCAAAACCACATTTCTGTCTGTATACTTTAATTTTTCTAATGATGAGAAACCACAGTCTGTCTCCCAGCCCTGGCTGCTGTGGCTTCCCTGTCATTCCCTCTTCCAGAGAGAAGATAAAAACCCCGCTTCCTCCTGCAGGAGAAAATGACAATGTCACATCCTAGTGTCCACCATCGTATGGGGCCTGGAGCCATGAGAAAAATCCTGCTTCTGCCCCTTTTGCTCTAATGCAAACAGACTCATCAGAAAGGCAAGCTGGGACCTCTCTGCTTTAGGCAGTGGGGAGGGAAGAGAGGCCAATTCTGGGCAAGACCAGGACTGGGGCGCCGAGCGACTGTGTTAGTAGCTGGCACCTCCACACGCGGGAAGATGTGCAGGCAGAGGGTGATGTCAGGCAGGGGGTGGAGGGTCGGTCAGGGGGCCTGTGCCACAGGGATGCTCCAAGTTACAGAACGGGTAGCTCATGACCCAGGTCATGTTCAGGGCATGACCAGCCTGTGCTGGGCACTCAGAGACAGCTGAGCCCAGAAGGCACAGGAGATCCGGGCTCAGCCAGGCAGGCTATGGCTCAGGGCACACCTGCCATCCTAGCCTCACGACTCCCTTGCTGTGTGACACCAAAAAAGCCCCTTCACCTCTCTGGGCCTCATGTCTTCGACTGTCGATAAGCAGGAAGTCTTTCTACAGCCTTTATTTGTCCACTAGAAAACGTTTTCTCCCGTTGAACCTGAACCTGCTGACAGACACCTAGCTCATCCTTGAGAGGGTACCTACCTCTGTGCTCTCCGGGGTCTTCAATCTATAGCTCCTTACCCCACCCCACCACCCTGTCCCTGCCTGGAGGGGTCAAAGGGCTCCACATAGCCTCACCTTTGAGCCACGGCAGCGCCAAGAGCCCTTCCCCAGGTGTTCTGGCATCACAAGTGCCGGTTATGGCCAATGCGGGTGCCCGATCCCAGAATAATGGGGATGGGGGCCTCCCACATCGGGCACGCGATGCCTACAGATCATTAATTATTCGCACAGCTTGCTTTTCTGAGTGCCTCTATTTTAGATAAATAGTTTGTATACATTTGCTCTAGAAATTAAAAAAGGAGGGAGGGTTAGAAGGGAAAGAAAGGCAAAGCCGTGTTGATTTTGAATCCAGGCTGACTGGTTCACTCTTGTAGTATTTGAGAAGTCAATCCATTCATCTCCAGCAAAGTGGGCAGTGCAGAAAAGCGATATTTGTCTAATATTTGTTCAGCCTATTGTGTCTCACGGTGTATTCCCAGGTGCGCTGGCTTTCAGAGAAAGTTAATTACTGTGTCTTAAGACCTCCCGGGCTCTGCCATTTCTGAGCCAAAGGTGCAAGATACGGTTTTTGTTTTTTGGATTTTTTTTTTTAATCTCTCTCTATTTTTTTTTTTCTTTTTTCCTTTTTTGGTTGTAGCTGAGCAGGTTGCTGCCTGTTACCAAAGGCACAAGGCACTAAGAGGCAGGGGCAGGGGGCAGAACAGAGAAGGCCAGTCCTGTGGCCATGGGGGCTTCTTCTGAGTATCTCTGTGGACCAGACCCAGGGAGTCCGTGTGAGGGAGAGGTATCCAGTGGGCGCCTCCATGGAGGAGAAGCCCGGAAGCATTGATTAGTGGCCACATCAGCCTTCACGGAACAATCCTTTGCAATATGAAATGCCTTGTGATGCATTTTCACAAGGGTGTTGCACTTTGATCCTCACCCACAGTAGCCCGGAAGGTAAATAAGACAGTTGGGAGTTATGGCCAGCTCACAGTCAGGCCTGCTGAAACCCCAAAAGGCTATGGCACCTCATGTCTACTCCTCCAGGGCTCGTTGGATAGGCCTGAAGCCACTGCTTCCCCATCTCTCTCTTTGCTTCTCTCTCGGGAAACAAGTCTCCTTCCTCTGTCCACGCCCAGCAGCTGAGCTGAGGCCCTTTTTAGCCAGCAGCCCCACCGGTCCTGATTGTTATTGGATATGTTCCCTCTGGCAGCATGAGGTCCCCTGACTTGAAGTGTATCATGACGTAATCTGCCAGCGTGAAGGGTCTGATGTCTGTCTCCTCCGTCCCACTGCCACTTTACGAAAACACCCCACTAAGGCTGATAAACAGACAACTTTGCACTTCAAATGCTTACAACTTTATCAAATAAGATCCCAGGACAAAGAACACCCGGGGTTTCAGGCCATTTGCAGCTTAGGAGAGAAAAGAACCCGATTCTGAGGCCCTGTACAGTATTTGTGACATCTCTTTTACTTAGCATCACAAAAAGCTATTGGAGATGGAAAGCATATACCTTGTGGTTATCATGTGCCCATAAAGGTGAAAGCACAATGCCCCCCAGGACAGCTGCATTCCCAGCTCCCCCTGCCTCTTCCCTGCACCGCACATCTGGTCGAGCCGTGCCGGGTCTGTTTTCCTCAGGGCGCAGCTGAGCAAAAGCCACGTGGCTTCGGAGGCATAAGACATGGGTTCGATCCTAGCTCTGCCATTTCACGACACGTGGGGAGGTTACTGAAGCTCCCCAGAGTCCCAGTTTGTCTTGGGTAAGATAGGAGAAATGAGACCTTCCTTATACAGTTATTCTAATGACTCAGTAAAACAGTCACTTCACATGTGCTTGTTCTTTGTCTTGCGTGCTATTTCACTTTCTTTGTCTTCTGCTTTCACTTTCTGAGAGAGACACTCCTCCTGTTTCACAAACCTTTGATGGATTGATGGATTGATTGATTGAGTTGGTTAGGTAGTTAGTTTTGGTCTCAATAGCTTTAACCCTCAAGAGCTCTTTCTTATTATCTCATTGTTCCTTTCAAAAGAAAATAGTCTCCTGTTCTCGGTTCTTGCATGCATATCTTCTCTTAGCGCTCCGCAGATTTTTACAGGGATTTTTTTTTTTCTCTTCTGCTCCCTATGTTGCTTTCCTTTCTTCAGAATTTTCTCCCATGATTGCTTGGGAATCACTGTCTTCACATGATTTCTCCAAATGCCTGGTGATCCTTGGTGATGCTTTAGAATGAGGCACAAAAAACCAGTCAGGTTTCTGATGTGGAAGGATTCATCAGCTGTTGGGATACAGTGGTCTATAGGACAGGGCCCAGCCATGTATTTGGGGATTCCCAAATGTCAGCATCCATGGTCTTTTCTTTGGAGGTGGTCTTCTCCAGAGAACACCCTCCCTCCCACCTCCTGCCTGGAGGACACATGGCTGGCTGGTATGGTAAAGCAGCGGAGAGGGGCAGCAGCTGGGGGAGTTCAGAATGTAGCCTGAACTTTCACTTGGTATCTTTTTGCCCAGTGCATCTTCTTCCCTTCATCCTTCCCTGGGCCTCATGTCCCTCCTTATAGATCTTCCCTCTCTGAACGTCTCCAGGAAGCAAACCTTCCTGCCAGGCTGAAGGATACACAGTTGTTAAGCTGCACAGGATAGAGAAGAAGATCTGGGGGCCCAGATGCTCCTTAACAGACTTCCACCCAGTCTTCCTGCTTGCAGCTTCTCTCCTGATCCATGCTGCTGAACACCCTGGTACTCCTGACTCCTGAAGACTTTCATGTCTGCCCCTACTCTATGGGGGCAAACCCTCCACAGACGCTCAGGTTCGGACTCTTCAGTCTGCTACGTCATTGGCACTCCAGCCTGTTTCCTATTTTCCAAAGGATTGTTGACGTCTCTCATTCTTCATTCCACCATCCTACCTGATGGCTTCCCTTTGCCTCCATGGGTTCCTTCCTCTTTTATTCCTTGATGTTCATTGGAGGGTGATGGGGAGGGGATTAGAAAAGCATCTGTTTAAAATTTTTTTCATGTTTATTTATTGTTGAGAGAGAGAGAGAGAGAGAGAGAGAGAGAGCATGAGGACAGGGGAGGGCAGAGAAAGAGGGAGACACAGAATCCGAAGCAGGCTCCAGGCTCTGAGCTGTCAGCACAGAGCCCGATGCAGGGCTCGAACTCATGGACCACGAGATCATGACCTAAGCCAGAGTTGGATGCTCAACTGACTGAGCCACCCAGGCACCCTGAAAAGCATCTGCTCAAACTAAAGTTGATGTAACTATCCCCAAAGCGCAGTTATTATGCCTGGCCCATAGTAGGTGCTGAATAAATGTTAGTGTCCTTCCTTTCTGCTTTGCTGCCAAGCAGATACTGCTCTGTCCATCTGTGGCTACCCAAGGAAAGTTTTAAGGGACATTTAATGCCTTTTCTGAGACCCAGAGTACTCCCCACAGGTACCTAGAATTCACACCGAAAGAGGCGCTTGAGACAGTGGTTTCAAGAGGTCTGCAAAAATGCAAATGTAATGGAAGTGTGGTGGGTTGAATTATTGAGCCCAAGTCCCACTTGCCTTCTCCGGACTTGGCTTGCCTCGTGTGTTCTGTGACCTGCTGGGAGAAGAGTGTGCCCTGGGAAGCACCTGCCCTTCAGGTGGCTCCAGAATGAAGACATGTGGAGCAGCCTTGAAGTTCAATCTGAAATCTGGAGTCCCAGTGAGCCAGGTGAGCTCAGCCAAGATCATCCACTCACACCTGACAGTGCAAATGAGAGCTGAGGGTCTGTCAAAGAAAAATAAGCTTGAAGGGACATTATTCTCACAAGATCAAGAGCCTCAGTTCCTGTTGGAAAAGCTGTGCCTGGCAGGAGACAACGGAGGCTGGGATGCTCAGCTCAGCAGGAGACCATTATACCCAAAGGAGAAGAATCCTGCTTAAACGCTCCAGAGGGCTTCCGACCACGTCTGGAATAAAGGACAAATACCCTGGGCTCACCAGGGGCTGGTGATCTGTATCTGCCAACCTCTTTCCCAACAGTCCCTTTGCCCTGTGCACATGTCCCCATCCTGTGATCTTCCTTGTATGCTCCCTTGTGTCAAGCTGTCCCTGCCTAGGCACTCTGCACCGCTGTTCCTCTGGTGAGAATGCCCTTCAGGAGACCAGCTCCTCATCACACAGTTCTTATCTCAAGGTCGCCTCCTGGAAAGGCCTTCCCCTTCATACCCTATGCCCTTCGCCTGTTCTTGGCTGTGTTGGTGATGGAGGAGGCCTCATCTCCTTGGACGGTATTATTTATCGTTTTATGAGTTTGTTTCCTGAGTTCCCTGCCAGAATGAAAACCGCATGAGGGCAGGGACTTGTCTGTCTTGCTGCTGAAGCTGCAACATGTGAAACGCTGTCTGATACTGAGCGAGCACTCGGTGGGTATTTATCGTCTGAGCCAGGAACCAGAAACACGGCTAGTAGAAAACAGTGCTGGAAACACCAGCTGGGTCCACACTGAGTAGACCTGGGTGCCAAAATCAGGACTCTGGACTGTACTTGGTGAGCCACTGGGAGCCATGGAAGGCTTTAGAGACCAGGATGCAGTCATGAGAGCCTGTCCTTCAGGAAGGGTAACCTGGCAGGTCTGGAAGGCTGTTGGAAAATGGAGAGGAGGCCAGGAGCCCCGTCAAGGCCAGCTGAGAGCCGTAACTCAGGGAACAACTGTGGGAATGGACAGCGTTGAGAGACGGGCAGGAGAAATGACCATCTGCTTCACGATTTCAGGACAGGCTGGCGGCTCCCAGTGACCGCCCGCCCTCCCCTGTCTCTCTCTGCCTCTCTCTGCCTCTCTCTGCCTCTCTCTGATTCCTTGTGTGTGTCCGCGCTCCCCACGAGCCAGGGCTGGGCCCGTGGCTGGTGGCTTGAGTTCACACTCTCCTCCCTGGCTGCTGCCTCTGCTTGATTTCTGGTCAAGGTGCCGCCCACAGCTGTCAGTTTAGTGGCTGCTTCTTTCTTCTCCAGTGGATTCTAAAGTCGGGGTTTACAAGCACTGGCCGTAACCGTTGTTTGCGTTTCCCCAAGGCAGGTTTAGACCCAGTCGCCGACTTGAGGCAGACAGAGGGGAGCTGCCGTGCAGGTTCGGCCTTCATTAATAAGTTTCCCTGACAGCAGAAGGAAGTCTTTCCCCTCAATTCTTTGTAGTCAATTCCTGATCGTCGTCCTCCTGTTGTTAATATTGTCGTTAAACTCCTGAAGCCTCGCTGAGTGAAAGCTAATTATAATAATTAACAGAGAACTCCTGAACTTGTCAAACTGGTAATTATAAACCACGGGGACTTTTATCATTAATAGATGCCAGGGAAAGTGAAGGCACCGGGTGCTGGCAGGGAGAGGCACGCGGGAGATGTTCCGGTCCACAGCCAAATCTGAGCGTCACCAGGATGGGAGAACATGGCTCCCATTGGCTCTGTGCCTGACACTCAGGCTATCTCTGCTTTCCTACACACCAGCTCCGAGTCTTTCCATACACACTCCCTCCACCAGCACATCTGAGAGAGGGCCCACCTGCTGCCTCTCTCTCTCTGCACACACACACACACACTTAAACAGGATCAATTTTTTTACTATAAGGACACTTCATATTTGTTCAGTCATTTACACAAAAACAATTTTATTGAGCATCTAGTAAGCCTCCAACTAAGGGGCCAGAGATTAAAATTGTGAATGAGACACAATACCTGCCCTCAAAGGGTTTACAGTCCAGTGAAGAAGGTGGGGGGGGGGGTTCAAAAAGAGCCCTTGAAAATACAATAGAATTTTATGATTGTTCCAATGAAAGCGTTTGCAAAGTGCAGTGTGAGAACAGGGGTGATGTATCAAACTGCCAGCATGGGGAATGACCCTGGTATTAAACCAATATAGAATCTGAAATTTTACTTCTAAAAGTAGTGGTTCTGAACATTTTATAATTCCTAAATGCCTTTAAGAACTGGATGAAAGTCATGGCCTTTTGCTCCGGAAGAAAGCTCAGTCATGCATAAGCATAAAATGTTTCTGGAATTCCAACACTTCATGGAGACCCCAGTGTGGGGTCTATATAGCTTTTATTAATATTACTGATCATACATTCTTATTGGAAGAACTTATTGTAAGATAAAACATGTGAGGGGCACCTGGGTGGCTCAGTCAGTTAAGTGTCTTAACTCTTGTTCAGCTCAGGTCATGATCTCACAGTTTCGTGAGTTTGAGCCGCACGTGGGGCTCTGTGCTGGCAACACAGAGCCTGCTTGGGATCCTCTCTCTCTCTCTCTCTCTCTCTCTCTCTCTCTCTCTCCCTTTCCCTCCCTCTCTCTCTCTCTCTGCCTTTCCCCTGCTCGCACTGTCTCTGTCTCTCAAATAAATAAACTTAAAAAAATAAAAAGACACGCGGAAGCACTTGGTTAGCTCCAAAGAATAAGGCGTGCATTGGTTATTGTTAGCCAACCCTGAGAGATTAAGTCCGGTGGCAGCCCACTGTCAGTGCAGATGCCAGCCAGGCATGCCCAGTACCAGCCCCTGCCGTGGGCTCCTCCCCATCACCAGCGCACCTTCAGCAGGTCCTGTGGGAAATGATCCTCTCCCTTCTCCAAAGCTGCCCTAGATCATCACAGACCATCTTATGCTCCAAGTGCCTGAGCCCTTCAATACCAAGCCTTGGAAATAGCCTGATCTTTTTTCCCCCTCCCCTAGACTGTGGGTAGAATTAATCCTCTTCTGCTCCTGGGTGTGGTCTCTGCCAATGTTGTGTTCATTAGTAGCAACAACTGCGGAGGGATGGCCGGGAAGGGCTCTGGTAGCTTCTGCCCACCGCCTCCCCCCCCCCCCCGCCCCATCTCTGTCACTGGTCCATCCGCATGAAACCTGCAATTTAAATCCAAACAACTCCCTTGACCATGCAAACATATTCTCAAGACAAGTTCCCTAGGACCGTCTTGTGACCAAATTACCCCTCTTGGGTCCCACCCGAATGCAAATTTGTGAACGATCATAAAAAATAACCCTGCAAAGTCAGCTTGAATTGCTCCCTGGGCTCAGGTCCCAGGGAACCAAGCAAGCGAGGGGACCCTGGTGATCAAGCAGGAGAGGCAGCTCCTGGCTGGCAGCCTGCTTCGCGTCCTGCTGTGCTCTTCTGAAACCTGGGGGCTCTGGCTGGCAGGCCGAGAAGGCCAAACCAGGTCAAGTAAGGGCATGGCTTGGGCTTGCTTCAAAGTCCCAGGCCAGTTTTTATTTTTAGCCTGAGCTCAAAAATCATCAGAAAAACTTCAGAGGACTCTGTGTCCAGCAGTGGCTTTGGGTTTTGGCCGGAACAAGACAGGGACAGACCGCAGGTTGCAGAGGGACACTGCGATGGGACAGAGTGGTGGGTCTCCAGGACATCCTGGGGCCTTGGAGCGGGGGTCTCCGTGGAGCATCCTGGGCACTGGAAGATCAGATAGAAGTTTAGGAAGCCAGACTGCTCCCACTTCCTGACAAGTCCTGTGTCTCCTCTGCTTGAAGGGAGAGGGTCAGGCCAGGCTGGCTTTATCTGGGTTGCTTCTCGCCAGAACCACAAAAGACCAATTTCCTCCGCGCGAGCTTTTGTTTCCAGAAGGGGCTGCAGCTCATCCCGGGAGAAGCCATTGTTTCTGCAGAGGATTTTTAGATCAGCTGCTGGCTTTTGGCGTCCTTCTCGTCTGCTTTCTGTGCTGCCCTGCTTTCCTGGACATAAACAACAAATGGTCCTATTCACCCTGGAGATAAGATTGTGCTTCTCCCAAAGTCACCGCTGTCCTCTCAGTGCTTCTGGAACTGTTTGAATAATGAGGCTCCTAGAGAATTTGTGTTGTTTTATCCTTTTCTTCGCGGAGATCGGAGATTCCCTAGGCAGGCCTGGTGGGCAGTGCCTACCGGGGGTTACCTGGGGGGTGGCTCACTCAGAGCAGCAGCCCAAGACAGCTTTTTGTTTGCCGTACTGGTCCGGGCTCCACGGAGCTTTGCAAAGTGTTTATATATACTGGTCTCTGGTTCTTTTATTCAAAAAAAAAAAATTTTTTTTTCTTGCCAAAGCAAACAACAGCTCTCATGCAGAGAATTCCCCATCTTCCAGAAATGGTGGAAAGCTGCAGCCCGTGATTTCCTTCCACCTCCTAGAAGCTGCTATGGCCCCAAGCAGACTTGCACGGGGAACGGAAAGGAGGTTTGCCAGAGTTAGCGGCCGGCTTGTTATTTCAAAGCACTTCTTCCTTTGGGATTCTGTCCCCCTAGCTGTCCCCCGCTGGACGTAGAGCTCGCAGACCTGGGTTTAAGTGACAACTCAGCTGCTTGCTAAGACGGCGACCTTCGGCAAGGCGCCTTAATCCACAAACCTCATTTTCTTCATCAAAGCTGGAGAATAACTCTGCCAACTCCATGTGTTTGTGACGAGACTCAAGTAACAATAAGGAACAGGAGAGTGCTTGGTGAATCGGCTGTGACACACTCATGTAAAGGGCTATGACCGTTTTATTAGTACAGTCATGACATTATCATTACCATTATCACTGTCACAACAATCTGTTTAAGGCAAAACCACCAGGTTTGTTTCCAGACCTAGAGTTAAAACCTGGCTCTGCCATTTATGGGCTGTGTAACCTTGCACAAATTATTAAATTCCTCTTTGCCCTAATCTCCTTGTTGGTAAAAAA
This sequence comes from Prionailurus bengalensis, assembly GCF_016509475.1. NCBI lineage: Eukaryota > Metazoa > Chordata > Mammalia > Carnivora > Felidae > Prionailurus > Prionailurus bengalensis. Next base: position 13,803,393 of record NC_057346.1, on the reverse strand, counting down.
TGGGAATAGCACCACCTAAATCATAGGACCATTGGGAAGTTTAAAAGACATAGCATAGGTAAGTGTCTGGTTCATGGCAAGTCAGTCCCTCTTCTTTCTACCCTTTATTAATTCCCTAAAATGTTATTTCTGTGTTTATTAAGCACCTATTATAAGCCAGATCTTGTACCAAGTGCCCAGGATGCATGAGATAAAGATTTGAGGAACGCGGGGCACCTGGGTGGCTCCGTCGGGTCAGCGGCTGACTCTTGATTTTGGCTCAGGTCATGATCTTGCAGTTTGTGGGTTTGAGCCTCCTGTCAGACTCTGCCTGCTGGGGATTCTTCCTCTCCCTTTCCCTCTGCCCCACCTCTGCTCACTCTCTATCACTTCCTCTCTCAAAAATAATAGATAAACATTGAAAAAGAAAAGATTTGAAGAATGCATTGTGTGGCAAGGGTGGCAAAAGGACTACAGTAACTCAGTGAGCCAAGTGGTTTGTACAGCCAGCTGGGAGGGAGCAGATTAATCCTGTCTAGGAGCTCGGGATGGCACTTGACCCAGGCCTTGAAAATGTGCACAGGATTTTGCCAAGGCAGAGAAGCCAGGTGAAGGCATTTCAAGCAGAGAGACTTTGAACAAAGGCTCAAAGCACAGAAGTCTATCATGTATCAGTGGCAGGAGGTGAGGCAAGAGGAGAGTGGGACCAGATCAAGGGCACCCACATGAATGATGTGAAGGAGTTGGCTTGGGGGTGGGTGCACAGGGAACCCCCCTTATATGCAGCAGGGTGACATGGACTTGTGGTTTAGCATAGCTGCCTACAGTATAAAGAACGTCCGGACTGAGGCAGGGGGTGGGGGGTAGGATGAGGATAAAGCAACAAGGTCAGTCAAGAGGGACGGAAATAATTCAGAAGACAGATTAGGCTCAAACTGGGGAACCGGCCGTGGGGAAGGAGAGGTTTGGATTTGGTAAAGATTTGGTTTTGTGAAAGAAAGAAGTAGGAGTTGACTCGGTGTCTGGCTCGGGATAAAGGGAGAGTGGGAATGCCGTGAACCCAGAGAGGGGACAAAATGGGCACAAATGATCCCCAACGGTGCCTTCTTCAGATCACAGAGAAGAAGCCAGGAATGGGCTTGAGTCTGTGACCAGCTCGTGAGGCAACTCTGATCAGGCATGAGATCAAGGGACCAATATCTTCAACTCCCTTGAAGGTTGAAAATTTTAAAAAGACTTCCTTTATTGCCAGTATGTATGTTTTGGAGGCCCCTCAACAAAATGGTGCCACTGTGATGATTTGGAACAATACACACATAACTATTATACTATCTTATAACAACTTTACAGCTCCAACCACCATATTACATGCTATAATGTGGTAGAATTATAAATATTTAGTTACTTAAATATTAATGGAATCACAGGTGATTTTTTATTTTATTTTGTTTTTTAGCTTTTCTGTGTTTTCTGAATCTTTTCTCATGAACATACATTATTTTTATGATGATAAAAAATAAATATTAGCCCAATAAAAAAAATGAGCAAAAGATTTTGAATAAACACAAAAGAGGATATCCAAGTAGCCACTAAACATATGAAAAGATGCCCAACTTCATTAGACATCTGGAAAGTTCCACTGAAAATCACAATGTAATGTCATGCCACACACAGCCAAATGGTACAATAAAAAAAAGGAAAGCATCACGTGTTGGCATGGATACGTATAGAACAAATGTAACTCTCATACATTGCTAGTAAAGAATAAATTCATAGCATCACTTTGCAAAACTGTTTGGCAGTATGTTATTTACACTGCTGTGGAACACATGCAAACCATATGACTTAGCAATTCCACCCCTAAGTATAAACCCAAGAGAAATTCACGCATATGTTCGCCAAAAGATATGCACAGGAGTGTTCACAGTAGAACTGTTTGCGATCCTACCAATCTGGAAAGTATCCCAAGTGCCCATCAATAGTAAAATAGGTAAATAAATGATGGCACATGAACACAATGCAATATTATAGAGCCACAAGAATGAGAATTCTGCATGTGACAGGAATGATTCTCAAGGACATAATTTTGAACGAAACAAGACAGACATTTTTCTATGAAGCAAAATCAGCCTATGCTCTTTGAAGTCTGCACGGTGGTTTCCCTTCTAGGTATAACTAAAAGGAGGCCTGAGGACTGCGGAGGGGACTAGCCACGTTTTGTTTTTTAATATGCGCGCTGATTATACACGTGTGTTTCTGAGAATTCACTGAGTTGTATGGTACATACTCTTTGGTGTAGATATATTATGCTTACATAAAGAGTTAAAGTGTAAAATTTCAGCCTAAAAATCAACCTAGCGACAGTTGCAGAAATGAGGGACTGGTGATGTGGCTGAGTACTGAGGGAGACTCCCTCTGCTTTTCTTAGCCTGGAGCTGGCGTCTAAAGGTGATGGTAGGAGGGTAGAGTCAGGTGCCGGGAACCATAACGCAGATGGAAGACATCTGCTCCAGCATTTCTACCTCCGCTGAGCCCCAGGGTCTGAGAAAACCCACCTCTTCTGACCAAGTACAAGAACGAGTGTTTGATATTTGGAATGAAGTGGTGATAGTACTACAGGTCCTAAAGAACCAGTAGGACAGGAAGCTATTATAAACAACCTTATGCCAATACATTTGAAACTGTAGGTGTAATGGACATGTTTCCAAAGAACACAACTTGCTAAAACGAACACAGGAGAAAGAGAAAATAGAAATAGTTCTACCTTTGATGGAGAAATCAAATCTATTATTAAAAATGTTCACACACACACAAAAACATACCCATGCTTCAGGTCTAGACGGCTTCTGTGGTAAAATCTGCTAAATTTAAGAAAGCAATAGCAGCAATTTTACAAAAAATTTCCCGGAGATTTTATTTTTTTTTTATTTTGTTAAAGTTTATTTTTGAGAGAGAGCAAGTGGGGTTGGGTCTCCTCCAAGAAAGGGGAAAGAGAAACTCCCAAGCAGGCTCCACACAGTCAGCACAGAGCCCGACGCAGGGCTTGAATTCATGAAATCAGGTCATGAGCCGAGCCAAAATCAAGAGACGCTTAATCGACTGAGCCACCGAGGCGTCGTTTCCAGAGATTTTAAAAAGAGGGAATGCTCTCAGGGTGCCTGGGTGGCTCAGTCAGTTGAGTGTCCAACTTCAGCTCAGGTCATGATCTTGCGGTTTGTGGGTTTGAACCCTGTGTCAGGCTCTGTGCTGACAGCTCAGAGCCTGGAGCCTGCTTTGGATTCTGTGTCTCTCCATCTCTTGGCCCCTCTCCTGCTTATGCTCTGTGTCTCTCTGTCTCTCAATAATAAATAAATGTTTAAAAAATTTTTTTTTTTAAAAAGAAGGAATACTTTCCAATTCATTTAAGAGGTTAGCAAACATTGACACTAAAAGCCGACAAGGATATTACAAAAAAAGTCTAAATCAATCTCACTCACAAACCTAGAAACAAAAATCCTAACATAATATCATCCTCAGCATAATATCTTTAAGCAAAATTCAGGAATATGTTTTGGAGACCATTAAGTGTGAGAAAGATTTCTTACAAAAATGCAAGGTTGGCTGAATAACTGAAAACAATTTAATCAATGATATTAATAGAATAAAGAAGAAATTTAATATGATCCTCTCAGTAGAAGTGGGAAGAACAATTAGTAGAATCTATTATCTATTGATGATAAAAGTCCTGAGCAAAAATAAAATAGAATTATTTTATGAGAAAGGTAACTGGAAAAAACAGAAAACATCATTTTTCCACAATGTTATTACTATGTAATTGACTATATTCCCTATGCTGTATCTTTTGTGACTTACTCATTCCATAATTGGAAGCATGTACCTTCCTCTCCCCTTCACCCATTTGCCTGTCCCCCCCCCCCCCCCCCCCCCCCCCCCCCCCCCCCCGCCAGCAGCCATCAGTTTTGTTCTCCATGTTGATGGGTCTGCAGTTTTGTTCTCCATGTTGATGGGTCTGCAAACATCATTCTTTTTAAAAATGTTTTTTTCAACGTTTATTTATTTTGGGGATAGAGAGAGACAGAGCATGAACGGGGGAGGGGCAGAGAGAGGGAGACACAGAATCGGAAACAGGCTCCAGGCTCTGAGCCATCAGCCCAGAGCCTGACGCGGGGCTCGAACTCCCGGACCGCAAGATCGTGACCTGGCTGAAGTCGGACGCTTAACCGACTGCGCCACCCAGGCGCCCCGGCAAACATCATTCTTAATGGGAAATACTGAAGCTTTCCCTTTGAAGAGAGAAAGAAGACAGCGATATACCTTCTGTTCAAAGTTGTTCTACAAATTCTAGCCAGTGCAATAAAAAAAGGTTAACGATTCTAATGAGATAACTAAAATTGTCAACATTTGCATATATTATTTTGTCTAAAGAAAGTCCAAAAGAATTTACAGATATGTAATCAGAATTTTAAAATGATTCAGCAAGGCTGCTGGATACAAGGTCAAAATACAAAAATCAAGTAGGTTTGCATAATATCAACAAAGAGTTAGAATATGAATTATTCTTTAGATAATTATAATGCATTCATAATAACATCAGCAAATATAAAATACTTAGGAATAAATCTAATGAAAGATATGAAAGACTTCCGCATGTACACCAAGACAAAAACAAAAGCAAACAAACAGAAAAATTCCCCGTAGAATATTATTAAAAAAAAGATCTAAATTCATTGAGACATTAACATATATATAGATATATCTACTAATATATATATTAATGTCCCAATGAGTTTAGATATTTTTAAAATTAATATATGCAATTATATGTATGCAATTATGTATGTGTAATTATATATATATATGCAATTATATATATGCCCCATATATATGGGACTCTATCTATCTATCTATCTATCTATCTATCTATCTATCTATATGTAATTTCTAAGGACTAAAAACTAAATATTGCAAAGATACTAATTATCCCCAGTTTAGCTATATATTCAATTCAATCCCAATCAAAATGTCAATGAATTTTCCTTTCTTCCTTTTTTTCCTTTTGAAATTGAAAATCTTATTCAAAATTCATTTGGAAGTGCAAAAGGTCAAGAAACTGACATTCTTAACCAAGAACAAAAAGGTAGAAGGACATATCATTAAGCTACAATAATTAAGGCAGTGTGATATTAGCTCAAAGATAGTCGAATAGACCAATGAAGCAGAAGAGAATCCAGAAAATGCCATCCAAACGGACATTGGGTCTGACATTGGAGGATAGTGGAGATAGGGCCATCTTTTCTACAAATGGTGTTGGAGCACTTGCACATGCATATGGAACACAATAAAACTTGATCTTTATACCAGAGCATATACAAAAATCAATTTCAGGTGGTTTGTATATTTAAAAGTGACAGGCAGCACCACACAGCTTCCATATGACAATCGCTATGAACCCGGGAGAAAAAAAAAGAATTCTTAAGAAGGAAACAAAAACACTAACCATGAAGGAAAAAAACAGATAAACTGGACTACATGAAAGTTAGGAACTTCTGTTCCAAAGATCCATTAAGAGGAAAAAGTCAGGCGCAAAGCCAGAGACATTATTCGTAAGCCACCTAAACTGACAAATGACTCAATCCAATATATATATATATATATATATATATATATATATATATATATATATTTGTATAAACTCTTACAAGTTAATACAAAAAGACAGACAATCCGATAGAAAAATGGGTGAGAGAGGTGCTTAATAACAAATGGTCAGTTGACATATGAAAACGATCAACCTCATTAGTGATCAAGGAAAAATAAAGACTAAGACCTCGATGAAATACCCACCAGAATAATTAAAATTACAAAGATTGTCAACAGCAAGTGTTGCCAAGGATGTCGAACAACTGGAACATTGTTGATGGGACTGTATGTCAGTAGAATTACTTAGAAAACAGCTTTGTATTATCTCCTAAGCTTAAACTCTACAACATAGCAGCTTCAGTCTCAGGTATAGACCCAGCAGAAATATACACATGTGCATCAAAGTACATGCACAAGAATGTTGATAGTGACCTTAATCATAATACCCCCACACTGGAAGCAGTGCAAAGTGCAAATGCCACTAACAGTAGACTACTAGATAAATGAATTTGTGTATTTGTACAATGGTACACTATACAGCACTGAAAACAAACAAATGACAGCTGCTTGTAATAACACGGATGAGTCTCACATATATAATATTGATCAAATAAGTCAAACACAGGGGTGCCTGGAGTCGGTTAGGCACCCAAATTCGCCTCAGGTCATGATCTCACAGTTTGTGAGTTTGAGCCCCGCATCGGGCTCACTGCTGTCAGTGCAGAGCCCGCTTCGGATCCTCTGTCTCCCATTCTCTCTGCCCCCCCCCCCCCCACACTCTCATGTGCTTTCTCTGTCTCAAAACTAAATAAATTAAAAAATAGTAAGTCAAACACAGAATAATATACAGTATGAGCCCATTGATACAAAGTCCAAAAATGGGCAGTACTAATCAAGAATATTAGAAGCCAGGATAAGAGTAACCTTTGGAAAAGAGAGAAAGGGTAATGACAAGGAGGAGGAGGAGGAGGTGGGAAGGGGCTTTTGGAGTGCTAGAGATGTTTCACCTCTCAGTCTAGGTGATGGCTTCGCAGGGGTTCGTTTTAGGATAATTTATGGAGCTATAGTTACATGTTTTGTATATATTTCTTTGTAAGTGTTAGACTTCAGTTTAAAAAAAAATAAAGAAAAATAAGCATAAATATACATACCGAACTTGAAATCGTTTAAGCCCTGGACTACCTCGGTAGATTGGGAAGGAAAAGTTAATGGGGTTTTGTGAGGAAAGGATAAAGTAACAAAAACAGAGGGCAGGGGGATACTTCAAATAGCAAATGCCCAGAAAATGAAACTCCTGTTTCACAAAGTCAACACTCAACCTCTTTTTTTTTAAGTCTTCATAAATCATGCAAAGCAGGCTGCTTGCGTATGCAGCTCCATACTAAAATTACTACATCCACACATGCATGTGTCCCCCGTTTGAAAGTAAACAAGTCTCAGCCAAGGCAACGTTGTAAAAGTTTGCAGGGGATTTCTTTGGTTGCCAGTTTCTTTCTTCAGCTTTTGGTGTATTTTAAAAATCACTGGGCTTGCAGTCAGCACCTTAGGTCCAAGTACAGAAAGTCTCCAACTCAAGGATGGTTGGTGCAAAATCAATATGAATTTGGTAGAAGCCACGCTTCAAGTTTTAAATTGTGATCTTTTCCCCAGGCTCAGGATATGTGACACTATCTTCTGTATGATCTGGGCAGTGCCACTAAGCCACGGGGTCAGGAGTGTCAGTGACCCACCCGCTGACCTGAGGACCATTCTGCACCCATACGTCCCTGCCATTTGTCAGTTTCAGTACAGCAGCCAACTGAATACATGAGCGATTCAACACTTCCTTATAGAACAGGCTTCCTGTTCAGTGATTTTGCCCAGCTGTAGGCTGATGTGAGGGGTCTGAGCACATTTAAGGTGGGCTTGGCTGAGCCATCAGGTTCACTAAGTTAGGTGTTTTAAATGAATTTGCAATTTATATTTTCAAATGGTGTTGTGTTTATCAGGATGTAACCCCATGGTTGAAGTTCTGTACAAATTAAACATCTACAGCTTGGTAGCCAGTGGCCCTAGGAATGGCTACTTGACATGTCTGAGCCTCAGTTTCCTTTTATGTGTGATGATAAGAATGCAAATGTCTGTCTCCCAGAGTTGTGACTAGTAAGTGATGCAAAGTGTTCACCACACACACACACACACACACACACACACGCACACACACACACACTTCAAACCTTAAGGTGTTGTGTACCTGGAAGGGATTGCTCCCTCCTTGGCTTCCATCTCCTTGGCAACCCCCATTTCAGGTGTCAATATAATCTGCTCTTTTAACCCCCTTCCCTGTATCATACCAGGAAAGAATCTGATATTAGTAATTTATATTCCAAGGACTGATTGATTATTCTCCGACTGGAGCTCAGCCAGCCGTTTGCATTTTATGTCTTTTATCCCTAATTGTGGCGTGAAAGACTTTTTCCCTTGTTAAAAGAATCTGAGACATCAGCAAGAAGGTGGAGAGCTCTGGGGGCAGGGGGAGCGGGAGCTTGAAATCATATTAGCCAGAATCTGCTGGTTCTGAAGGTGAATTTGATTTAGCCCTTTCCAAGTGCCTTTTATTTTTCTGGAGATGGAGTGGAGGAGGAGTACAAGGGTGTGTCCCACTACATGGCCCCTGTTCTGCTATATTGGCGTGGGGAGAAGGCAGAACAGCCACGGGAGGCTGTGGACATCCCAAGCCCTGGGGAGGGTAAAAGAGATTTAATCCCTTGGCCACTATCTTTAGGACTCCAGGCCTGCCTTCTTGGCACCCCTCCCCCATCAACTTTCTGCTTTGGGCTGGGCTCTGCTCTGTCTCCTGGTGCTCCTGACCTTGGCCTAATCCCTTCCACCTCCTCCCTTTGTCCCAAGTCACCATGTTGATTTTCAGCTTGCTTCTGTTTCTCTTTTCAAGATCATTCATACCTTAATCCTTTCATCTGGCATCCCAACATTTACTCCTAGACCTTAATTATGAATTATGACCTTAATTACAGCTACAATGTTGGAAGGAAGGAAGGAAAGAAAGAAGGAAGGAAGGAAGGAAGGAAGGAAGGAAGGAAGGAAGGAAGGAAATGTGTTTTCTGCAATGTTTTTTTCTTGGTTAGCAAAGATGGTGCTGTCCTGAACATGTTAAAAGGAAAAGGAGGTTGAGAAAAATATAAGAAATTGGAGAGAAACTGGCAGAATAAAGGAGGCAAACTGTTAAGTGCCCAAGGACAGCAGAAAGGAGAGTATTATCGAGAAAAGCCCAACTACAGTAGAGAGAGGGGAAATCTCAAGATCTTATCTAGACCAACAAAAAGTGCCTGAAGACATGACTTTGATAAATAGGCTCTGACTGAAACCAGGGAAGAACAGTCTCTAAGATGGGATTCCAGAGGCTGCGAAGGGAGCCCTTTGACTCAGAATCGAGAAGCGGAACTTGAGCAGCCAGCAAGCAATGACTGAGGTAACCAGACGCTGAGCTAAAGGAATGTCCTGGGCACGAAATACAGCAAACGAACTTGCTGAGAACCTGGCGTCAGGCACGAGGCGGTGCACCCGAAGGGACATACCTCCGTGCTGCTCTGCCTTGAGAGGAGCCCTGCTGCCTTGATGTGCTCTTGCCCAGAAGTGGTCCAGCAGTCAGGAGGCTGAGGAAGCTGGCAGCTAGCCTCCAGGACAGGGGCACCAGGTGGGGGCGGGGGGGTGGGGGGGAGGGATGCCTGATCCCCTGGGAGGTAGAAGACCATGAACTGTTTACGCAGGTAGTTTTCTGCTTTGTTATTGGAGCAGATGGCTGTTTGTTATTTAATGGGGAAATGTATGCATCCCAGGAAGTACCCTGGAAATTCACATTTCCTCTACTCCCTCCCCACATCCTTTATCTCTCTTTGCTCCCCATCTTCCCTTCCCAGCTTACCCTGACCACCTAGGCCTCACCTCCTGGCTCAGGCTTCCTCATCTCCCCTCCTCTTCAGGATGTAGGAATTAGAGGCTCCTTTCCCAAATCATCATGTTGGAAGGGAATGGCTTCTTGCCACATTCACATTAAAATTTGAAGATGGAGAAGAAGAAGAGAGGGAAAAAAGGAGCTAAATTAGCAATGTTCACTCAGCGTGATTTTGCTTTAATCCGGGCCTGTGAGCTTGACAGGGCTCAGAATAAACGAAAGCAGATGTGTCCATCACGCCAGCAGATACATTACTACTAATCCCAGACAAGACGGCAAAAACACATCACGCCTGGCCCCCACACTGTTTCCATCTTAATCCGCCTCTAATTGCGCTGGGCACGTCGCCTGCACACCTCTGTCCTCCCAGGCAGTGCCCTGTGCTCCTCGGTTTCCACTCCTGCCCTGGGCTAAGCCAATGTCAAAGTGGCTCTTTTTGCTGGAGCAGGGGTAGGGCAGCCCACGGAGTCTAGGGCTTGTGTGTTGTTGGAGAAGAGGAAAGTAGAGGAAGCATGGTTGGAAGAGACCCAGCTGAGCGTCACCAGGTGGGGTCCTGGTGCCAGGCCTCGCCCTGAGCAGCCAGACAGGGTTAGATGAGATGGTTTATGGGAAAGTAACTAATCTAGTTCCTGACACAAAGTAAACTCAGTAAATGTATTGCTAAGTATTTATATTAAGAGAAATGAAAACGTATATCCACAAGAAAGTTTGTACATGAATGTTTATAGCTGTTTTATTCATACTAGCAAAAAATGAAAGTAACCTGAATAATTATCGATAGGTAAATTATTATGGTATATAGTATATTATAGGATACACACACACACACACACACACACACACTGGGATACTGCTCAGCAATAAAAAGGAACAAGCTTCTGATAGACACAACAATATAGATAATCTCAGAGATAGGCCAAGCAAAAAAAAAAAAAAAAAAAGACAAAATGATACAAAAGAACAGGCAAAAATTATCTACAGATATAAAGCAGATTAGTGGTCTTCCAGATCCAGAGGAACTGTGTTTGTTTTATTATTAACTGGTTCATTGATTTTTTTAGGTTAATAGTAATAATAATAAAGATTTCCTAGTTTCCTCTTTTTGGTTTTTGATTGCATTGGTTTATGGTTGCAATGACCCCTCCGATGTATATAAAGCTCTATTCCGCTCATTTCTTCATCTCTGTCTCAGCAATGGTCAGTTCTGTTTGGTTACCTTGAACCTTCATTCATAGGCCTTATCGTGTATCTAGTGACTGTTTACCAATATTTGGGAGTGAAGAACTCTGTCCAATAGTGTCCAATGTGGGTTTCATGAGCCCGACCCCCACATCCATAGTTGGGCACTAGCAAGACAGTTACAAATGCGGACGGGCAGGGTTCTTTTATCAGCTCCTTAGAGGCCAAGCTTCTATAGGCACAGGCATTGATTTCACTTCTGAGGATAACTGGACCAGAGCTGTGAGGAGCCGTAGGTACTGAGCAAGAATTGTCTAAGGCCATGCAGAAAAAAACTAGAGCAGAATGTTCTCAGGTATCTTTCTATTTCATCTGCTGATACCCTGGCCCGAGTTGGTTGTGCTTCCACGTTGATTGGAATGGAGCAAAGAGAGTGCAAGGAATGTGGGCAGTTGGCCTGTTCTGACATCTTGGACAGCCCAGAACTTCTTAAGTGCCAGTTGCTGACTCCAGCGCATCAGATTTTATCTGAAAGCCAGTTGGGCTGAGTTTGGTGGTTTTGGACTTGGGCTGGGACAACAGGGGCTGTGGGTAACCAACACCACAGAGGGGTGCCAGAGGGGTGTGAGAAGAAGCGCTAAGCTTAGAATAGTCTAGGGTGTGTCCTTGGTTTGCAAAGTCATTGGAAAAAAATAGCCATGTTAAATGGACTGAGCCTAGAATTTGCATCTAGCCTGCTGTGTTTCAGGGGTGGGGCTGGGGATAGTTGGTTTTCCTCTTTACTGAAGTCTATTCAACTACATAATGAAGTTGGGGAAAATTTGGAGGGTGGGAAGACTGAGCCATAGCTATTCCTTCCTTTCTTGCATATTCAGGCACAAATGAGTTTGCAGGGTCCTGATCCTTTGAGATCTTTACAAGTTACCATGAACAGTTAGCATGTTGATGTCTGCCAAGGACCTTCTTTACTATTTTGTGAGATTCCCTTATTGTATTTAGTCTCATGGTAAAGCTGGGCTTCACCTCCCTCCCACTAGGGAGGCCACAAAGACCCAGTCCTCCTTCTGTCCATTCCTGGGTAGCCACAGCATCAACAAATGAACAGGCTCAGCAAAGCAGAGGCTTCTGTCTTGGCATTTGACATTTGAGTGAGCAGCAATATAATGATGGAGAAGTTTCAATTCTTTCCTGAAGTTAGCAATGATGCAGCAGTAGAGACAACAATAACATCCTGGCCAGACTTCCCCTACAGAATGGTTACTGTGCTTCCTTTTCCTTGGCCCACTTGAGGGACCTCCGTTCTTGTTTGTTATTCCAGCCTGCTTCTGTCAATTCTGACAACTTTCTTTCTTTTTTTTTTTTTTTTTTTTTTTTTAACGTTTATTTATTTTTGAGACAGAGAGACAGAGCATGAACAGGGGAGGAGCAGAGAGAGAGGGAGACACAGAATCTGAAACAGGCTCCAGGCTTTGAGCTGTCAGCACAGAGCCCGACGCGGGGCTCGAACTCACGGACCGTGAGATCATGACCTGAGCCGAAGTTGGACACTTAACCGACCAAGCCACCCAGGCGCCCCTCTTTTTTTTTTTTTTAAGTGTATTTACTTTTGAGAGAGAGAGAGACAATGTGAGCATGGGCAGGGGAGGGGCAGAGAAAGAGGGAGAGACACAGAACTCAAAGTGGGCTCCAGGCTTCATGCTATCAGCACAGAGCCCGATGTGGGGCTCAAACTCACAAAGTGTGAGATCATGACCTGAGCCGAAGTCAGATGCTTAACCAACCGAGCCACCCAGGCGCCCCTATTCTGACTACTTTCTAATACAACATCATATTGTTCAGATAGCAAAAATTAGGTTCTATTTCTTGCAAACGAAAGTATACCAACTGATAAGAATCCCACTTTCAAATTGAGAGGCAGCAAAACACAGTGGTTAAAAACGTGGACTCAGGATCTAGACTACCTGGATTTGAATCCCCAGCTTTGCCACTCACAAGCTGTGTGAACTAGCCTCTGTATGCATCAGTTCCTCATTTCTAAGTGTAGATGATTCATGGTGCCATTCTCATTGCATTGTTTTAATGCTTAAAGAGTTAATACACAAACACCTCTCAGAACAGTGCCTGGCACATAGTAAGTACATTGTAATGAACACATCTCCAGTAAAATATGGGGAGGCTTAGGGGTGCTTGGATGACTGTTGAGTGTCTGACTCTTGATATTGGCTCAGATCATTATCCCAGGGTCATGGGATGGAACCCTGCATCGGGCTCTATGCTGAGAGTGAGCCTGCTTAAGATTCTCTCTCTCTGTCTCTCTCTCTCTCTGTCTCTCTCTCTGCCCCTCTCCCCTTCTCATCTCTCTCTCTCTAAATATATATACACACACACACACACACAAATATATATATATGCATATACATACATACATATATATATATATATATATGTATTTTTTTTTTTTGGAAGTTTGGATTGGATACCCAACCTAGATGCCTAGATGAGACAGAAGGCAATCGAAGTTCTATCACTACTCCAGGATAGAATTCTAGTTTATGGTACACAGTAGCAAAATAGTTCATTGAAGTACAGTAAAACCTTGGTTTGCAAGCATAATTCCTTCTGGAAACATGCTTGTAATCCATAGCACTTGTATATCAAAGGGAATTTCAAGAACCATTGGCTCAGTTGTGATCATGTGACATTCGGCATCACATACTACTTGTACTGCAAGACATCGCTCCTTTATCAAGTTAACATTTATTAGAAATGTTTGCTCATCTTGTGGAACACTCTCAGAACAAGTTACTCACAACCTAAGGTTGTACTGCGTTACCTCTAATCGTCTGGAATAAAGTGCTCGTCGAGGGCAAGGCCCGGCAGCATGTTGTTTCTGCAAGTTCAAGGACTTCAGGATAAGGAAGTCACTTATCTTGGCATTTGATGATTTTTTTAAAAGAAAATGATGCACCTAAACCTCTGAATTCTCTGGCTTTTTATGAGGGATATGAAAGAATCTCTTTTTTGGTCACATCTTTAGGATTAAGATAGGTAAAAGCCAGCTTCATCAGAGAGATTTTTTTTTCCCCTTCAGATTACCAAATTATGACATCTGTTGAATTAACCAACTTGTTCCTTCAGTTGGGCGCCTGCTCAGGAAAGAAGAGGACATTGAAACCCTGGATTAGATATATGTGGCGGAATTTGGCGGCATCTTGGTACCCAGGACCCCTACCTATCCTTGAGCTTCCCCTGCACTTGGAAACAACCTGCCTGTGCCCATGTCCGAGAGAGCTACCTTACAATAATAAGCCAATTTCCCTTTTGATCTACCCTCTTTACCTCTCCCCCAGGCCCTTCTTTCCTCCAAACGTGTAATTAAATTAAATCCCAGCATACTCAAAGGAGAAAAAAACAAATCAAATCAAGGAAGAGAGAAATTTACCCCAAAATAATTGCAGGACTTTTTAAATTTATATCTGCAAAAAGTCTTTGGAATGTGTGTGGCAATGAATTTAGAGGGTCCTCATCAAACTGGACAAAACATAACGTTATATTGGACTGACGTTTTGATAAGGATGAACTTACCAGACATCCCCGTTTTTTGTGTGCTTGCTGGTATGGAATGTAATAGTTTGAGGAACTAGTTAATATATACCTGTGTTCAGTGCCGACCATCACTAAATAAAACTGAGACATACCAGAAACATTTTGGCCTAAGGTAGATCAAGGAATTTTAATTTGGGAGGGTTTAGGAAGTCTCAAGTAGATTAATCACAGTGCACCCACTCACTCCCTCAGTTGCTGGAGAGAGTCCAGAGAAATCTCCCCTCATAGATTTTGGTGAAGGAAGTGATGGCATCTTCGAGAAACACTTTGGTGGCTGTTCTATGCAGTCCAGGGATGGTAAGGAAGGTGCTGTAGTTAATATGGTCTCCCTGATTTCAATGTGATGGAAATATTCCAGGATAGGAAAAAAAAAACAAACAAAAAAAGCAAGCAGAAAACTTAATTGGCGGAGGCAGAATGAGCTTGATTGCTGTAACAGAAAGAAGTATCATCATGGTAAATAGAACGGTCTAACCCACGCGATCACTGATGGTGGTTGATTGCTCATGGGGTCCTTTGACTGTAAGGATTGGGTCCCTAATGAATTAGGATATGCTGTGCTAATAAAATGACCCCCACGTGTCAGTGGCTTAGCACTTAAAAGTTTATTTCTCATTTACACAAAGTCTGGTACAGGCCTGAGTGACTCTCTAGGGCTATTGATCATGCAGTGACTTAGAGACCGAGCCTGCTTCACTCTTGTAATCTGATTTCACAGTTTCCATGGTAAGGGAAGAGACTACATGGGGAACTAATATCTGCTCTTCTAGGATTCGGCCAGAAGTTACACATGTTAACTTCTGCTCACAGCCCATTGAACAGATCTGCTCTTGGGGCACCACCCAGCTACAAGAGGGCAGGGAAATGGATCGACCAGGTAGAGTATTTGTGAGCATTACTTTCTCTGCCAGACCTACAAAAATGAATGTAACTGAATAAGCAGAGGCCTTACTTCTTGTTATGGTGGTCACAACCTTTCACCCCTATACTCCTAAATTCAAGTTCAAAGACACCAAAACTCTTCAGTGAAAGGGACTCTGGATATACTTGAAGAAAGAGCCTATTAAAAATGTGAAGTGCATACTTAAAATCTTCCTCCTATCCTTCTTCAAAGGTACTTGTGGATATTTGCCATATGAGAAAGGTAACTATCTAAAGCTTTTATATATATTAGACATCAAGTATAAATGTATACTATTGCTTGGATACTCAGAACACCACAGTTACCTAACAGTCAGAATGGAGGCTTATGCAAGACAAGTGACAGACTTTTGACCTAAGTCACTTCATGGTAATGGACCAATGGGAATCAAAACCTTTGTCAATTAATGGAATAAATATACCCAGCAACAATCCTCTTTTAGTCTCCTTTACCAATGAAGGAAGGGACATCATGGCAAGAAGGGGCAAGAGGAAGTGTCTACACTATCTGCTTCCTACTGGAGTAATACATCAAAATAGAAACCACATCCTTATGGAAATCATGGAAGTAAGTGTCATCAACAAATATTTGGAAAAATGCAGGAGCGATGACTACAATTCACAGACCCATTTGGTTCTTTGGTTTTATCCTGCCAAGGATAGATGAACTTGGAAAATGGCAGTGGATGTTGTGAGCTTAAAAATGTATAACTCTAACTGCAGATGCTTTTCCTCTCATGGTCTCCTTATTAGAACAAATCAGTACAGCCCTTGGTATTGAGTATGGAGTTATTAATCTGACAAGGGCTTTTTTTTCTCTGCAATTTCCAACAAATGGAGGACACTGGAAGCAATTTTCTTTCAGTTGATGGGACAAGTATACACTTTTATGACTTTCTCAGAAATGTCTTAACTCTCCTTTGACCAGTACATCTCATTTTCCACTTTGCCTGGAAAGAGAGATGAATTGAGTTACAGATTTGGATGTTTGCTAATAGTTTAGCCAAATAGTTAGGGAGTTGCAAAGAGCCAAGTTTGACAATTGGTGGGATAATATTGTGTCCCATGTAACTAACCACTGAAGTTTCCCACTGTAGAGAATTAGCTAAACCTCAGTCAGCTTTCTTCTCCAGCCATTGCCATTGCAGTGCCTACTTGTGGTAAACAAAATGATGCCCCCCCCCCGCCCCAGAGATACCCATGCCTTAATCCCTAGAGCCTGCAAATACATTATGTTACTTAGCAAAAAGTACTTTGCAGGTGTGGTTAAGGTTTTAGATCTTTAGATGGGAAGATTATCCCGTATTATCCTGGTAGACCCAATCTAATAAAATGAGTTTCCTTAAATGTGGAGAATACTTCCTGGATGAAGAGTCTGAGTGATGCAACGGAAGAGGCAGGAGAGATTGAAAGTGTGGAAGGAACTCAACCCACAATTGCTGGCTTTGAAGATGGATAATTAATTAGGGGATAAGCTAAGGAATGCAAAGGCCTCTAAATGCTGAGAACAGCCCTCAGTTGACAACCAGCAAGGAAGTGAGGACCTCAATCCTACAACCTCCAGGAATTGAATTCTGTCAACAGCAAGGAAATGGATTCTCCCCAGAGCCTCTAGAAAGAAACGCAGCACTGCTGACACTCATTTTAGTGATGTGAGATCCATGTCAGACTTCTGACCTACAGAACTGTGAGATTACAAGTGTGTGTTATTCTAAGACCTCACATTTGTGGTCATTTTTTATGGCAGCAATTGGAAACTAAAACGTTGCTCAAATTCTCATGAACAAAGCAAGTGTGTGTTGGGATTCTATTCTTTGGCACATAGTCTATGTTCTGAATAAGTGAACAATATAACAGTACTATTTCACACATGAAACCCCAGGTCCGTGTAACCATGTCAAAAGAAGCTGGTAGGAACAGAGACTAAGAATAAGGACTGTTCCTCCTCAGTTTGCAGAAGTGACAACCCTGTCATATGGTGGAGTATCATATCTCAAGGTGACTGTAGAGCCTCGTGTTGGTGGGTCAATGGCACTGCACCCTTCCATTACGATTTACAGAAAAGAATGAAGGCAATGGGCCAACCCCTATGGGATTCATTGTCCAGTCATGTCCTGTCACCCAGAAATAGCCCGATAGAACAAGGATATGGACTTTTGTAAAAAATCTGTGCCAGTCATGGAATAACCTTGGGAGATTGGACTACACAGTGCTGTGAATAAGCAACAACTTCATGATGCTATTTCCCCTACTAACGTAATCCTAGGTGCAAAACGGAAGTGAAAGGGCGTGAGCTGGGCGTGGTGAGGGGTTGTGCAAGGCTCACTGTTCTACCTAGTGATCTCCTGGATTGTTCTTAGCTTGTTTTCTGTCCTTGTAACTCCCTTGTTTAACACTCAGAGGTAGTAGCTAAGAACACACACTTAACGTGCGAGGCATTGTGCTGTGTGATTTACATGGGATAACTCATTTGGTCATCATGACAACCCTGTGAGTAAAGTGCTGTGTTGTTTCATTTTTTTACATTATGTACATTTTGTACATTAGGCAACCCAGCTGCAATGACGTAGATGGTGGGGCTGGAATTTGAACACACGCAGTTTACATTCAGTGCTCCTGCCCTGAACCACAGTGCTATATTACCTGTCAGCAGAGGAATGTTTCCAGGGAAGAACACAAAAGTTATTCCACCAAACTGGAAATTGTGATGACCTCCCAGACATTTTGGGGTTCTCGTGTTCCCAAGAGAAGATGCAAAAAGTAATTTTGCAATGTTAGAGGGGATGGTTGATCCCTAGTATCAAGATGAAATAAGGTCACTGCTGCAAAAGAGGAGCAGGGAAGAGAAAGGAAATCAATGCGAGGGCTCTCCTGAGACACCTCTAGTGGTCTCATCTGTAGCCGTGAAAATTTATGAAGGTCTCTGCAGGCAGGGTCAATCGCTCAGTTCCTTCAGAAATGAAGGCATGCGTCAAGAGCGCCACCACACCCCGAACAGAATCCCAACTAGTGAAGTTGCTATATTAAGTCAAGGGATAGGGGCTCCTGGGTCACAGTTTGTGAGTTCCAGCCCTGCATCATTCTCTGTGCTGGCACTGCAGAGCCTGCTTGGGATTCTCTCTCTCTCTCTCTCTCTCTCTCTCTCTCAAAATAAGTAAACTTAAAAACATAAATTCAAGAGATATACAAAATGGGTAATAGACAAAGGAAATCATAAAAATGAACTACAGGATCATAAGCAGCTATAGAAAGCAACAGATACAGGCATCCCTGCTTTTTAAAAGTTTGCATCAGGCTACTTTGGTTTGATGAAAGACCTACATTAGTACCTGTTTTCATGAACCTGCAAGAAATCCAGAGAGTTTTTTCACTTTTACAATAAAGGGAAACAGCAAACATAGCATCCAGTGTTTGTTTTGCGGCGAACGCCATAGAGAGAACGGGCACCCCGAGCATGGAGAGTGGCCCTGCCCAGTTCACTCAGGTCAGCATCAAGCCGCCGTAGCTTTGAACTGTGTCTGTGAGCACCTGTGCTTAATCTCGGTTTATTTTGTGCATCCATTAGCATGATGTGTCCTAAAGCATCAGAAAACCCTAAGTACAAATGTTAAATAGGGCTTTTTTTATGAAGGGAGGACTAGGATGGTTTTTCTAGCTGCAGGCCACTAGAGCTCCCCACTCTGTTGTTTTGCAAAGTAACCAAAATCATGGCTTTCTTATGTCACCCTTTTTGAGATAGTTCTCTTCTGACCTCCTCCCTCACTCTAATGTTTATCAGTGGCTCTATGATTTCTACTTTTATTGTAAATGTTTCCCCTTGTTCTTTGGTGATATCCTCACTTTTAGATTTCTTTAAATTGGGGAAATTAAGGGAAGAATAAAAACACCTTTGCTTCTGTCACCATCTTCTTTTTAGAAACATATTAGATAAGTACATAGACAATCACCTATGACTCTGAATTCACCTGTCGTCTTGTTACTATGTCATAAATTGTCCTCCACAATAGAGAGCAGCAGAGAGCCTCCTATGCCCTGCTAAGGAGTTGGGGCTTCATGCTGTGGGCTATTAAGAGGCAATGGATGGTTTTCAAGAGGAAAATGGCAGGACTGGATTTGCAACTCTAAAGATAATGATCTGTGATGGATGTGATCAATATGGCAGATGGGTGTCCCACGTCCATCCCACCCTCTCTATAGTGGGCCTTCCTGTATGTTAGATGGTAAAATACTAAAAAATACGTTTCCCAGGCTCTTTCAGGTGTATTTTAAGATTTAGGTTCAGGCAATTACATCAACGCATGCAAGATCTAGAAGGCAGAGGTGGGACTACCTCACAGGTGTCTGTTGTCTTCTGCTGGCAAGCAGGGCCGTGACGTATGGCACTTGTGCAACACGTTCCAGAATCCATTCGTTAGCTTCTTGGATGCCAAGACATTGAACATAGGGCATCCCCCCTGCCCCTTTTTTCCCCATATGCTCTAGCAGGATAGATGTGGCTTTTGAGACAACAGTCATAATGGTGGTAATATCCTGGTTCCTGGACTTGACCAAAAATGGCATGTCCCAAAAACCAAACATTCTAGGTTTTTTTTTTTTTTCTCAATTCCATACTTCTAAGATTGGGCAGCTTCCAATCCTAGGAAGCACCTTCCCGGGTGGATAAATTCTGCAGGATTTTACAATTCTTTCTAGAAGCCCAGTCTAAAACATGCTCCTCCAGACTTTTCAGCACTACCCAACTCTCAATATCTTATCTATTCTTTCTTTTATTTGCTTTAAGAGAGATATTATGGTTTTTGTCTCCACAGAGACAAAGTTTCTAGGAAATCAAGAATAGGAGTGTTACAGGAGCAGGATCAGGGTAATCAGGAAAGTCTCCATAATCTATAGAGGATGGGCACCACAACTTGAAAGATGGATAGGAATTGAATAGACAGGAGGATGGTGGGCATTTCAAGCTGGGGTGGTCGCTTTTAGCAAGTGCTCAGAGACCAAATTATCATTATTTTTGTGTGGGACAACAAGGAAGCCAGACTAACTGTAAGGAAGGATATGCACAGAGGACCTATAGGGTATAATATTTTAATTTTGGAAATCCTGAATTTATCTTAATAAAGTTGATTCATCTTGTTTCCATGGAAGGTTAGACATTATGGGGCTCCAGAGCCACCCCTTCTGTGGCACCCCCACCAATAGCAGACAATTCATACCAAACATGACCCTTTTTTGCTATAACCAGACTGTCTTCAAATTCTCACAGAGCTCCAAACAGTTATTAACAGTCAATAGGACTGGACATGAGAAAAAGAATCTACGAGTTGTACCCAGGGTAATGAATGCTCTTCTACAAATACTAACAGTTATAATAAAATACTAACATACTCTGTTTATTTATTCACATAGTTTATTGTAAACACAATTAACAGTCTCATTCTTCTTAGACACAACAATAATGATTCAGCGCTTGAACTCTTAAAAGAGCAACATATAGTTGTCCGTGACTAAATACAATTTTCAGAAGGCATAAGCAGATTGTGTCAATAGTCTGTCCCCGTGACAGACTCTGAAGTGCCTCTAATTCTTATAAACATTTCCATGCACTGTGTTAAGTTCAAAATAAGTGACACGTGTTTAGCATTACATGTTGTAGAAACTCTAAGATTAATTTCAAAAAGATCAAATAAATCAACACTCAGAGATGCATGTAATTCTTATAAACATTCTTTGCATCCTCATCCCCTGTCACTGCCAACATTTATAAACCGAACCAACTATGGGCTTGCCAGTTCACTGGCTGTAGTGATCCCTTGAACACTAGGCCCCACCATTCCCTGGAAAGCGTACTTCACCATTGGAAAATGACAGACTTGTCATCCTCGCTGGGGCTTCAGTTCTTGGGATAACAGATGACAAAAATATATACATATGTATATATATATATATATATACACACATATAGGTATATATATTTACATATCCATATATACATATACATGTGTATATATATACACATGTTTATATATATACGCACACATATATATGTATACATATACACATATATATGTGTATTTACGTATACATATATATGTGTATATATATATATATATATATATGTAAAATCCTGCAGAATTTATCCACCTAGGAAGATGCTTCCTAAGATTGGAAGCTTCCCGATCTTACAGGTAAGGAATCAAGAAAAAATCCTAGAACGTTTGGTTTCAGGACAAGCCATTTTTGGTAAAGTTCAGGAATTATGATGTTACCATCATTACAATATGTATATTGTATTATATATAATATATACATTTTATATTTTATATCTTATGTATAATATACACACACATATATAAATATATACATATAATATATATATATATATTTTTTAATGGACTCTGGAGTCGGAGTGACCTTACTCCTAGATATGAAGGGATTGATAAGTCCTAGGAGGGATAATGGAGTCCAGAAAATGAAATTTTAAACTTCTTTGGGAGTAGCCCCACTAAGTGGGAGTGTGGTGACATTTCCTTACAAGGTATCCTGGAGGGTGTGCCATACAGGGATGGAGCCTGTAGAGTGCCAATGCATGAGTCTGAGCGTCTTCTCTGTGGGAGTTATGTGTGAAACCATGTGACCGGCTCCAAAGGAAACAGTTCACAGGGAGAGAGGAGCCTTTGGGGATCTGTGACTGCAATCCCCTCCCACCTCCACCACTACGGCCCTAGACCGTCACCACCCCCCACCCACGGTCAACCCAGCACCCTTCTGCCTGGTGAGCCTGGGTCCATCCTTGCTCTTCCTACAAAGTATTTCCAACACCGAAGCCCCAAGGTAAATCAGATTGTGTCATTCTTGTGTCTTGCTCGAGGCTCTCAGATGGCTTACGCATCATTTAGAGCAGTGTTTCTTAAACCAGTGGGTATCAGAATCACCGGAGGGCTCGTGAGAGCACAGATTTCCTCACGGCAGTCTTCACCTCCTTCGATTCTTTGTCTACACATGCCTCCACCAGGACCTCCCTGACCATCCTGCTTAAAACTGCCCATTTTTTCCCACCTTAACATCTTATTTCCCATTGATGATTTTTTTCCCATAACACTTACCACTGACATGCCATATTTTACTTATTGACTTACACACTTTTTTGTCTTCTCATCCACCAACTTGCACTAAACCATAAGGCCTCTCAGAATGGGAGGCTTATCAATTTGAAAGATCTGTTTGGTTTGCTATTATATCTCACATCTAAAGGAGGTCCTGGTGCCTAATAGGTGCTCAATATTTGTTTATCAAATAAGTAATGAAGTCCAAGAGACAAAAGGAAAATTTGGGTAAGTTTAAGTTCCGTAGAAGCCAAGCTAGAAAATAATTTCAAAAGGAGATTTCAAGATAAATAATAATATTATGTGCAGCAAAGAGTCTGAGTTAGATGGGACACTGAGGAAATGTCCTTTATACCTAGTACTTTTTGTATCTCATTAAAAAATTCTTCCTTACCTTGAGTTCATGAGGGTACTCTATTTTATCATCTAAAAGCAATATAATTTTTAAATTTATTCTTTTAGTCAGAAGAAAGTGCTAAGAAAAATGTATGGGGAAGTCCCACGCATCCTTCACCCAGCCTCCCTCAATGTCAGCACTTTGTATGGCTGGAGTTCATTATTACAACCAGGAAATTGACATTACCACAATCTATACAACATACTCAGATTGCACCAGCTTTGCATGCACTCATTTATGTATCTATGCATATGGGTGTGTATTTGTATTACCCTTTACAATGTTATCAAATGTGTAGCTTCATGGAACCACCACCACAATCAGTGTACTTAACCATATCATCATCGCAAGACTCTCTAATGCGTCCCCTTTACAGGTATCCTCCCTCCTTCCATCCTTATCTCTGGGTAACCACGAACCCATTCTCTATCTCTGTAAGTATGCTATTTCATGAATTCTATTTAAATGGAATTATGAAACACATATTCTTTAAACAATGGCTTAAAAAAAAAAACTCAGTATAATTTCCTTGAGGCTCATCCAAGATGCTACAGTATCAAGTTCACTGCTTTTCACTGCTGATAGTAACCCATGACATGAATGTAACTACAGCTTATTTAATCTTCCATTTAACTAAGGACATTGGGTAGTTACTGGTTTGGGGCTATTACAGATACAGCTGTTCTGAATATTCTTATACAAGCTTCTGTGTGAAAATGAGTTTTCAGTTCTCTAGAGTAAATGCCTAAATGTAGGGTCCAATGTAAGTCTACTTTTTTGTTTTAAAGAAAATGCCAAATTATTTTCCATAGTGGTTGTACCACTTTACATTCCTACCAGCAATATACCTGTGAACCAGTTTTTCTACATCGTTGCCGGTATTTGGTGTTATCACTTTTGTTTACTTTAGCCATTTTGATAGGTGTGTAGTGCTAGCTCATGGTTTTAATTTGCATTTCTCTCCTGGCTAATAATGTCAGACATCATGTTCTTATATGTCATCTGTATATGCTCTTTGAGTAAATGTCTGTTCATGGATTTTGCCCATTTCCTACTTGGATTGTTTTTTTAATGTTGAGTTTTGATAGTTATTTATGTATTCTGGATACAAGTCCTTTGTTAGACATGTGGTTTGCAAATATTTTCTTCCAGTGTGATTTATTTTTTTGTCCACTTAATAGAGTGTTTTGCAGAGCAAAAGTTTTTAATTTTCATGAGGCCAATTTATTACTCTTTCCTTTTACAGATTTTTCTTTTGATAGTTGAGTCTAAGAACTCTTCGTCTAGGTTTAGAACCCAAAGGTTTTCTGCTTTGCTTTTTACCTAGAATTTGGTCATTTTGCAAAATTCATTTTGCCTTGATACCTGTATATAAGATGTGTGGTTTAAGTCAAGGTCTATTTTGTGTAGAGGGTAGCTCCAGCACCATTTACTGAAAAGGCTATCCCTTCTCCATTAGTTGCTTTTGCTTTGTTAAAAATTGGTTAGATATTTTTGTGTTGATCTATTTCTGGGTTCTTTATTCTGTGGCATTGATCTATGTATCTATCCCTCTACTAGTACTGTGTTTCTTGAATATTCTAGCCATATAGTAAGACTTAACATAGGAGAGGGTCTCTCCACTTTATTCTTCTTCAAAATTGCTTTGGCTACTCTGGAGCCTTTCTCTTTCCATAAATATTTTATTTTATTTTATTTTATTTTATTTTATTTTATTTTATTTTATTTTATTTTATTTTTTTAACGTTTATTTATTTTTGAGACAGGGAGACACAGCATGAATGGGGGAGGGTCAGAGAGAAAGGGAGACACAGAATCAGAAACAGGCTCCAGGCTCCGAGCTGTCAGCACAGAGCCCGACGCGGGGCTCGAACTCACGGACTGCAAGATCACGACCTGAGCCGAAGTCGGATGCTTAACCGACTGAGCCACCCAGGTGCCCCGTTTCCATAAATATTTTATAATAAGCTTGTCTGTGTCTACAAAAAAAAAAAAAAAAAAAAAAAAGCTTGCTGCCACCAGATTCAAGGTTGACCCTGCTTTTCTTTAGAACTGAAAAATAATGGGGCGCCTGGGTGGCTCAGTTGGTTAAGCGTCCGACTTCAGGTCAGGTCACGATCTCACGGTCTGTGAGTTCGAGCCCCGGGTTGGACTCTGGGCTGATGGCTCAGAGCCTGGAGCCTGCTTCCGATTCTGTGTCTCCCTCTCTCTCTGCCCCTCCCCCGTTCATGCTCTGTCTCTCTCTGTCTCAAAAATAAATAAATGTTAAAAAATTTTTTAAAAAAAGAACTGAAAAATAAGTGATCCTCTGTCATTCAAATTGGTGGTCTTTTATAGATAATGCATCCTTTCTTTCTGGCTGTTTTTAAGATTTTTTTTTCTCCTTCATTAGCTTTCAGAAGTTTAATTATGATGTGTTTTTTTATGGTTTTCTTTTGGTTTATCCTATTTGGGGTTCACTTAGCTTCATGGATCTGTAGGTCTTTGCCTTTCACCTCTTTGGAAAGTTTTCAGCTATTATTTCTCTTTGAACTCCAATATGAATCCAACAATATGATTTGTTACATAAATCCCTGAGACTATTCTTTTTTTTTTCAGTCTATTTTCTCTTGATTGTCAGATTGAACAAATTCTATTGATTTATCTCCAAGTTCATGGATTCTGTGCTTTGTCATCTGCACTCTGTATTTGATTCCATCCAGCAAGGTTTTTTTTTTTTTTTAAAGTTATTGTATTTTTGACTTTTATAATGTCTGTTTGGTTCTTTTTTATAACTTATATTTCGTTGCTGAGATTTTCTATCATTTTTATTACTTCAAGATAATTTATAATTGATTACTGGAGCAGTTTTATGGGAGTTGCTTTAAAATTCTTGTCAGATAATTCCAACATCTTGGGACTAGCATGTGTTGATTGTCTTTTCTCTTTCAAGTTGTGGGTCTGTTGGTTGCTTAGTAGGAAGAATAATGTTTTATTGTATTCCAGACATTTTGGTTATTACGTTAGGGGACTCTTGATCCCATCCAAATTTATTTTAGCGGAAAGTTACCCTTTTAAAGTTTAGCATATGCGTTCTGCCCTACTTGTGTGACTTCAGTTCTAATGAAACTTTAGTTTTCTGAGTCCTTGCAACATTACTTGGCTTGCTTTGTTTCTTCTTGTGCTGTGAGGACACTTGTTCAAAGCTCAGTACTGTCTAGAGTGGCAGAAGTTACTTCCTAAAGCCGCCTGCTATTACTGGGAGACATTTGCTAGAAAAGAGAAAAACCCTTGGCCTGGGTGTCTTTTGCCACTAGATTGAAGACAGAGAGACATAGGGTTTCACCGCTGCTGCTGTTGGAGGGGATAACCCACCAGCGCTCCAGTTGTGCAGCAGGGAATGGGACAGCCTAGGGCTTCACTGCTGCACATGGATTAGGCCACTCACTGAGCCTGGTTTATGGAGCCCAAGCTGGATGGTCTGGGGATTTCCTGCTGCCGTTGCAAGCCAGTGGAACCACCCGCCAGGGTCCCGGTTGTGGAGAAGGGGTTGAGGTGGCTGTTTACCCTGCTGGATCCCCAAGCATGGAGCAGAAATTCAGGTCCCCCCCTAGGTCTCTTTTGGGATTAACCTTTTTCTTGGCCTTTTGCCAAAGACAGAAGGCTTCCCCCCCCACACACACACACCTTTTTTTTTTCTTTTTTTTTTTTATTTCCTATGTCCACCTGACAGTGGTTCTGGGTTTTAGGCTTCTCCGGTGCCCAGTTCAAGGGTAGGTGAGAAATAGAAAGAAAACCCAGGGAACTCACCCACCAATAGTCATTGCTCAAGTCCTGGGGTCTCTAGCCAGTCTGCCTTTTTCTTTCCAGCTTTCAGAGTTCTTTTTATCATTTTCTACTTAATAATTTCTGGGTATTTAGTTATATTTGGAGAGGAGGAGCAGGGAAAAAGCCAATCTATGGTATCTTGTTCTGGAACTGAAATTCCAGAAAGCAATATAATTTTGACTTCATAACCAGGTCTTTAATCTATCTGAAATTGATTTTGGTGTATGATATGAGACAGATATCTAATTTCTTTTTCTCTCATATGGATATCCAATTGTCTTGGCACCATTTTTGAAAAGTGTGTCTTTTATCTAATGCTCTGTGGTGCTCACGTCTGTGCTGTATGAAGGGTCTGTTGCTTGGCTTGCTCTCGTACGCCATTGCTCTGTTTTACTATCCCTGCAGCAACACAGCACACACTTAAGTATCCTATCTTTATAGTAAATATTCTAACACATTTTTAAAATTTATATTTATTTTGCATCCAATAAACTTGTTAAAACTCTTATTCACTTTTAAAATGTTTCTGTGGATTTGGGGGAGGGGGAGAGTAGGGAGAATTTTCTATGCAGGGCTATATCATTTTTAAATGATGACCTTTTATTTCCCTTTTCAATCATTTGGTCGGGGGAGGTTCTTTTCGTGCTGGCCAAAACCTCTAGTGCAGTGTTGAATTGATGGAAGCGGAGTTGTGTAATTTCTTGTCTTGTTTTTGCTCTCAAAAGAAAAGCTTTTAGAGCTTCACTGTTAAGTATGGTGTTTGCTATAGGTTTTGGTAAATACAGTCTATGAAAAGAAAGAGGTTTCCTTCCATTCCTACTTGGCTAAGTGTTTTCTTATTATCATGAATGGATAATAAATTTTGCAAAAAATGAAGGAATAGGAAAAGACATATTATGCTAACACTGGTTAAAAGAACACTGTAGTGCTTATATTAATACCACACCATGTAGATTTCATAGCAAAGAATATTACCATGGAAATTATTTTCTTCTTTTTCTTTTTTTTTTTCCTGTTTTTTTAAGAGAGGGGAAGGGAGGGGTGGAGGGAGAGAGAGAGAATATTGAGAGGCTCCCCAGAGTGGAGCCCAAGGTGGGGCTCAATTCCACGACCGTGAGATCGTGACCTGGGCCGAAATCAAGAGTCACATGCTTAACCGACTGAACCACCCAGGTGCCCCAGTTATTGCCTTCTTGAAATACTTTGTTTCTGTTTTCCTGCGTGACCAATAGATTCTTAAAAATACAAGATGTGTACTTAAACTATCAAAGCCAAATATGAATATCTTACCAATATCAGACAATATAAAGACCTTAGAACACAATACAGTATCTCCAATAATTCTACATTTTTATAAATTTAAACTGCAAGACTACAGGGCCACCTGGGTGGCTCAGTCTGTTAAGTGTCTAACTCTTGATTTTGGGTCAGGTCATGATCTCACGGTTTGTGGGATTGAGCCCCATGTCAGGCTCCACACTCAGCATGAACCCTGCTTGCGATTCTCTCTCTCTTCTCTCTCTGCCCCTCCCCCTGCTCATGCTCTCTCTAAAAAAAATAAACATTAAAAAAAAAAACTGCGAGACTACATTGTTATTGTTTTGTACATTCAACATTCATGTGGATTTACTCACTTATTGAGAACCTTCCTCCCTCTTGATTCCTTTCTGCATTTCATGCCTTCTATCTGGAATCATTTTCTTTCTGCCTGAAATACATCATCTGGAATTTCTTTTACTGAGGGTCTATTGAGGACAATTCTGCTTTGCTTACCTGAAAATGTCATTTATCCTCATTGTTGAAAGATATTTTTACTGGGTATAGAATTTTTCATTAGCTATCAAATTTTGTCAGTGTATCGAAGCCATGATTCTTCTGTAGACTAGCCTCCTTTATTATTGTTGAGAAGTCAGCAACTAGTCTAACTCGACCATTTGGAAACGACCTGCCTTTCTTTCGTGACCATTATTAAGAGTTCCTTTTTTTCTCTGGTGTTCTCTGATGTAGCTCAGTGTTTTCTTTGTCTGAATTGAGATTTATAAGGATTCTTGAATTTGTGGATTCACGACATTCATTGGTCCTGAAAATTTTTATCCATCCTTTCTTCACCTGTTTCTTCTACTCTGTCTTCTCTCTCCTCTCTTGAGATTCAGATTAAATTTATGTTATCCTCTCTTCTTCCATCTGTATGTAACTTAACTACCCTTTGGCATTCTGTACTTTTTTTGTCTCTTCGTGACGTACATAGTCTGTTTTCTTCTGGCATGTTTTCCAGCTTACTAATTTTTTTCTCTAACTTTGTTTAATCCTGCAGTGAAATTCATTCTTTGGATTTTTAATTTGGGCAGTTGGATTTTTCATTTTCAGAAGTTCTTTTTTAATAAAAAATGTAACGAGCCAATCTTTATCATTTCCTGCTCGTACACATTTATTCGCACTTCTTTCTTATTTCCTTAAACAGTGTCACGGATGCTGTGCTGCCATGCCCATCTGCCTTTCAGGACTAAGGAATGAATTTACTCAGCTGATGGGAATCTTACTATCTGACAGTCTCTTTGAAACTTGCCCTGGTTGAAAAGAAATTACTTCCAGAGGTGATCTATCGCTAAAGACTGGTTGTCATGAGAATTTAAAGACCTGACTCCCTATCTCCAACTCAGGGCATCTCTGATGGGCCATCCTAGCTTCAGAGCCCCTCCTGCTATTGGCTGAAGCCATGGTGACCAGCCTGACAGCTCCCTCTGCCCAATCCTGCTTTCTTTCCTTCCCCCATCAGGTGTTGACACCCAGCAAACCTTCTAAACTCTAATGTCCATCTCAGAGTCATCCCAGCTTCCCTGAGAATCTAAGCCGCAACACAGAGTAAGCATAAGTTACAGTGTAATGTATGTCTGATCATTTTAATACTAAAGTCCCTGCAGGTACATTTCTATTGTTTTTTGTTTCTCCTTTTTGCACTCATTATGGCTTTTTTTTTCTTTTGACTTGGTCATCTATGATTTTATGATACCTGTTATATTTTAAATAATTATTTGTAATATTTGAGGTTCAAGGATAAAATGGAGACAATTTCCATTGCTTCCTCCAAGTGCCATGAATCGGTATAGGGCCACCTCATACCCAGTTCATGCCCTGAGGATCCCTGAACCCAGGAGACATGAAACGGAACCACAAATCTGTAAAAAGGCTGGATTCCTTTTGGTTCATATTTATACCAGCTTGTGGAACACAGTACCTATTAGACTTCAAACCTCGTACAGGTCTTAGATTTTGATTTCTGTCATCTTCCATCCATAAGGACTTCAAACAAAAGTTCAGAATTCCCCAAATTGGTCAATGCTTTTTAAAAATTTTTTTAATGTTGGGGCACCTGGGTGGCTCAGTCAGTTAAGCAGCCGACTTTGGCTCAGGTCATGATCTCCCAGTCCATGAGTTCGAGCCCCGCCTCGGGCTCTGTGCTGACAGCTCGGAGCCTGGAGCCTGTTTCGGATTCTGTGTCTCCCTCTCTCTGACCGTCCCCCATTCATGCTCTGTCTCTCTCTGTCTCAAAAATAAAATCAATGTTAAAAAAATTTTTTAATTTTTTTAATGTTTATTTAATTTTTTAGAGAGAGAGAGAAAGAGAGCAAAAGAGAGTGGGGGAGGGGCAGAGAAAGAGGGACAGAGAATCCGAAGCAGGCTCCAATCTCCACATTGTCAGCACAGTGCCCAATGCTGGGCTTGAACTCACGAACTATGAGGTCATGACCTGAGCTGAAGTTGGCCACTTAACCAACTGAGCCACCCAGGCGCCCCTGGCCCATGCTTTTAAAGCAAAAATGTCTTCTGTGTGATCTTTACCTCTCACATTTTCCCTTAATTAAATTTCTTGATAATTCCATGCTATCTTGTTACCTATTTGACACTTGAAGAGGACTTGTAGTTTTTTCTCAGTGGCTAATTAGAGCCAAATAACCTATCCCACTTTTATGGGAAGCTAAAATAACCTGTCCCATCCAATTCATGCAGGCATTTTTGGGAGTATGAAATATCAAAGAGTGGCAGGGAAAAAATTCAGATAGCCAGAATGGAGCAGTGGCAACCAGTTTGCCTTTTTTTTTTCCCCACAAAAAGACTGTAAGCTTCCTTCTGATTTCAAAATAAAAGAGCACCAAGATGGGTGAGTGATGTCTGCCATGGTCACAGGAGGTGGTGAACCACAGGAGGGGAAATCCTTGGACTAGATGATTCTGAAAATTGCTTCCACTTGTATGGGCGTCTGAATTCATGAATATGAAGAGCCGTCTATCCCCTGAACTTAAGCCACTCCTCTGAACTTGAGCCACTCCCTTCATTTTATAAACTGCTCAGCCTGAGTTTAAGGCTCCCCATGCTTTCATTTGAAGCAGATTCCCAGATTCTCCCACTGCTTTACCACGTGCGTCACAAACCATAGCCAGTTAGACTCTTTGTCGACCCCTGCACATGCTTGCAGCTTTCCGTCTCCACCAGCTTGACTCAGACTCACTGCTCAGGACACTTCCTCCCCATCTGCACACACAGAAATTCTGGACGTTCCTCTAACCTAGTTCAAATGTCACTTCCTCTGCAGAGCTCTCTTTGCTCCCGCTATGGAGCGGGCTCCTTCTTTTGATCTCTCAAAGCATCTGAAACCTTTCCAGCCACCTTTACCTTTCTCTCTCTTTTTTCCACGTTATTTAAGGTCTTTGTTTAATCTCCTGTCCTATATTGTTAGATGCAAGAAGCTCAGGCTGGGACTGTTTTACCTTTGTATCTGACATAGCTAAGTCCTCAGTGCGTCCTCGTCCACGGAAGAATGAAGGAGAAAAGTCCTATTCTCTCATGTTATATGTCCTTCAGACTTTGGCGGGGGGGGGGGGGGGGGTGCGGAGGCTGGTGCTCGCATTCCAAGGAGTAACTGCAGATCCTCTGAGCTATGCCCACCTCTCTCTGAGGTTCCAGGACAGCTGTTTGTAGGACCTCATACGGGAGCACAGAAGGTGGGACCAGGAGTCGCGTAGCTGTTTCTAGAGGCCAGACATGAAGGCGGGAGCAGGGCATGCCTGGTTTGCCGTCACCCACCAGCAGCAGGGCTGGCCAGGCCAAGCGTAGTTGAGCATTTAAAATACATTAAAGGCCTGCTCCCTTTGAAGTTGGAAACTATCTCTATTTAATCAGAGAGAAACAACTTTTCAAAAGATTTTTTCCCCTCTTTTTTACCTTCAGCTTGCTGGCTTCTCCTGTGGTTAGTAGCATGAATAAAACATGCATATCCCAATTAAATCTTGATTTAATTTCACTTCTTTGCAAAGCTGATGAACTCGAGTGCTTTCATAAAGACACTGAGCATTAGCATTCTTTTGTTATGCACAATCCATTCCGAGGAACAAGGGGCTAAAAATAATCAGGCGCCTCTCTCCTGGCCTTGCCAAGCTCTCAGTGAGTTAGGGAGAAAGGAAAACACATGCATGCACACACACACACACACACACACACACACACACACACTCACTCACACATCTCCAGCCAGGCTAATCCTCCCTGCGGAGACCCCTGGTAACTGTGGAGAATGAGAGCCGCTTTTGACCACAAGGAGCATCTTTGGGTTGGAAGAGAAGCACAGTCTACAAAAATGACTGAGTGACTCTTGGACACTTCACCTGGAATAAACAGTAGGCCATGGTGATCTGAGAGCTCCTTCCTTCTCCTGCTTCAGACGAGGCACCAAAAGCAGAAAGTTCTGGGCCAACCTATACCATCCCAGAGGTCTGACTGAGCTTCTTGGTTAGCCACTTTCTTTTGAGTTTGAAAAATACAGGGGCACCTGGGTGGCTCTGTCAATTAAGCATCTGACTTCAGCTCAGGTCATGATCTCACAGTCCATGAGTTCGAGCCCCGTGTCGGGCTCTGTGCTAATAGCTCAGAGCCTGGAGCCTGCTTCTGATTCTGTGTCTCCCTCTGTCTCGGCCCCTCCCCCACTCATGCTCTGTCTCCCTCTCTCTCTCAAAAACTAAATAAACATTAAAAAGATTTTTAAAAGAAAAATACAAAGTTCCCCCATAAGTTTGTATTCATTTCAAAAAATAAATCTGTGTTAGATACTGGGAGGAAATAGGTGAACATGTTTATCAGTGGCTATTCCCGGATTATAGATTGTTTTTTTGTATTATTCCTGATATTTTATAGTTTCTGAACTCTCCTTAGTGTAAATATATTTTACAATAAGAAAAAGTGATTATTTTAAAGAGACACATTTATTAAACCACCTTCCTAGATTGAGGAGGAACAACTATCTAAGAAATGGCCCCTAACTTCAAGGAGTTTTTACGCTCCTTGAGGTAACTAATAATAAAGACTGAATATAGAAGCCTCAGTTCTAAGCTGTGCAGAAGCTCGCAGCAATTAAAGAACTTCCAGAGGAGGTGACACTAGAAACCTATAGATCTCCGGGTTTGAGAGACTGTAGGAGTCATGTAGACCAACTCTACTCTTGGTGATTAAATTTCACCTTCATCAGCCCCCCTGAATGACCCACTGGTGAACATCGTCAGTTCCTGACCAGAAACTTGATACTCTTCAAGTCATTCTGCTCCATATTTTGGTTTCTTCCACCACCTGGAAGATCTGTCTTACATTGAGCTGAACTGTTTCCCTGGTGGCTCTGATTTTGCCTCCTGGGGTCACATGTACTAGATGAGCCACCTCTTCCAGAGCACAGCTCTTTGATTTTACATCAGCTTTTGACGTCTTTCTTTTCTCTTGTCTTCTTTTCTTGACTGAACAATTATAGTTTCTTCAACCACACCTCAAATGGTATGACTTCCAACTGATAAGGGCTTTGAAAAATGGGCCAAATACACACAAAATGAGAGAAGAAAGAATGGACTTTCTCAGCAAGGAAAATGGTACAGACAAGACGTAGATTCTGAGTGTGTGGACTGATCTAGAAGAAACCAGTCTACTGGGGCTGAGTTTAATGAGGGCCTTGATGAAAGGTACAGGTGAAGAGGTAGGAGGGAGGTCTCTGGGGAAAACCTGGGTTGTAAACTGATTCTGGCTGTAGCACCACACCCCACTCACTGAACAATTTCTTTCGTTCCAAGAGGGGCCTGCTCTGGGATTCAGGGGATCTCTTTGCAGCCAGGTGCTCCTGCTTCATGACCGCCCAGGTCATGTGGATCCAGTAGGGGAGAGCCAGGGAGAAGAGGGCAGTGGTGAGATGCTCAGTGTTTGGTTACTGCAGACAGTCTTTCTCTCAGCTGCTGCCTTTCCCTGTGATCTGACCAGCAAATAACAGATAGTACGCAGCCAGCCTGTGGAGAAAGACTCCCTGAGTCCTCCATATTGTCGGGAATACATCTGTCAGGTTGGCTAAACTGGAGGTGGGGTTGTAGAGCTAAGGTCTAAAGAGCCCGTCCATGAGATAGAGGTCATTTTCAGGGTTTGTGCATGGAGCATCATGAGAAAGAAGAGGGGCCACAGAAGCATGACAGACCAGGGCAGGCAAGGGACAGAGATCGGGGGTGCAGAGAAGGGGTCGGGGGACACACCTAAGGGTGATTCCCACCTGGGAAGTCACCCCTCACCCTCTGACTCCTCCAATCACATGGAGCCGTAGTGACTATCCAAGGATGTAATGGACGCAGTGACAACGGTGCAAAGGCTGTACGCACTCAGCTCATCATAGTGGTGAAAAAGGCAAGCATGGCATGTGGGGAACCTGCAGCAAAGTACCGGGGAAGTAGCCTGACTGGGGCCCATCCATCCCCTTCCCCCACACCTGGCTCCATCCTATACAACAAGAAACTTTGTGTGCATGTGTGTGAGGACCCCAGACCACAGGTCTGAGCTCCATCTGCTTGTCCTGCCTTCAACATGCCAGTCTTTGGCTACCCTCAAGTCAAAGGGTGGGCACCAACAGACCTTGAAAAGAGGACTGTGCAGACCCTGGAAGTGAGATCAAGGCTATTTAAGAAGGAAATCTGGGTGCCCCGAGGACCTAAAACTTGGTCTTGAATGAGGGGCGTGCGATCTGGGTGGTCTCATCCTGTGAATCCCAAAGATGTGGGGACAGTAGGATGGGAGAAAGGCCAGTACCATCACCCTGGAAGCATGGAGCCCAGGGCCTGCCTGCACAGGGCTAAAGACAGTACTGATGACAAGTCTGGTGACCGGAAAACAATGAAGTAGAAGGAGCAAAGACTTTGGAACCACACAGGTCTGGGCTCAGATTCTAGCTTTAACACTTACCTCCTTCATCTTCCTTTAACCTCTTTGAATCACAGGCTCCTCCTGGACAAATCTGGGACCGCACACCTGCCTTGTGGGCTAATGAGATAGTGTTAGAAAATTCCTGCCATGTATCCATAAGTGATGGTCATTGTTGCCTTTAACATGAAGTCACATGTCAAGGGACAGCCAACTCAGAGCAGTGACAAGACAGAGCAGAAGTCTTGGGGGAGAGGCAGGCTGAGTTTCCTTTGGGTGTTGAAGACCCTGCGGTAAGTTCAAGTCTGCCCAGCCCAGATTCTGAGACCACACCTCAGAGGCCTTTGAAATTGCTCTGCATTATTTCATTTCATCAGGCTCCTGCTTACTGTTCAGTAAGACAAGTCTGCTGCTGTTTCAAATCTCCCAGACTGTCCCCCACCCTCCACGTTGCACAGACCACATTAGAACTTTCTTCGCACACAGGCTGCTCAATCCAAGCCTCAAACAGCTCATGCCAATAAACCGGTTCCCAAGACCCAGGAGGTGCACACTGTGGGAAATCTACACGCTCATAAAGAGACAGGACTGCTAATATGCTTACAGGTCGGGGGTCTTTCTCCCAAATTCAGATGAGATATTGCCACAGTAAAGGAAAATTGCTCAGACCTATCTTCCAAGCACGGACCAAGGAGGAATCCCCAAGACTTGGCTGACATAGCTCGTAAATCTCCCGCATTTCTGTTTGTCCCAACCTCCATCATCTCAAACAACATGTGGGGTTGTCACATTTTAAGAAAATAAATAAAATGAAATTATAGATTTGCTTTTGTGATCCTGATGTGCAGATTACATGTTATTACATTATGGATCTCACACCCCTCAATGCATTTGCACTATGGTATGATTATTGGATTTTGATGTATTGCCAACATCAGACCCAAATAAATATTTTTCTGTACTAAGTGATGCTGGGAAGGAAGGCACTTCTTAATCATACCAGCTTATTTAGGTGGTTTAGTAAGAAATGAAAGGAAATCAAAGTGAAGAAGAATAAAAACACCAAGTCCAGTCTTCCACGGCAAGTCTTGCGCACATCTAGTTCCCTAAACCCTAGAAAAATAAGCAGAGACCAAAATGAGGCCTGGAGCCTGCTCTGATTCTTAGTGTGATTCATGCATTCATTCCACAAATGTTTACTCAACACTCACTATGTTCCAGGCACTATTCTGGGTATCAGGGGGTAGGGCAGGCAACAAAGGAAACAGATAAAAATTCCTGCCTTCATAAAGCCTATGTTCTAGTAGAGAGAAAGGAAAAATAACTAAGTAAAATACGCAGCATGTTAGTGGATATGTGCCTCAGAGAAAAACAAAAGTGGGGTGTGTTTGGTAGCATTAAAAAAATTTTTTTGATGTTTGTTTACTTTTGAGAGAGAGACAGAGACAGAGCATGAGTGGGGGAGAAGCAGAGAGAGAGGGAGACACAGAATCTCAAGCAGGCTCCAGGCACTGGGCTGTCAGCACAGAGCTCAACACGAGGCTTGAACCCGCAAACCGTGAGATCATAACCTGAGCTGAAGTCAGACTCTTCACCAACTGAGCCCCCCAGGGACCCCTATTTGGTAGCATTTTTAATAGGCAATCAGAAATGGCCTTATGTTAAGAGTGACATTGGACAGGAGCCTGGGAGGAAGAGAGGCAGCAAACCCTGGAGAGATCTGGGAGGAAGTGTGTTTCAGCTGGTGCAACAAGTGTAGAGACCCTGAGGTAGCAGTGGGCCTGCAATATTCAGAAAGCACTAGTCTGGAGCAAGGGTGAGCACGGGACAGCGAAGGAGAAGGGAGGTCAGAGAGGCAAGGCAGATGGGGTGGCCAAATCGGTAGGGCTGTATAGGCCCCTCTAACGACTCTGGACTATTCTACGGTACAGTAATGGACAAAATAAACACTCTCCCTGCTTTTTCAGCGATTATGCTAGGATTGAGAGTACAGAAGTTGGCAACTACATAAAGGGGGAAGTGCCATCGTAAGGGGTGTTTGAGAGGAGAGATGTGCATGTGAGCTACATGCTTCTGGCCCGCCGCTGTCATTTCACCCAAAATTCTCTCTTCTAAAGCTCTCTGGTTATCTGAGAGCAGCCTGATAACCATAAAGGGACCTGTAGGAGACCAATGGCCCTTCTGGAGATGGAAAAGTTCAAAAAGAAAGAGGGAGGGAATTCTGTTTGGACCCTTAAGGCTCTCTAGTAGGGGACCTGCTGATTGTGTTTCACTGCCAAGAAAGGCAAGAAAATGGACTGGGGGAGGGGGTCAAGGTGGGGGAAGGCGGACATCATAATATCACATGGCAAAGCTGAAGGAGCAACCTTTATTGGAGAAAGGTACAAGTCAAAACCAGCAAAAGAAGGCTCGTGGGTCTTGTGGGTCAAGGTGGTGTGGATCAGACTGTGGGGTTGTGCTTCAGTAGAAAGATGCTCCTTCCAGTGTAAGCAGAACATTCCAGGAGCAGGATAAACAGGCAAGACCCAGGTGCCAGGCAGCCCAAGTGTAAACGCCAACTGTGTAGGGAGTTATCTGAGAGCCAGCTGTTAGCACCTGGAGACCTTTAAAAAGGTGGATTCTGGCTGCTGGGAGAAGGGGGACTCCAGTCTCAGAGAAGATGAGTTAAGCCCAACCCCTTCTGCTAGAGGAAAGGAGTCCATAGTCTATCCATTACCAGGGGATCTGAGCTTCAGATGACGACCCTGGACAATATGTCTGTCTCTCCCATTGAACTGCAGGTAGATCCTGAGCAAAAATTACTGGGTCAACCATAGTAGAATCCCACAGGGTCATAGAACAGTATGGACAATGTTCTGATGGAAGACACTTTAGGAAGCTCTTGGGTGGTAGAGGGAAATGCAGTGGCCTGAGTGTCACTGGTTACAGAGCCAGAATTGGTTCTTGGAGTTTGAGCAAATCATTTCACATTCTGACCAGCAATCTCTTTGCATGTAAAATAAGGCTTTTCACGCTCTGCTCCTGGAAATTTAAGGGATCCTAGAATGCACAAAGCATGTGGTTGAATTGAATAAGTGAGATCTCAGCCCCTAAGTAGCTAGTGAAGAGAAACAAAATATAGATCAAGTTTATAATTCAGGGCCAAGTGTGGTGGGTCTTCCAGAGAGTGAGAGAGTTCTCTGGAAGACCAGGTGATGGGTCAGTTGTTTCTGGAAGGGGCAATGGCAGCAAAGGGAGAAGTGAGGGCGGGGGCTGCTACTGCCTTAACAGAGAGAATAGCAGAAACAGGGGTGAGGTGGGAGCGTGCAGGGCAAGGACTCCATGGGGTAGGAGGCAGTAGATACAGAGAATGAAGAAAGAAGTTGAGAACAGACTGGAGGGCCATGCATGCCAGGGTAAGGAGGGTACCCTGAACAGTTAGGAGGAGGGGACACAGTATGTGGAGTCTAGTGCTTTAGGGGGGGTCATTCTGGCAAACAGTGGCAGGTGGGGACAACACAAGGAGATGAGTAGTTTACCATCTATTGCTGTAGAGTATAAGAGAGGTAATCGTCGGGAGTGGGGACAGAAGAGGAGGAGTAAAGGAACATGTAAGTGACCGGAAGTGGAATAGTGGTCAAATCAACAGAACTTGACCACTGCCCGAGTGAGCAGGGCAGGAAAAGGCATGCGGAGAGAAAAACTGTGCTCTAAGGTTGAGTTCTGCCTGTAATTGGGAGGGTTGCGGTAGACACAAAGTAAGGAAAAGGCGAGTCCAAACAGACTGAGGCAGAATATGACAATTTTGGTGTTAAGCACATTGACTTTGAGTTGCTAGCAAACCATTGGGTATTTCGTCATCTACTGGCTGTTACTTTATTTTTCTATGCCTCAGTCTCTTTATCTGTTAAATGGGGATGTTATAGGATTTAAAACGTTGTGACAGGAAAATTATACATATACATAAATATAGATACACTGCACACAATAAATAGCCAACCAGCCATTATTACATTATTACAGCCAACATTATTATTATTATTATCATCATCATCTAGGTGGAAGTGTCCAGCTGAATGATAAAACCGCCAATCTGTTGCTCAGGACCAAAGAATTCTTTGCAAAAGGATTTATCATAGGATTGCTTTAAATAGAAACTCTCTTGGGGCACCTGGGTGGCTCAGTCAGTTAAGCATCCAACATTGGCTCAGGTTACAATCTCACAGTTCATGAGTTCGAGCCCCGCGTCAGGCTCTGTGCTGACAGCTCAGAGCCTGGAGTCTGCTTCGGATTCTGTGTCTCCCTCTCTCTCTGCCCCTCCCCCACTCATGCTCTGTCTCTTTCTTTCTCAGAAGTAAACATTAAAAAAATTTTTTTAAATACATAGTAACTTTCTCTATGCTTTTAAAAGAGTATTTCTCTTGTTTTTCCCATTTTACTTGCAACCTTCCAGTAATCTATTTAATATGTTAAGTAAGGCACCCCCATAGTTAAAATGAAACCACTTTAATTCCTCAGTTGAAGACACTGAGACAAATTCCCTCTTGAAAAAGTCAGCCTGGGCATAGAAGGCTCTGAAAGAAGGTGTGTCCTTCCCAGGGCTGGTGATTCAGACAGCCATGGCTTGGGCAGGGGCTGCGTATGGGAGAAGCAGAGAAAAGCTCTTTCTGGCAAAGAGGAGCTTAAAAGGTCTAGTGCCTGCTAGTGGCAAGGGAGGGAGGAGCAGCCTGTACCTGGGGGCAGTCTGATGGGAGCCCGGCTTCCAAGAAACACCAGCGCTCTAGGTCCCCACTAAACAGACTCAGAAGTCTTGGTCTGCAGACAGCCCCTGGCTTCAGATGGTTCAACTTTTCAAAGTTTATTTATTTATTTTGAGAGAGAGAGAGAGAGAGAGAGAGAGAGAGAGAAAGAAAAGAAAAGAAAAGAAAAGAAAAGAAAAGAAAAGAGAAGAAAAGAAAAGAAAAGAAGATCCCAGGCAGGCTCTGTGCACAGAGCCTGACATGAGGCTCAAACCCACAAACTGTGATATCGTGACCTGAGCCAAAATCAAGAGTCGGACCCTTAACCAACTGAGCAACCCAGGTGCCTCAAGATGGTTCAACTTTATTATGATGGTGTGCAAGTGGTCCACATTCAGTGGAAACCATACTTTGGATTTTGGGGTTTGATCTTTCCCAGGGCCAGCACTATGCAGTCGGATCCTGTCTTGTGATGGTGGACAGAAACAGAGCTCCCAGCCAACCACGCAGTCTCAAGAGCCAACAGCCGATCCATTGACAACCATTCTGCACCCACACAACCATTGTTTTTCACTTTCAGTACAGTATTCAATCAATTACATGAGCTATTCAACACTATTATAAAATAGGCTTCGTGTTGGATGATGCTGCCCAACTGTAGGCTAATGTAAGTGTTCTGGGCACGTCCCAGGTGGACAAGACTAAGCTATGCTTAATAGCTTAGGTGTATTAAATGCATTTTCAACTTAATGATATTCTCAACTTATGCGTTTATTGGGGCATAACCCCATTGTAAGTCAACGAAGATCTACACATACGAGCATGAAGTGATCCCTAAAGCCACAAGCTTCTTTTTTCACTTCGTGCTCTGATAGAGTGTCTGCCTTGTTGTTGCTGTTGTCATTAGCTAACATAGATCCTAATGTGTTCAGCAATACGCAGTTCTAGTTAGAGAAGACTTCCTGGAGGAGGGGGCTCCCTAAAGGAATAGAGGCAGAAAGGAAAGGGATGGGTGAGGGGGGACATTTCTGGCCTTTTCAGGGGGAGAAGGAGCTTGCTCTGGGCAGACACTTTAGTGGCCCTGGGCTGCCGGCACCAGAAGCGTTAATGTGGGATGACAGCTTGGCCTGGTGTGGAGGCCTGTGTGCCCCCTGGAAACTCTCCAGGAAATTGCCCTACCCAACAGCTCCAGAATCTACCCCTCTTGCATATTTGGTTGACTTGAAACTTTTTTTTTTTTAAATCAATGTACTCTAAGAGCCAGATAGGCTATAAAATAAATAAACAAACAAACAAACAAACAAACAAAAAATAAATAAATAAAAGGAGTCCAAGGCAAAAGAAGGAACAGACTATTGCCATGTTCCCTGCATCCTCCTCCCAGCTCCCAGCACTTCCAGTCCTGATCCCGCACCAAATGTGGAAGTCTAACAGATCAGGAAGGATTGCACATGTGAGATTTATAGGAAGAGGGTGACAATTTATGCCAGAAAAGTTTCTATTTGAGATGTCTATGATTTATAAGTTTGTTTTTTAAGAAACAAATGTGGAGACCCTTGTAAATAACAGATTTATATATTAACTTTCTGACACAGCATCCTACCTATGAATGAGTGAACAGCATTAAGTTCCCATTTAGAAAACAAGAGCCTAAACCCACTGGATGGAGGTACCTGATTTATCAAAGCCAGCCTGCTCCATTAATCAGAGTCCGGCTCCGGGATTCGGTGGCCATGTGACTATCCACACTGCTCTGGGGTTTCCTCTTTGGGTGGTATCTCTTGCCTTCATCTTTATTTATTTCCAAAAGAAAAAAGTATTGTAGCCGATTGAACTGACTGATTGATATGCCAGTGCTGAGATTTATGCGGCTGGG
The DNA here is from genome assembly GCF_016509475.1 of Prionailurus bengalensis. NCBI lineage: Eukaryota > Metazoa > Chordata > Mammalia > Carnivora > Felidae > Prionailurus > Prionailurus bengalensis. Next base: position 13,762,010 of record NC_057346.1, on the reverse strand, counting down.
CCCAGCTTCCGGGGCTGCCTCTATATCCCGGCTCCGTTCTGATGGAAGGTTGGCCCCTCACCAAAGATTTGCATACGCCATGTTCCGTCCTGTTCACCCTCTAAGCGGCCAGAGCCCTGGCGAATTCCTTTCCTCTTTGGATCTTTCCCCCAGAGGAGAGCCCCGGACTAGGCCTCCAAATATTTAACCCCCAATTAATCCTATAAACGCTGGCTCCGAGAAGCCCAGAGTCCTGGAGAATCAGATCTGTCAAGGGCCTGAGGGAACTCTGCATCTCACCAATAAGGACCGCAGCCCAGAGAGGTGGAGAGGCTGTGCAAAGTCACACAGGAGTCAGAGGCGGAAGTGGGAACAACAGGAAATCTGCATTTGTTGATTCTGCACCCAGCCCTCTTTCTACCACACTGTGCTCCACTGGGAAGCCTTTATTTCAGGACCTACGAAGGAAGCTGAGCTCTGTGGTAGTTTCTCCAGGAGCCTGAGGTCTGGGGAGTTGCCAGTGATCAGGGCCCACCTCCTTCTGCCTCCACCGCGACTCCTGGTGACTGGGGGGTCGACAGCAGGATCACCACTGCAGGAGATGCCGCTTTGAGGGGGGACCCCTCCTCTCTGCAGCTCCTGGTTCTACCCGCCCTTTAGGTCTTGTTCTAGTGCTAGGTGCCGAGCTAGTGCTAGTCCTTCAGCAAATGATGCTCAGCCCTCTTGTCCTTCCTTATCTGCCCCTTCCCTAATCTGCTGCCGCACTTGTATGTACCCCTCACCGGGCTACTTAATCACAGACTGTCGCACAGAGTATCTGTCCACTATTAAGCACTTAATCATATGCCACCTTGGGATATCTTCTGTACTGTTAGCGTGGCATGCGCTGTGTTCACCAAATAACCTCACGTCAGGCTGTGCCCCCAGACACTCTTGGGCGGGGGCCACGTAACTGGTTCTGACCAATGGACTGGCCAAAGCAGCTGGCACACCTCCTCCACCTCTGTCTGCCCCTGCTGCGGTGGCCTTGGAGACCATGGGCTCCAGCAGGTGCAGCTACAGAATGGGGCAGGGTCGCCTGGTCTGCCTCTGCCTTTGCACGGACAGTCACATTTATTGTGCAAAGGCATAGAGATTGGGGATAGATTTGTTACTGTGGCGTGTCCCTTCCCCTATATCGATAAACTTAGTTACTGCTGCTAATCTCAGGCCTGCCACTAATTGGCGAATAGTCATTTTCCCACTCCTGGGCCTCAATGTATTCATTTTTAAAAAGAGGCCATTAGACTGTAAGATACAAATAATAACTACTATATATTTTATACTCGCTGTATCCGAGGCAATGTGCTAAGTGGTTTCTAAACATGAATGCACTGACTCTGATAACTACTCTATGAGATAGATCTCATTATATCCTTAGAATGAGGAATCTGAGTTGTGGGAGTTGGGGGGGGAGGTGGCAAGGCCGGGGGTGTTAAGCCTTCCAAGGTCACATAACTACTAATGGAATTCGAACACAGGCAACCTGACCCCAGTGTCCCATGTTCTTACTGCTGTGTTTTATGACCACCCCAAATCCATCAGGCACAACCTTCAAAGATATCTCTATTGATTTCTAACTGTCTGCTCGTATGCCTATCTTCCAAATCAAAGTGTAAGTCATTTGAGAATAGGAGGGATGGGACGCTGGTGCCCATAAACTTCCCCTTCTCCCGGGCTCCAGAGCCTAGGACAGGGTGAGCATAGGGTAGATGTTTCATTAATCCTGCTTGAATTAAATGGTACAACTCTGAAGTCAAGTCAGATAAATGTACCTCCTGTTTGGCCAATCTGACTCAAACAGTGTGAGTGTGTGAGTCCTAAGACAACGAAAACCCACAGCCACTCAGCCTGATGATTTGATATGTGTCCTTCGTTCCTTTGGCAAATGGGTGCCATGCAAGCTGCTGGAAAAAAAGTCCCCTGCAAGGCACAGCCTCTGCTCCGGGGAAATTATGGTCCCGCCAGTGAGGGAGCTTCAAGACACTAAAGTGAAGGGTACAGAGGATGACTGTTACCCAAGTTCTATGCAGGAGTATTGCTGTATACAACTAGTTGTGTGCTAGCGAATGTTGAGCAACTTGTCCTCTGTGGGGAAAAGGCTGCTCCTCATTGGCAGTGTTTGCCAATTTCCGTGGTGTAAATACTTGTCCCGTGGCTGACCACAAACTACCAACGTGATATCACGGAACCCTGAGTTGGAAGAGAGACGCGTGCATGGTGGGCTCTGAGAAGCCCGTGGGAACACACTGTAGCACCCACTGCATACAGCACACGATGGGTTGTTCCTCACCTCTGCCTTGAGACACCTATCAGAGAACCCCTGGAATACAGATGAGCTCTAGGAACAGTCTCAGGGCTGAGGGATATTGGACACTAAGGGATACACGAAATGTCCTTAGGTTTTTGAAGGCAGAGAGAGAGAACAGATTCTCATCTGTCTAGGCCGGTTTATGTCCAGGCCTGCCTGCAGGCACAGGGATGGACCAGGTGACCTCCAAATGTCACACTCAGCCTAAGGATTCTGTGATGCAGGCAGAATTTGCTCCTAGCTTTCGTCTGCCACAAGGGACGTGTCAGGCTTTCTGTGGACCGGAGTCAACAGTACCAGTGCACCCAGTAGAATGCCATCAGCAAACATCCTCTGCAAAGTTGCTGACCTAGTATTGAACAGGTTAATTGCGGCCAGTGGGAGGCTCAGCCGCCAGGAGGATTTCTAAGACTCCAGAGTCCACAGCTCTGGAGAATGCGGACGTACAAATGACAGCTTCTAGCTCTTTAGGAGGGCAAATGGGCCTGCCAGTGATGGGGCCCTCTCCAAGGGTGCTCGGACCCTGGGAGCCCCTCCCCACCAGTCCAACCCTGGCTCCCTTGCCCTGCATGGTTGCCCCCGCCCAGCCCTGGCTCCCCTGTCTGGCACACTGTCCCTTCCTGCATATTCATCATTCTCGGGGCTCACGGCCATGGTCTGGAGCCTCTCATGGGAGTTTGCAGATAATGTCACGGGCTCCTGGAACCTCACGGGGAGGGCAGGGAGTAGCCTGCCAAGGAGGGAGGGTGTGCATGGGATCTATTCATTTCCCACACACAGGAAGCTTCGGAGAGAAGGCAGACAAACTGTCTCCGAGACTAGCTCCCTCTCCCAGGGACCACTTCCCCTACCGGGACAGGCAGGCTGCCAAGGAAGGGCTCTGGTGAGGCCTGCATCTGAAGACTGAGCCTGTTTCTAGAAACAATCTAGAAGGGCCCAGGGTCTACTCCCATTTCTAAGGGGTACAGCTCCTATATTCAGGGCTAATCGTTCCGAGGTATCCGAGAAGCAAAGAGGTGGGCTCATTTTCCTCGGGTCCAACCTCAGGCACAGGATAAAGAACAGAACCCTGTGAGACTGCTTGGCAAGCATCATCACCGCACCGGGCAGATGGAGAATGAGACGCTCAAGTTCACTGGCAAGTTACTCGTGAAAGCAGATTTGGGAATCAGGCACCCGATCCTTGGTTCACTGCTTACACAGGCCCCAGTAAGTAATACAAATGATGATCCACCAGAAGCTCAGTCTTTTCATGGAAGAGCCTGTGGATGAATTCAGTAGCAGAGGAAAGGTAGTCTCAGCAGTTGTCTGGCCTCCCCTCTGATTCTCCTCACCACCCCCCCCCCATTAAAATTAGCACACCACAGAGTCAACCTGGCTTTCTAAGGGCCACTTGCTTTTCCCCTAACCCCCTTTCCCCTGCCTGACCTCTCCATCTCTTCCAGACACCTTAGTTCTACTGTGTACTTGTCCACCTGTCATTGGTCGATCCATCCATCCATTCTTCCCTCGCCCATCCATAAACCCACACATTTACTTAACTATTATATATTGAGAACTTATTGTGTGCCAGGAACTCTGTTGGGAAGTCAGGACACTTTACTTCTAGCTGTGTAGCCTTGAACACATTGCTTAACCACCCAAAGCCTTGGTTTCCCTATCTGTAAAATGGGAATAATAAAACTCTGTATTTAGGGTTTGCTGAATAGTAAATAAAATACATATGCATATAAAACACTACAGCACTTGAAGATTACCAGGTACTCAGTAGCCTATCCTTACATGCTATGGAAGAGAACAAGGTCAATGTGACGGGGATCTTGACCTTAGGGAGCCTGGAGTCAAACTCCCATCTGATTGTCCAGCAGATCTCCGGACAATCCTCTTCTGTCTTCCTCCTCTCTTCCTTCCCCTATTCCCTTGGCTGTGGTGACTTTCTAAATGTCAGATCTTCAAAGAACTCCTTTCTGAACCCTCCCAATTTGGTCCCCATAACATTTTCTCCTTCTGTAGTGTCATTCCCCTCAAACTCTCTGTTACCTAGGACCTTATCACCGTGTGCCTGTTTATAAACCCTTTGGTGGCCAGAACTGTGATGATGTTCTGTATTCTGTATCCCCACAATGCCCAGCACAGTCACCTGTACAGAAATACTTGCTAATTCAACCAAGCTGCTGCCCCCACCAGCCCTATTCCCGCTCAATCTCGTTTCCAATGTCAAGGTTGTTGATTTTATTACCAGGAAATTATCTGCATATTCCTACCTGCTTTGCTTACCCTGCTTTATATCTCAGATTTAGAGGTAAGTTAGACTTTAGACTGGCTTTTAAATATCCCCAGCTGATTCTACTACTGCAGCTGATGCCTGTAACATTTATTTATAACTTTGCAAAATTGGCCAGTGGTTAAGATATATAAACCCGAAGGGGACTCGTGCATTTCCAATACATTAAGGTACATTTAAAACATGCTGTGTCTTACCAGGGGCTTTAAGATACACATTACCGCGGGAGCTAGAAGGACGGGAGCAGAGTAATTGGCTAATGAGAATTCTGAACAGTGACTGGAAATATGGCAGAACTGCCCTTTGAGAACTGTGCTCACACCTATTAATGAACTTTATCCACGGCTCTAAAACACAGCTCTGTGTTTCAAACACAAGCCCAGGAGGCTCTGCGGCTCAGATGCTATTGCGTTAATTCACACCTAGTTATGGTGACTGGCACCAGCCTTCAACACTGGTCAGAAGAAAACGCTGCGAAGTCCTAGGATAATTACTAAGTCTGGATTTATTTTATACCAGGTGCCAGGTGTTGATATGGAAGGACATGTTTTTCTAACTCTAAGTATGTGCGGTACTAGGAAGAAGGGGGGATGAGTATGCTCGCATGTTCCCAGTCATGTGGGGACCATGGGACTGCATACATATACATATCCTGCCATGTAGGAAGGACTACGACATAGCCAATAGAGGAATGATGTGGGAGATCCAGTGACTTTCAGTCTTGGACAGGAGTCTGGATTCCAGGTAGGGTCTCCCATGGTTCATGGCCCTGCAGTGAATATTGACCCGGTTGAGGAATAGTTCAAGTCTAAGCCAGCAGAGACTGTAGGGTTGGTGAACTGTTGGCTTTGTGTCCAAGACAACAGCCATTCTTTTCATAATGGGAGAGGGAAAAATATAGCTTCCCACTGAGCCTGTGTATGATGTTTATCTTGAGTAGGAATGTCGAGGTTGATTGCCAAGAGGCAACTGCCTTCTTTGGAGCTGTTTATTTAACTTGCAATGACTTTTGAAAATGCCCTCCTACCATCTTTAAATACTCTCCTCCATGGGTGGGCTCCCAACAGCCACGTTTGTACATCTGCCCAGCACTTTGGTCACAGATTGACGGACTGGGGAGGGTAGTCAGGCCAATTTGCTCAACCGATTTCCCTTGTTGTAACTCTGACCCTTCTGCTGACGACTCCCAAATCTGTATCTCCAACCCATCTCTTTCCCTCCAAGTTCAGACCTGTATGGCCAGCGGTCCACTGGACAGAGATCTGCCTGAATGCCCCACAAACCACTCAGGCAACAATGTCAAACATATCTTACCCTTTTCCATTCGTTCCTAGATCCAGACACCCAATTCTTCTGACTTTACCTCCCAAACACTTTTTAACTCATCCCCTCCGTTTCCAACTCTGGTTTAGGCTCTTGGCCTGAACCCCTCCTTGCTGACCCCCCTGCCTCCTGCCTGGAATCCCTCGAATCTGTCTTCCACACGGATTGAAGTACAATCTGATCTGAAATACACAGTGGCTTCTCCCTAAGAGTTTGTAACCTGAGAATTAGAACGCATTCCCCTTCTCAGTGTCTCCCTAGCATTTACAACCCCGCTTTCAGGCTGTAGCCCACTTCTCCATCTCCATTCCCTGCTTTGTGACTGGCATTCCGGTAACCTGGGACCACCTGTATTTCCATGAAGCTCTAGGCCTTCCAGACTCTGTGTCCCTGTCCTCTCTTCTCCCCTTCCATATTTGATGAATTCCATCTCAGCCTTTAAGACCTCTCTCAGCGATGACTTCCTGGAAGGCTTGTATGACTCCCAGTCCCCCGAGGCTGGTTAGGGCCCCCTTTCCTATGCTCCTATGACAACTTGGCCGTATTTCTATCACTGCACTACACATTGTAATATAATGCTTTTTTTTTAGACTTGTCTGACCCAATAGACTGTCAGTAACTTGGGAATAGAGGCAGCATATATTTCTTTCCTCTTAGTGTCCTCAACCCTTGATAAATATTTTAGAGTGAGTATATGAATAAGTGAATGAATGATGTGGATGCATGTCAAGGATTGTGCCATAGGTGTAGGAGGGGAGAAGGAGCGTATGTCAATGAGCCATTGTGCTCCCTGAATCTTGACTTGTATGCTTGAAAGAATAAGGAGGAGACGATGTTCTTGAAACTCACTCTCTCTGACAATCCTGACCATGTAAGCCTATAAGGAATAGTCATTCTGGGCATGGTGCTCATCAGGTAGGGAGTTTCCTGTCTATGTCATGCTGCAGGGAGCCAGGAAAGTGGAAGCAGGAGTAGTCCAGGAATAAGAGAACACCAGTTCTACTGTTCATTCTGCCATGTGCCCCTTGACAACTTAATTGACCCCTCTGAGTCTCGATCTCCTCATTTGAAAGTAGGGTAATAATTCCTGCCACTCAGGATCGTTTTGATGATTGAGCTGATGGGTGTGAAACCCTCAGAACAGTACTCAGTAAATATTCAACAGATGGCACATTATGAATTTAGTGTGACATCAACTTTAAAAATCACTGACTCTTGGGGTGCCTGCGTGGCTCTGTCAGGAAAGCGTCTGACTCTTGATTTTGGCTCAGGTCATGATCTCACCATTCATGAGTTTGAGCTCTGCTTCGGGCTCTGTGCTGATAGCACGAAGCCTGCCTGGGATTCTCTCTCTCTCCCTCGTTCTCTGCCCCTCCCTGACTCGTTCACTCTCTCCCTTTCTCTCTCTCTCCCAAAAGTAAATAAACATAAAAAATTGTTTTTTAGTCGAAAAAAAAAAATCACCAGCTCTTCCGTCCATTACCTGCATGCCATTAGATCAGGGTTTCTCCAGTTCCAGGCTGTCAATACTTTTGGCCAGATAATTGTCTTGGGGGGCTGTCTTGTGCATTACAAGATGTTTAACAGCATCTCTGGCCTCTACCCACTAGATGCCAGTAGCACGGCATCTCCCCTGCCACCCAGGAGTTAAAATATCTCAGAACATTTCCACATATTCCCTGGGGGGCAGAACCACCTTTTCTTAAGAAACACCGCTCTAAAGAGGGAAGTGACCTCTGTTGCTCTGACTTTTTCATCTGTAAAATGGGGAGTATTTTCATGACACTTGAAAGTGTTACTTGAATCAGGTGTGATAATGGTTCTGCACTTGTTTTGAAAACTTCAAAGTGCTTTTCAAATATAAAATAAGTGTTTTGACAGATATCATCAACTTGAGTACTTAAAGAAAAGCCAGCATATCCTCAAGCTACCAACCCTCCCCCAAGTTGCCCAAGAACCTCTGTGAAATGGAGTTCCCTGGGGCCAATTCTGTCCCCAGATGTTGAGTGGAGGACTGGAAGGTGAGCTCTCTCCACCAGCCTGTCATGTTGGTAGCTGAAGACTAGTCTAACCCAGCCCTGTGGGCATGAGGTCACAATGGGACCTGCGCTGAGCTGCAAGGTAATATTCTAGAATTCTCCCTAAAACTCAGGTGGCTATTGAGCCTGGTAGATTTGGAGGTCTGACCATTTCTTGCTGCCTATAGACAAGTTTCCATATCCAACACTGCCACTGCTACTGCTTAAAGTTTGCACTGGCAATAAAAGTGAGGGATAATTTTAACCCCAACTAAGTTAAGATGACATGAAGGGGACCACAAGCAGCCAAAACCTCATGGGGTGTAACAAGGATCTGATGAGTTCAATGTTCAAGTCCTATTGCCACAGTGGCACTGGTGAGATTTTTTTCTGGCCGGAAGTTTGTGAACCTAGAATGTGGGTGGGAAGAGAATGGAGCGAATATTTGGCACAAATCATGCTCCAAAATTTACCTTTTATCTCCCCTTTTCTCAAAGCTTATCCCTAAAGAGATATTGGAAAACAGAGACAATTAGACAAGTACCCTGAGTGATGTCACATCATAAACCACCTTCCAAAGGGCTCCTGCCCTAACAGTGATCTCTCTTCATTTCTCAGATGCCGGTCCTCATTCCCAGCGTACATTGCCAGGCAAGTGTAGCTGCTGGCCCATTCCAGAAACCCAGCAGTTTGGGGTCAAGCCCAGATCACTAGCTCTGGTTGCCCTTGATCCCTGGGATATTCCTGCCGTATGCTTCTGGCGTCCTTCACTTCAGATAGACTTTGCACAGGACCACGGGTACACCTTGAGATTGTCCCCACTCTAGACCTTAGAGGGTGTGGGGTCTCTATCTATCCCTTCTTCTTCAGAAGGCCCTGGACTCTTATAAAGCTTGGTCCAGCCCCTCTAAAGGGGCCAGAATATGCAGTCTGTGGTACAGTCAGCCTTTCTCAACCCACAGAAAGATGTGACATACGCTCCCTGAACAATTTTTTTGTTTTGTTTTATATTGTTGCCTAATGAAGAGGAATCATGCGAATAATTCCACCTGTAATAAAAATCTGCTCCCTGTGACTTTACGGATTAGTAAACTTCGAAGCAGCTCACATAATTTTTAAACTCTTTCCTCCTATAAGGGGGTATCACAGTTAGCTCGAGGATGGGCGTCATTAAGCACGGAAGGAAGGGCTCTTGGCCAAGCAGACAACCTCCTTGGGCCTCAGTTTCCCTGTCTATAAAGGAGAACAATCCCAAGGCTGTTGTTCGCCGTGGCGGGCAGGGAGGATAGAAGGAAGGTGGCCCAATTGAGTAGAACCAGGAAAATGTCTGCCATAAAGCAAGGCCACCTGGCCTATAAAAGCATTCTGGAGGGCTCTGGGTGCAGATGCAAAGACAGGAAACTGCGAGACAGGGAATTGGTAGCAACAACTCCAGGTAACTCGGCTTTTTAATTAGAGAAGCCTTCAGCCGGCAGCAGAATTGCTTCCGCCCCGCAAACCAGAGACCTGAATCGCAGCAGTGCAATATCCAGCGTTTGCACTTGGTAGTAACAGGGGTACAGTAAGGCCTCCCTGCTCCGTGCCGCATCATCCATTAGAAAACAAAAAAGGTACAGTAAGTGCCACTGAGCTCCTCCATTAATTGCTAAGTAAGGGGAAAAAAAGAGAAGAATAAAGTGCTTTTACCTGCTCGGCTGGATAATTAAAAGCTGCCTGAAGCACTGCTAACCTTTTTCATTATGGCAGTGTTCATTATAAAGCCAGAAAGAATTAACTACACTGCATTATCAGATATCGAAAAATATTAATAGCAAAAGTGAGAAAGGGAAAGGAGGAATTTTGGGCGAGTTAATTAAACCACACGTCCTCAATGACTTATTAAGTGACTGGTCGAGCTTCCTGGAGCTCGGTGAGTCCCAGAGAGCATGCGATGTGTTTCTACTCCTCAGGAAATGAGTTTCCAGCCCCGTGGACTTGTATTATTTTTCCTTCCTCTATTGCAAAATTCTTGTTTCTGTCTCTCTTCGCAAATACTGCCGAGTGAGTCAAGTCCTGGATTGGGACCATCTTAGCGCCATTAGAGTGGGAGCTGGTTGAGAGCCCTTGAAGGTCACTGCTGTGGGGACCACTGTGGGAACGAGACCACTGTGTTGTTCAGCAAAAGCCTTACAGTTCTTCTGTAATGGAGCAGGTGAGAACATCTTATAATGAGGTCCCTTTGCTGCTTCTGTAACCCAAGCCCATGAATGAATCCAAGAAGGGCTCACCTTGCCTATCAAATTCCCTTCTACAGGGTCTGGTACTACAGCCTGGCACAGGGCATTGAGGGGGGATGTGCCCTTGGGGCCTCAAGAGCTGTTTGGAGTAAGTTATCCACGCTCCATCCATAGAGCAGAACACGGTCAGAGCCCAGCTGCAGCAGGAAGGCCAGCTGAGCGAGGACTGTCATACTCGCAAATCTTTGGTGAATTAAGATGACATCCTCTGCAATACTCTTAAGTGCTTAGTCCAAAAAGGCACACGTACGGCACTGTCCTACATGGCATAACAGGATGTGGGTGAAGATAGTAACGGGGGAGAGTAGGGGGGAGACAAGGAACATCTTCCATGGTGGAAGGAACCAGGGAGGGAATGAAAGCATTTTCATTTAGCAAAAAGCAAAATTGATGATGAAGAAAATGTAATATTGATTTCTTTCTTCTTCCTGCTGGCACTGAAACTTTAAATGAAGTCATAGAGCAACTGAGACTCCCACTTTGATTGGTTGTACTTTGACCTAATCTCATTTTAAGAGTCTAGTTTGCATGATTGTTGGTGACACGCAAGAGGTTTCTCTTTAAGCAGGGTAAGGTTATCCTTTCTCCAACATGACATTATGACAATCAGACGCTGTTCTGGGGAGCTCCGAGCCTGTCCTTGCTGATGGGTTTCTTCCCTAGGTGGTACGTTGGCCCCCATGGCAGCTTTTCTCAGAAACTCAATGAGCACTTGTCCAAAGAAGAGCTTTCCAGAAAAAGGGTGTAAGTGATGGTTTATCCAGCTGCAGCCTACATGGAGGTAGTGGGGACAGGAAAGCTTTGGCTAGTATGTGAATGAATGTCAAAATAGCAATAGGGGCAGAGTCAGGAGGTTGAGCAGAATGGATGAAGTCATTGAAATGGACCCAGTGGTCACGTGTCTTCCTGACCATGATTAAAAGCCATGTTTGCACAGGTACCTTCTTGCATTTTGTCAGCCTGCACAGAAGTATGTGGAGTGGCCTATGGGGGCTTGGCTGTCCCGGCAGAAGGACCTTCTCCCTGTTAAGTGAGCTTTGCATGTAAAACATTTAGAACAGTGCCTGGCACTTAGTAAACACTCAATAAATGTTATTGATGCTTCAGCATCCTGCATCTTTATCTGGAACTTTTCATGAGCTTCCTTTATCTTGAAATGCCTTGAAAGGAGAAATCTAGAGATAACATAGAAAAGGGTATGAACATCGAATTTTGAACAACTCTTTAGAGGTGGATTGCCCCCTGGAATGGCAAAGGCATGCCCATCCCCCCTCCCCGCCCAGCCCCGTGATTGGAAAAAATTGTAACTTTCTGGTTTTTCACCCTGTCCTTCTGGGGGTGCGGTGTGGGGTAGGGAGAGATTAGAATCAGTCTTTTACGAATTCCCAGATTTGAGACCAAAATTGAAGTGGGCCACCCATGACCTCCAGCTTTCAAGCCTCGTGTGTTTGCTGACCGCTCTGCCTCTCTCTTCAGAATGCACTTAAAGGGTGGGCTTCTTTGGCCAGGAAGAATACCTCTGCTTGGGACCATATAAGATATATAAGAAGGGGTGCCTGGGTGGCTCAGTCGGTTGGGCATCCCACTTCAGCTCAGGTCATGATCTCACAGCTTGTGAGTTCAAGCCCCGCATCGGGCTCTGTGCTGACAGCCCAGAGCCAGAGCCTGCTTCAGATTCTGTGTCTCCCTCTCTCTCTGCGCCTCCCCCACTCACACTCTGTCTCTCTTTCCTTCAAAAATAAATATTTAAAAAAATTTTTTAAAGAAATATAAGAAAACGCTTTGGACCTTGGTGACTGGGAGCTTGGAGAGAAGGAAGAAAGAGGTTGCCCTTGGGCGCTTTTGCATTAGGCCAGGCTTCCAAATATATCACACACATTCCCACCTCTTTCTCTTGGCTCAGCCTGCAACACTTCACTCATCCCTCCCAGTATTCTTCCTCCATGGACCATCTTCCAGGTCTCCCGTGTGAGGTCCACTACCCCAGGTCTTCTTCAAGCAGACCCAGTCCTGGTGACTCCTCTTAGCTTCCATAGTGTTATCTGAACGTCTCATGGTCACCAGCCTGGAATGTTTGGCCTATCAGTTTCTCCATTCTAGAGAATCTGATGGCATCGTGCTCTCAATCTCTTTTCTGTTCTGTGGGACTCTGGAATGAATGGTCGTTCAAAGTGCCCCTCTTGTTGGGTCCACAGAGCTCCATTGGTTTTTGGTTCGTGTCTGTATTATAGTAAGTATTTTATAGCATTTCAGTGAGATGCCTGTGTTATTGTCCATTCTATTTGGGAGCACTTGGAGGGAAAGCATCATTTATTTATGTTTATATATTTATCATGCCTGGAACAAGCACACTCGGTAGATGTTTGTTGGGTCAAAATGAATTGAATTGAATAGCACTTATTCTATATCTACCACAGGCTCTAATTTGGCTCTGGGCAAAGGATGGGCACACACCAAATATTTGCTGAGCCTGAATTAACCCCCTTGGCTGTCTCAGCCCCCTCAGCCTCTCCACACTGTGTGATGTTTTATGGCTGTATAGTGAAGAGTTGGTACATGGCTTTCTGGGTCCCCCTGAACTTGCTCGTCTTAAACCTCTGCAGCCACAAAACAGACAGATCTAGACGGCCAATACCCTCCATTTTCCTTTTTATCTCTGTAACTTAATTTATCTCTGTATCCTAGAAAACCACATAACTATTTAGAAAAAAAACTACAGATATGTTTTGAAACCCTAGGTTTCCAGGCTATTCCATATAAGGGACTTTTTCTCAAATGCCTCATAATCCATGTGAAACATGGAAGTAATCCATTTATGCCCCCTTCTAAGCACTGTAGTGTCTGCCACTTAATTTGTGACTTCAGACAAGTAATAACCTCTCTGGGGCTACATCAGTCCGTCTCCAAGGCCCCTTCCTGCTCTAACATCTGTGCTTCTGACGCCTTTTGGAAGGCCCATTGATTAGCTAACTTAGCCATTTTTTTTTTAACGTGTGTTTATTTTTAAGAAAGAGAGAGAGACAAAGCACAAGCAGGGGACAGGCAGAGAAAAAGGGAGACACAGAATCCGAAGCAGGCTCCAGGCTCTGAGCTGTCAGCACAGAGCTTCATGCGGGGCTTGAACCCACAAACCGTGAGAACGTGACCTAAGTCAAAGTCAGACACTCAACCGACTGAGCCACTCAGACACCATTTCTAACCCCTTCTCTCTTGCTCTTTTCCTGCTATTCATGATTTTTTTTTAAAAAGGACATATACTTACTTCCTTGTGGGTCCTCATACAATCTGAGTAGCCATGGGACCAATTTTGGACAGGGGCTTCTGGGGAAAAAAAATTGCTTTCCAAGGGAAAATGGAGAGATACAGCTTATGAAGTCCCTTCTTTCTTCCTGTCTTGAGTGAGAAGCTGCTAGCCATTCCATGGTAATGAGGGGGTGAGCGTGAGGGCAGAAAACCAACACGTCAGGGATAGTGGAGTGCCCAACACCTTGGTGACAGCACAGAGCAGTGGATCAGCCCAGCAAAGGAATCATTAATGCCTTCATGAGTCTAAACTACTATTAGGCAAGAGTTTTGTTGAAATTTTTGCTGAAAAAGATGTTGTCATGAGCATCCCTGACATACACCTTTCTAATTTCCAGGCGAGAGGATTCTTCAGGTCAATTACTTCGTTTCCTTGGGTCCTCCCCATGAGTGTTACTCCACCTTGACCAAACTCACAGGCCCGCCTGCACACGTGTGCACGCGCACGCGATTTGTAGCATGCTTTATGTTGCACAAGTTTCCATGTGCATTACCACATTCGATCCTTCTATCCTGTGAGGGATGTCCTATCATCCCCCTCCCCTGTTTATACACGAGGAAACTTAAAACAGTCCCCCACGGTCTCACTGACTCCAAATACAACATGTTCACGCAACTCACCGACAACCCAGGTCAAAGTTCCACACCCCACTTCTTCCACAGAGGAAGCTGTTGGCCTTATCCCGCCACCACCCTGGAGCACAGGCCCAGAATGAGTCTTCAGAACCTTGGAGGACTCGCCAAGGCCCACACAACTCCGTAAGGAGAACCGTGTCAGGGAGGGTGCTCCCCACCCCTGGAGCTCAACAGCCCTCAAGGGGGAGGCAGCAGAGACTGTCCCCCAGCTGGGGCCGGAACACAAGTAATTAATAGGTGATCATGGAGCTGGACAAATGCAGACTGACAGCAGGCTTACCTATCTTATAGCCTGCGCCTTGGCTAACATTAGTTCTACAGCTAAACCCGGGCTTTGTTGACATGTTGTTCCCTTTCATTAATAAATAACTGCCCGAAACAATTACACTTCAGGAAACTAACCTTATTTTTCTCTTTCCCTCTGAAAGGTACCAAAAATTAAAAGCAAAGATGCTTAAATCAGCTGGAGCGCTCCTGGGCGGGTGTTCCTAAGTGCAATCTGCTTAATGGGAAAGACCTTTCGGGGGAAGGGCAGTCACTCTGCAGCTCCCCCGGAGGGGCCACGGGCAGGTAGAGATAGAATACACGGTTTCTCCATGAGGGCCTGGCCCTCTGCTTATCTCAGGATCCCACTGTCCAACGGACTTAATTTACCTCTCCAGTCTAGCTCTTCCTGGAGCTGCAGGCACATGTCAATCTTCTTTTTTTTTTTTTTTAAACCAATATAATATCATGAAAAGATCGTGACACTTTAAAATCAAGCAGTCCGAAGTTTGAGTCTGAATGCTGCCGCTTATTAACTGTCTGTTTTGCACCACTTATCTGACTGTTCTGATTATTTGTTTGTTGTTGCATAGCAAAATACTCCAAAACCTAGAGGCTTAAAACAACACCCATTTATTACCCTGCAGTTGCTGTGGGTCAGGACTCCACGTGCAGCTGAGCTGGGCCCTGTGCCCAGGTTCTCCCAGGCTACAGTCAGGGTGCTGGCTGGGGCTGCACACCTCTCCCAGCTTCACCCACGGAGGTACGCTCCGGGCTCCAACCTCACTCACTTGACTGTTGACGAGACGCAGGGCCTCCCGGGCTGTGGGCTGGAGGTCTCCCTCAGTTCCTTGCCACTTAGACCTTTCCATGAGACAGCTCCCACCGAGGTAGCCGGCTTGCATCAGACTGAGCCAGCAAGAGAACAAGATGAAAGTTAAAGTCTTTAATAACCTAATCTCACAAGTGACATGCCATCACTTCTGCCGTATTCTTTTCATTAGAAACAAATCTCTGGGTTTGGCTCACACCCCAGGGGAGGGGATTGCATAAGGACATGAATGCCAGGAACCAGGATCACTGGCTGCCGGTTTAGCAGCTTCTGAACTGCATCTTCTGAAGCACGGTTTCCTCATCTAGAAGCGAGCATTATAATAATTCCCTGAGAGGTGGGAGAAAGATTCCGATGAGATGAGATGCTATACAGCTTAGGGCCTGGAAGAATGCATAAGGAGATAACTGTCCTTCCCCTCCTCTGCCTGCCGCATCACGCTGATACACTCAGAGGTTGATATGCAAAGAGGCTTTATGGCTAGTTCCACTCCCAAGAATGAAGCAATATGGATACAGAGAGCAAGTCAGAGGGTTCCAGGGAACAAAACTGATGGTGGGGGGAACATTTGAGCTCTCCGGACAGGGTCAGAGGCTGGCTGTCCCTGAGGCAGAAGGCCGGAGAGATCACTGCTGAGAGGCTGAGCCCTGGGTGATCTTGAGAGGACAACCAAGGGCCAGACCCCAGCAAACGGCCTCAGGAGCCAGGGCCGTCACAGCCCCCATCACAGGCCAACCCCACCACCCTCCCCAAGGGCTACCGACAGCCCCAGAAACGCTCCCAGAGGGGGTCCATAAATCACAAGATGCCTTCTTCCCCCAAGGTCAGCGGACTGTGGAGCCAGCTCTGAGCATGGATCACTCTCGCTTTCCTTCCCTAATTTCCCACCAGTTCATTAAAGCTTGACCTTCTGGGCTCCTACGGCTACTGCGGATGTCCAGCCAGAGAGACCATTATATTTTAAAGGCTGTTAAACTGTCCAATGATATTTTAGCCTCTTTTTTTTTTTTATATTTGATAGCAAATCATCAATCACTTGTGTAAACTTCCAAGTAAAAACTAGGGAGAAAAAGATGGAGAATTATATGAAATTACAGTGGAATGAAGCAGTTAGATTTCTCTCTATCAGCCGAGGCGAGGCGAGGTGAGATGGTGGTCAATTATCTTTTTCCACTCACTGATAAATCGCCAGCACCATGGAGGCTGTCATTGTCTGACTCATGACAAGCAGAGAGGGGGGCACTGGTGTGACCAGAGAGCCGGGGATGCAGGCTAGCATTACAGCCGGTGCTGGGGCTTCTCCAGTGCCGACCTTCACCTGCCGGCCAGGATAGCAGCCCGGGCCCCGACCATGTCCTGGGATAACCCCTTTCTCTTCTGACCACCGCCCCTACGACCCCCTTCCTCCCCTCATCATGCAGGGGACAGCGGAGACCGCCCCCAGCCTTAACGTGCAGAGGCGTGCTGCTCTCCACTACCGTGTCCCAAACTGACCTTATTATTTTCCTCACACATTCCTTGTCTGAGTTAGTGGTACCATCATTCACCGAAGTGATTTAACTAACAACATCCTCATCATCCCCGACACCTCCCTTTTGCTCCCCACCCCCGGCTGCCCCCCACCGGTGAATCCATCTCTGCGCTTGGTCTATTGTCTACCACAGTTATTTGGCAGGCTCACCCTACCTCACATCCCCCTGCTGTCGCCAAGGTCCAGGCTCTGTCACTTTTGTTCTAACCTGTTGGAAAAGCCTCTTAATGGGTTTCCACATCTTCAGCGTTTTTATCAAAAGCTCACACTCATACTCACACACGCCTCTGTGCACTCCTGCCGGTCTGTTTTTTAAGGCACGTCCCTGACTGCATGCTGTCACCACTGGCACTTAGGAAGGTCCCTCTTGCTTCAGGAATAGGCTAACACCCCCCACTGGTGTATGATTTCCCACAGTCGTCCTGATGCCCACGGGCCATCCCCAGCCAGGGAAGCCATGGTTTCCGTCCCTGCTCTTTTTTGTGTCCAGGACTGTGTTATCTCCGCCCCTCCACCAGAGCCCCCTGTCCCTCTAGTTGAACTGGCCAATTTCTACCCAACCTTCACGACCCAGATCAGAAGTCACCTCCTCCAGGAAGTTCCTCCTGACTCCCCTCTTCTCTTGCTTTTATAAAGCAGCACAAAAAACCACCCCCACCCCCACACTGAATTCTGATTTCCTTGAGTAAAGACCTCAGCTCATTGTCTGACAGCCAGCACCACCCCAGGCTCTGGGGCACAGGGAGTACTTGTTGGCCCATAAGTTGCTGTGAGCTGTAGAGTAACACAAATCCAGGGGCACCTGGGTGGCTCCGTCAGTTAAGCGGCCGACTTCGGCTCAGGTCATGACCTCGCGGTCTGTGAGTTCGAGCCCCGCATCGGGCTCTGTGCTGACGGCTCAGAGCCTGGAGCCTGTTTCAGATTCTGTGTCTCCCTCTCTCTCTGCCCCTCCCCTGTTCATGCTCAGTCTCTCTCTGTCTCAAAAATAAATAAACGTTAAAAAAAAATTTAACAAAAAAAAAAAAAAAGAGTAAGACAAATCCAGGGGGTGGGGCACCTAGGTGGCTCCGTCGGTTAAGCATCCAAGTCTTGATTTCAGCTCAAGTCATGATCTCATGCTTCATGCGTTTGAACCCACATCAGGCTCTGCAATATTATTGCAGAGCCTGCTTGGGATTCTCTCTCTCTCTCTCTCTCTCTCTCTCTCTCTCTCTCTCTCTCCTCCACCCCCGCTTGCTCACACTCTCTTTCTCTCAAAATTAATAAACTTTTAATTAAAAAAAAAAAAAAAGACAAACCCAGGGTAGAATATTGCTCTCCCACCTTCTGGCCCTTTGACCTCAGCAAGACTACTGTGCCTTTGAGCTGCATCCTTACTGATAAAATGAAAGTCATTAACTTAACCCTGTGAGAATAGTATGGAGACAGAAAGTGAGATTTAGAAAGTGATGAATTGTTGGTAGAGTAAGGGCCGGGCAGGAGTTTGGGATGGGAGCTGAGGTTTCTAGGAATAACGCGGGCGAATATAGGTACGGAGAGGGGGATGGTAGGCAGAAGAGTATAGTGAAGAGCCCAACACATGGCAGGCGTTCAACCTCTACTTTCCTTCGGAAGTCTGACAACTGGAGGAGAGGAGAAAGTAGTAACTATGTCCCTTAAATGCTCGCCACCTTATTTCTCTCCGTTACTACCCGTTTTCTTTTGCTGACTTGGATACCCAGCCACGTGATTAGGGACAAAAACCCCTCTGTTTGATAGCAGTGTCCCCAGCAGACTCTAAAACACACACACTGAGGGATCTCATCATCCCCCTAAGTGACTCCAAGCTTGCCTGTCTGGCACCACACTATCTGTACACACAAATACAGCTGGGCAGGCAGGTAGGAGGTGTGCACTCTTGTGAGTCATCCTGTGCCAGCATAGCACCAGGGGACCCTGCCTGTGATGGCGGGGGGGGGTGGGGAGTGGGCTCCTGAGTGACAGTAGCTCATCTTGGACCCCTAGTTCCTGGCTCCGATGCATTTGGCTCTGTCCCCAGGTTGGGAGTTGCTACCTAGGGAGCAGTATGAGGGAGAGCAAAGGCAGGTAAGAAAGCAGGGCCTACTGATAAAAGGGTTGGGCTAGACTGGAATGGCCCCATGAGACAAAGGTACTCAGAAAGTTCTAGATGGTGGAGCAAAGAGGAAAAACAAGGACACAACCCACCTACCGGAGCCCCAGGGACCAGAGGGAAATAGGAGGACCAGGTAATCCTACAAACAGAAAGGTCTTATATGTAACATGAAATATTTGGCCAAGGAACAATCCGAACACAGAAATGGGTGGGCTAGAACAAGGTGGGGTCGATGTTAGCTCAAAGATGCCATGTCCTCCACAACAGTCAGATAAGCCCTGCCTAGTGATGCTTCAGAGGCATTGGTCTGGACAGGAGAAAACAGTGGCACCTTCACCCAGGAGATAGGTCCTATCCTACACGCACATTTCAGTGAGCAGTATGTGTCTGTCCCCCTTCACATCTATTACCCACAAACATGAGCAGAACAGCCAGCATGAGAGGCTCCTGACTCCTTCTGGAATAAAGCAGCTAAGTTCTCATGTACCTGGTATGACTGCCCCAGTCACACCCTGTCTACTAACGCCCAGGTAAGCATAGAACCTTAGGACTAGACAATAGCATATATTTCATCTCTTTTTACAGATAAAATAAAGTTTCTAGAAAGATTAAATGAATTCTGAAGCTAATGTGACTAGTCTGTGTAGAGCAAGAACTAGAATTCATTCTTCCAACATCTAATAGAAGGTTTCCTCCACCCTATCAAACAGCCAAAGGGAATCCATTGGAGACTGGAATTGAATTTTTGGAGGAAAGTACTCCTTAGTTTGGAAAAAAAAATCAAAAGAAACATATTACCAATGCAAACCAAAAACAAGGACACACTAAAATTTTTGAGGAAGATCTGGGAGACATGAAGCAATCCAAATGTTGATGCTTCAAATTGAGCCTTCAAGTGTACTATTTAATATCACACATTTAGAGTAATTTATCCTCACCATTTACATATTTGATTGGATTTTTTTTCTCTTTTTCTTAACTTATATTTCAGGAGAGAGGTGCTTGAAAATTACTGTTTGTTTTTGAGTGATGTATCCATGGGCTTGTTTCCTTATCCACTGTTGTTTCCCCAAAAGACCCAATATTAAGATTGGGAGAAGGGAATGGGAGGAAGGTACTGTGCTGTTTAGATCCATCACAATGGACGCTGGATCCATCCAACACAAGCTAGACTAGACTGTTCATGTAGACAAACAACATTAGCTGATACTGAATAAGACAGACTTTGGCTAATGCCATATGGAACCAATGTATCAATGTTTGAGATAATGCAGATAGATTCAACCTTGGGGGTGAGTTGAAGTTACCCCTGAATGTAATGGATATTTCCACCATCAGTCATTGAAGGACAAAGTTAATCTCAGGACAAAAACAAAATTGGTGCAGAAAAGAAAATACCTACCATTTGGGGAATCAGGGTCAGATGATCTGGAATCAGGAGAGATGGGAGAGAGATGGCACCTGCATGTGTGGAAGCAAGTAGATGCTGGGAAGGGATGTAGCCCCATCATCAGAGGGCTCTGGAGCTGGCTTCACATGTGTGGATTCTAACGATGGCCAGTGCTAGAAGCAAAAAACTTCTGTTAGATTCAAGGCTTTAGTAAAAATCATAGTCTGATCTCTGCTGGGCTGATGGGAATTAGAAAAGAGGAAATCCCATGTTTAAGAAGGTGGAGCTAAAAGAAGAATGGGTGTCCCTCTCCCTGAAACCAGCTTGAGGGTTCTCAGTGGCAGCAGCCTCCAGCTAAAAAGTTAGGACCAGATTGGCACTGATCTCTGTGAGATCATCAGCAACAGGGACAATGATAGGGCTGGAAAATTAGTGGACCAAAGACACCAGAAAAGAGCCCAAGGTTCTTATTCCAGAAGAAAAACAGTGAGGATAGGCACTGTGTTGGGGGCTAATTTATGGCAATTAGACTAACAGCAAAATTTAACAGGTTGTAAAATTTATTTGGGTCGCAAGCAAGAACAACGATCTCTAGCTGGCTTAAGAATTTTTTCTAACTTTTTAATGTTTATTTATTTTTGAGAGGGAGAGCATGCAAGCAGGGGAGGAGCAGAGAGAGAGGGAAACAGAGGATCCGAAGTGGGCTTTGCACTGGCAGCAGAGAGCCCAAAGCGGAACCCAAACTCACAAACCATGAAATATTGACCTGAACCTAAGTCAGATGCTCAACCGACTGAGTCACCCATATGCCCCAAGAATTTTTCTTCTTTAAAAAGCAGGATGAAGGATTTATTGGAAGGATAGTTGGACATGTCATGGAACAGAAGGAAGAATTGCAAAATCAAAACCTGAGAAGAGGGGCACCTAGGGGGCTTAGTCAGCTGAGCCTCTGACTTGGCTCAGGTCATGATCTCATGGTTTGTGAGTTTGAGCCCCACGTTGGGCTCTCTGTTGTCAGCCTGTCAGCACAGAGGCCACTTCAGATCCTCTGTCTCCCATCTCTGCTCCTGCCCTGCTTGTGTCTCTCAAAAATAAAATAAAATAAATATAAAAAAAAACAAGAAGAAAAGGATTCTCAAACAGGGGAGTTGACGGAACCTCTCTATATGGTGCAAATGATAGTGTAGCTTCTCTCTGATTTCCATTCAAACTCTATTTTCTTTCTTGCAAAAATCCAATTCAGAAAAGAAATAGGATGGTGTGAGGGACAATAAAGACTGAGTGTAATGGGAGGAAGCACCTTTTCTCCTTCCTTCCACACTTCTTGGGTCCATAAAATAACTGCTTCCTTCACAGAAACATTACATCTCTTTTCTCCACCATTTACTCCTGTCCCCTTCATTTCTCTCCAAGGGGATAGTATTAGTTTTCCTGGTTACATAACAAATTATCAGAAACTTAGTGACCTAAAGCAACATGCATTTTTATTTCACAATTTTCTGTTGGCTAGAGTCCAGACACAGCTTAATTGAGTCCTCTGCTCAAGGTCTCACAGGGGCTACAGTCTAGGGGTTGGCTGGCTGCATTCTCATCTGGAGACTCAACTGGGGAGGCAGCTGCTTCCAAGGCGTATTCAGGTTGTTGGCAAAATTCACGTCCTTATGGTGGTATGACTGAGGACCCTGACTTTCTGCTGGTGTTACCTGGAGGCTGCCCACATTTCATAAAGGGCACCTCAGTTCCTTGCCTTGTGGGCTTCCTTCAATATGTGGCTTATTTTGTCAAGCTAGCAAGGGGAATCTCTTTCTCAGGGGACAGCCCGGTCCCTTTGAAGAGCTTTGACCTGATGAAGTCAGGCCCACCCAGGCTGTGATCCCCTTCCTGACGTATACACTCTCCTTCTCTCTCACAACTTCTCACTCCTCATCGGCCTGCACTCAGGCCACAAGCATTCTTGTCTTCTTCCGGTAGTGAGCTCACCTGGGCAGGCCGGCAGTCACTCAATGTCTCTGCCTATGACTGCGTCCAAAATTTCAATTCAGGAAGGAAGGAAAGAAAGCCCAAGTGCCAAACCTCATTAAGCCTCAGATCCAAACCTTATTTTCCCATACAACTTTACCACCCACAAAACTGATACATTGATCCCTGTCTGATTCTTCTATTTTCCAATTGTTTCATAGCCCAAAGGGGAAAACTCTGATTTATTAGAACCTCAAACCCCACTCGGTGTCCTGGGGACCGGTGCCATGGGAGTGAGAGCCATTCTTAGCTTGGTAGCCACACTGGGAGGTATCTCCTCTGTGCCCCAACAATCTAGGTGTAGAGGGGTACTAAAAGCTGGTTTTGGTAGGTCCAGCCTACAGAGGCCAGAGACACTTAAAATATGGGAGAAAAAGGCACATAGCATGTTATGTGTCTTGGGGACGAAGGGTTCTGCAGAGACCATCTCATATTTGTCCTGATTTTAGAAAAAAGACAGCTTCTATGGCAAACAACTAGAATGTGTTTTTTAAAGACTTTTTAAAAAAATGTTTATTTATTTTTTTGAGAGGGGCAGAGAGAGAGGGAGACACGGAATCTGAAACAGTCTCCAGGATCTGAGCCGTCGGCACAGACTCAAACTCACAAACTGCAAGATCATGACCTGAACTGAAGTCAGACGCTCAACCGACTGAGCCACCCAGGAGGCCCTAAAATGTTTATTAATGTAAGAAGTTCTTTTTTTCCGTATCCTGTCCACTCCCTCTGCCTCTCGTTACAGAGGAAAAACTAGGACATGTGTGCTGGTGCTTTGCTGCCCACCAGACTATCTGCTCTCCCATGCCTGTACCCTTGTTGTGACTCCCAACTCTCCAGGCTTTTCTGGGGCCACACATCTCAACGTGTCGTCCTGTCCCACAAGTGATAACTAGGTAGAGTCAGAGTACGCCATCCCATGGGAAACCACTTCCCCAGACCGTGTCCTGACAAGGAAGAGGCTAAGTCATAAAAGCCATTACTTACAAGTGTCTAGAAGAGAAACTGAGGCACAGAAAGGGCAATTCATTATCCCAGATACACACAACATTCAGCAGGTGAACCAAATAGAGAGTTTTAGACTCTTTCCTTTGTCGCCCCTGACACCACACTGCTCCATTAATCTAGAGCAGAAGCGAATGAACCACTCCCAGGCCCAGAGTCTCCTGAGAAATAATCCACTGATGTAAATAAGCCAGGAACCCAGGTGCCCTCGGGGGTCAGTTCTTAGAGCACCTCAGTTAAGATGGTTAATAACCACAGCAACGTGATTGATTACTTAGCACTGGAAGGGAGTGAGCCCTTGCCGGCACCCCCTCCAGCCGGCTCCCTTCATTTGCATAGGTAACGGTTGTGTTATTAGCAGCTCATTAGTGGTAAGCCCAGGTGACCAGAAAGGCAGATTCAGTGGTCTAACTGGAAAGAACCTCTCCTATTTTAGGGGAAAAACTGTACTAGGACTCTTATTCCAGGGCCATGGGACCCAGACACCGTGAGAGTGGGTTCTAAAACAGGGGTCCCTGGCTTTTCTTAGTGACAAAGTATGATTCTAAAATAACATCAGTACAGACAACAGAAAGCTCACCTGTGATATACCAGTAATGTGACGTGATGAAAATGGCACTTTGCCTCTGCGGTCTTCCTCCCCCAAACCCAGAACTCCAGGCTAACCAGGAGAAAAGCATCAGACAGATCACATCTGAGGGTCGTTTTACAACATGCCTGGCCAGTCCTCCTCAGAACTGTCAAGGTCATCAAAAACAAGGCAAATGTGAGAAACGGTCTCAGGTCAGAGGAGCCTAGAGACCTGACAACTACCTGTAATGTGACATCCCAGATGGGATCCTGGCATAGGAGAAGGGCATTAAGTAAAAATGAAGGAAAGTGAAACTATGAACTTCATCATAATAATTTATCATTATCGGTCCATTAACTGTAACAAATGTACCGTACTCATGTAAGATGTTAATAATAGAAATAACTAGGTGTGGGTTATGTGAGAACTCTGAATTATCATTCTCTGTAATTCTAAAACTGTTCTCAAATAAACAGTTTATTTTTTGGAGAGTGTCTTACATGCGGATGGCACATTCCAATTTATGCCATGATATCATCAAACTATCCTCGTTGGTCCTCAATACCTGGGTAAGGTAGGGTAAACAGGCATCTTTCCGCTTGCTTTACAAAGTAACAGAGATTTGAAGAGTTGAAGTGACTTGTCCAAGATCACAGAGCTACTAAGTTAAATGATTAGTTTCACACTCTTGTCTTCTGACTCAGAGGCTAGTATCTTTCACCAAAGCAAATGTTACCACCTCTAAAGAGGTCAGAGATAAAGGAAAAAAGACAGTGCAAGCCTCTGGCTAATGGCTAGAGGGTTTGGCTATGGAGACTGAGACAGGGCCAGGCAAGAAGTCAAGGTCAGCCAAGGATCATGGCCATCTTTATGGGTCTCCTTGGTCCCTCAAGACATAGACTGAGAAAAAATAAATGTTCCCCTTGCTCCTTCCAGAATGGTCTGGAACCTCTCCCACATCCTAGATGTGGAAGCACAATCCAGAATTCTTGTGGCATATTTTTGCCCACCTTAAAAAGCAAAAGGACACAAAAGTCTTTCTTTCTCATTTCATTTGACCTTAACGAAAACTTCCAGAATGTCAGTACCAGCCCCACCTGGAAAAAAGTGATCCAGGCCTACACAAAATGAGTCAGCAGGAGATGAGGAAATGAAATCTAGCTCTATTTCTGCCTCCTACAGTTTCTTCAAGCCCCGCCTACTTTCAGATCCATCTAGAAGCAAATAGGAAAGAAGTACTTTCTGTAACTCAGCTGGGCCACTTTGGGAAGGTGGGAAGAGACCCAGGTGATCGGTTCTTGCTATTGTCCATGTAAGAAAATGAAGCGATGCAGAGAAGAGACCAATTTTGCATGGGGAGAGTATACTGATGTGCCTTCAATTTTAACCGAAACCACTTGTTGGCCGTGAGGCACGTTCATGTCAATGCCTCTGGGACCCAGTTTCCTTTTCTGAAAAATGAGAGGTTTGAACTCAGCAATGTCTAAGCCCTTCTCTACTTGGACATTCCGTGGTCTAGTTCATGATCAATGGAAACAGAGTGAAGGATTCTCAACGAGAAGCGAAGCCGATGGAGTATAGCCATCGGGCATTTTAGAAATTGAACCAGAAACTCGCATTGCACCTGTTTTGGTGACCAGAGAAGTCCCTGGTCACTTCTCCACAAGAAAAGGATGTTTAAGCGATTGTTTAATTCCCTGGGGATTATTCAGCAAATCCCCAACAGTTTTATCATACTACCCTACATAGTGGGTTAGAATCAGAAGGGATATTGGGGACATCAAAAATGTATAACCAATTTTTTAAGAGCTTACAAGCTATTTCTAGCTCGCTCCACACAGCCCAATCCAACCATTAAAAACACATGTCAAGTTAGCTGCTGCATCCTATGGGTAAACATTCTGGAATGAAGACACATAGGGGGGCACACACATGCACATATTTACATGTATGTTTGGGTGCACATTCCCCCTGTCCTGACCCACCCAGTGTCTCCATTTGCCTTATCAGGAAAGAATTCCTGGAGGAAGTAGGCTCTGAGGGATGAGAAGTATCCTCTGGGATGCACTAGGACCCAGTGGAGTTGCAAAGCTGTAGGAAATCTGATCACTGATGGAGTCTTCATCCAGATCAGGGCATCAGCGAATGCAGGGTCAGCAGGGCTGTCCTCACCAAACTGCTCCTGTTTTGCTCTGTGCCCCACTCCTTTCCCTCTCCCTCCTTACCTCCTTCCCTACAAGCATTCCTCTCCCCCTCTAGTCACATACTGCCTTGTCCTGGATTCTTCCTAAGGGCAGCAAATTACTCCTATCATTTTTAAAAATGTAATCAACTGCATTTGATCCATCAGGTGCTTTTGTGAGGATGGGTTTAAAAAAAAAAAACAGGTTGAAAAAAGTGGATAAAATATAAATTAAAAAAGAAGAATGGGTCTGGTTACAATCAATAACCCCAGAATTATTGACTCCTCTTCCCATTACGCTGTGATGCCTCTGTAATCTTGCTGGCAGATTCTATAAAGGACGCATCTGTGCAAGATGAGATGTCCATTGTCAAAAGTTATAATTCTCTTCAACACAACTCCCATAACAGCAGCCAGGCAGTTTCTGCAGAGCGATCTGGTGTCTGGGAACCACATGACATCACTCTCGAAAACCCATTTTGTGTCCCTGCCCTGCGGCCATCCTTGTCCTTAGCAAGTTGGAAGGAAGAAAGGAGGTAGAACCAGAAGCTGAACTTGGCCCAGCCAAGTGTCCTGAGCTCAGGCATTTCAGGCTTTCCTTTGACCTTCTAGACTCCTTGGAGAGGTTTACCTCTCCTCCTCCCCTTAGTAGAGCTAAGGTCCTACTAGAAACAAATGTATTGTTCACTCAGAGGAAAACCTGAAATGAATCTCCATTTCCTTGTACAGATTCTCCAGCTGGGATTGCTGTCCCCACGAACGTCTTGGTTAAGGGGCAGAGTTTGGAGTTGATTTCCAGAGGTTTCCCCAGGAAAGGACAAGGCAGATCATAGGCTTACATCAGCTTAGGAAAAGCAACCTGTCTGGACAAGACCCCAGGAAACCAGGCTTCTTGGCAGTAGGACCTACCAGGAGTCAAGGAAAATCTCCAGCTGGGAGCCACTCACCCTTGCAGGAGGAACCAGCTCAGGGCGTTCTATTGAGCTCACGCCTTAACCCCCAGGAGATGGTGTGGCCAAATAGGAAGAGCCCTGGCCTGGGAGCCGTGTGACCTTGCAAAAACCACCTCTCTGAGCCTCACTTCCTCATTTGCAGAGCAAGAAGTTTGGATAGAATAACCTCTCAGGGCCCTTCCAGATTTCTGAGTGATTGTCTGTCTCTCTCAGCTCTGCATTGGGGTGGGGACAGTAACTTCTGTCACTTCTCGGCCTCTCCAGCCCTTGCTGGCTGGCGCCCTCATCCCCAATCCCAGCAGGAGCCTCTGCCTCACCAGAGGGTGTTCGGGGGTCTCCCTGCCAAGGAAGGAGGACTAGAAAATCTGGGTGGGCCCTGCCCTCAGGGACACTCTGTCCAAACCAGAAAGCAAAGCCCTGCTGGGTTTGATTATGAAGATTTACAGCCAGGAGTGAGTTTCCTTGGCAATATTGTCTGCTGCCTTTATGAGCCGCAATTACATAGCATTTGGTACCTGGGAAGGCAACAGGCGAGGGCTGAAATGGTGAAATGCTCTATCACTCCAAGAAGCACACCGCCTTTGGTAATAAATATTGACGTTCATTAAGACAAAGCCAGAATTCAATCTGTTCTGGGGAATTCTCTGCTTCCGGCCTCAAGAATGGCCCTTATTTACAAGATGTCCCTAAGGGAATGAGACAGGCCGGCTCACCTTGCTCCCCAAGATACATTTTATTCAACCGACTTGTCCTGGGCAAACGTGTATCTGACAAGCCAATTTGAAAATGAATTTGGTACATTTTTTGAGTTGATTATTTATCCTGAAAATGAATGCCCGTTCTGGTCAGGCTGACAGCTCTCGGGATGAGAGCTCTCTGCTCCCGGCTCCCTTGTCACGCCTGCTCCGTCAACAAAGGAGCAGCGGAAGTGAGAGAGCCAGCCTTCTGCACAGGGGCTGGGTGGGCGCCTCCACCCTCACTCACCAGGACCCTGGCCCAGTGTAGTTTCATCCTGCTGACGAAAAGGCTAGCTTGCAATGCCCGTGCCGGGAGACGTGGGTGGTGTGAAAGCCAGAGGGGTTCCATCTGCCCTACCGTCTTGCAAGGTTCGGCCAGGCGAGCAGCTGATTCCCACTGCCCAGAGTCATCAGGAGGTGTTAGTCCAGGGTAAGAGAGCCTGGGGGCAGGGTCTGGGGTGGGGAGGGGGCTTTCAGTCTCCCTGAAGTTTACTTGCCCTGTTTCCCCTAGACCGCCATCATTTCAAGATGATACCTTGGCAAATTTCACAGAAAGGCAACATGTTGCAGGGATGTGCTCGGAGGGCACGCCCCCTACCCCGCCCCTGCCACCCCACTCTAGCTATGCTTCCTTCACAACCCACCTGCCCAAGAACTCAGAGACCCTGACCTTCTGGTATAGCCCTGGAAGGCTTCATGCAGGAAGAGGACCTTGGGAGGGAGGTGGGAAGACTGTTTTGGAGACCCCTAGTTGCCTGTGGCTAAAACCTCATCAAGAGGAACTGGGCCATAGAAGGCCTTGAATGTTGAAGCCAGGAAGCCACAGGACTCTAAATTTCCCAAGGTGATGAGATAGCTTTAGTTCGGTGGTTTTCAAACCACAATGAGATCATGAGACCCCTTGTTCTAATGTAATCTTGTCTAGAACCTCAATGTAGAAAGCAGATGAAAGTGAAACTCTTCCTGTTAAACACAGACTCCTGTGAAAGCCCCAGAGCCCAATCCTGCTGACACAGGATCTAGTCCCTGCACCGAAACTAGTCCAACTGATATCAGAATCATCTGCTTGTCTTTTCTGTTTGTTTGTTTGGTTGGTTGGTTGGTTTGTTAAGATTTATTTATCCAAGTTAGCTAACATACAGTGTAGTCTTGGCTTCAGCATAGAACTCAGTGATTCATCACTCACACATGATACCCAGTGCTCATCCCAACAAGTCCCCTCCTTAATGCCCATCACTCATTTGTCCCATCCCCCCACCCACCTCCCCTCCAGCAAGCCTCAGTTTGTTCTCTGTATTTAAGAGTCTTCATGGCTTGCCTTCCTATATTTTTATCTTATTTTTCCTTTCCTTCCCCAATGTTCATCTGTTATGTTTCTTGAATTCCACGTATGAGTGAAATCATATGACATTTGTCTTTCTCTGACATATTTCACTTAGCATAATACATTCTAGCTCCATCCGTGTTGCTGCAAATGGCAAGATTTCATTCTTTTTGATCGCCGAGTAATACTCTATTGTATATATGAACCACATCTTCGTTATCCATTCGTCAGTCGATGGACATTTGGGCTCTTTCCAAACTTTGGCTCTTGTTGATGGCACTGCTATCGAGGTGCATCGGGGTGCATGTGCTGAACTGTCTGTTGAATATGCAGATCTCTGCACTCCTCATCAGACCTACTGATTCATATTCTCTGGAGGCGGTGCCATAGCATATGTTTTTTGTTTTTTTTTTTCCCTACTCCTCTTGGTGGTCGATAAGGCACAAAGTTTGAGGCCCATGCTGCAGAGCTTTACAGGGCAGGGTATGAAGACTGATGCATGTGTCTGATTTGCAGGTCAGTCCTCCACTGAGCTTCACTACATTCCCACTCGTCTTCCCTCTCTCCCCCCGACACAGTCTGCTTGTTCTACGTTGTGTGAACATCGTGTGGTTGTTCCCGGTAATGAACCCAGAGAGGAGTGGACCAAGGGAACAGGAACTAAAACACCCACCACCTTCCCAAGCCCCTGCACCTCACTAGGGCCTCTGTGGCACTAGAAACCCCAGCTCTGAAAGCAAATATTTTTAAGCACCTTGCAAACCACACACCCACTCTCAACTATTATGTGAAAAGAGTTATGCATTTCCCAGCTCAGCTGCAAGAGCGAGACGGTTCAAGAGTTGAAATCAGAAAGCCTAAAGTCAAAGATCTTCAGAGACCGACTTTCTGCCAAGCAGGCTGGGGCGCCAAGCAGCATCTAGAGGCACAGTGTAGACTGGGAACCATTTTCCATAGCACCGAGCCCCAAGGCGACACACCCCCTAGAAAGGCACGGCTTCGGCCAGTGCAGCCGTCAGTAATTCTGCTTGCCAGATGGGAGAGTGAGGGAAGCAGCCCTGAGCAATTAAGTGTCTAGCCTAAGGTCACAGAGCAAGCCAACGCAGGTCCTCAGAAAGCACCGAGTCCTCCTGCGGATTCAGGCAGCAAGTGGGCAATCTGCCCTCGGGCTCCTGCCTTAGAGCACCTTCATCTTGCCTGGCTCAGCACCGGGGGCTGGCTCTGCCTCTGCTCCCACATGCCTCAGCCAACCCATCACTGCCCTGATCTAAGCCTCCCCTGCCACCCCAGCCTGGGGCCTCTGGAAACCAGGAGACACCTGCCCACGTGGGTGATGCCTGTCACGAAGTGAGCCCTGAGAGGTGGGCGGCCTGGGTGGGTGGGGGGGGGATGCTTGGAATTCAACTTCCTTTAGCTCTCAGCCCACTAATTAGGGCAGTGATGGGAATGTGAGACATACAGGCACAGCCTTGCTGGAATGACAGAGAAGCTATAAGCCAAGTACTTGGAATGTAATTGGACAGCTAGTGTTTTGAACTGACCCCCTCCCCCCCACCGTTGCCCATTGCCATTCTTCCTTCCTGTGGGAAACCACTTAGTGGCCATGTCAATCATGCAATTCTAAGGGGGTGCCGATCACTCCTAGGAGCAGGGATGGCAGGCAGTTGAGGTCCAGTCAATCATCACTCCTCATGCTCTTAGCCACAGGGATGGTTCAGGGATGGACATGGGGCTGTGTCTGGCTAATCAGAGTTTTCCCTGGAAATTTTTCCAGTCGGAGCATTGTCAGAGGCTGCTGGAGATATATACCTTCCCAGACACCTGGAGAAGGCCTCTTTGCAGGAGGAAATAATGAAGCCAAGCAGAGACATGCGGAGTATGAATATAGACAGAAAGAATCCTGATGACATCATCTGGTTCCTTAATTCAGGAAGAGCTAAATTTCCCAATCACACATGCCAGTAAAATGCCCTCGGTTAGTAAAAGATAATACAAGTTGTTTCTGTTACTTGCAACCAAAGAGCTCTGGTAAATACAGAGGGATAACTATATAGCTGACTGTCAAACTTAAAACAAGCTGTTTGAATTGGCATGGACTTCAGGGCATGGGTATAAAGGGAACCCGGCCAGAAGGACAGCAGGCAGCTGGCCTAGAAGAAGCGGATTCTAGGCTGCATCTGCCTCCATTTCTTGGGTGATGGAATTTCATGGTCATTGAGGTTTCACCAAAGGCCAATTGCCTTTTAAGGGTCCTCTTGCGCCATATGGAATAGGAAGAGGGAGCAGATAGGTCTAGCCAGGAGCCAGCAATGGAAGGAACAGGTGGAATTGGGGGGGGGGGGGGAAGAAAAAGACAAAAGAGAGAGAGAAAGAAAGAAATCCTGGAAGTATGTATATGGATTGAGGACCCCTGTTCTAATCTGGGGCCTGACAAATGGAGCTAAGATGACATCCCTATCGCTCATTTAAACTCTCTCTTCCAAGGGCACCAGTTGACAACCCAATCACTAAATCCCCGAGTGCTTTCAGCTCTTCCCCCCACCCCGCACCTGTCTGCAGCCCAGAAGGCTGTTTCCAGTGTATTCTTCTTCAAATGCTCCCCGCACCTGAATTCCAGACCCTATCCTAGCTTAGTTCCCTTCTGATACAGTTGTCTCCTAGGATG
Organism: Prionailurus bengalensis; assembly: GCF_016509475.1. NCBI lineage: Eukaryota > Metazoa > Chordata > Mammalia > Carnivora > Felidae > Prionailurus > Prionailurus bengalensis. The sequence continues at coordinate 13,730,258 of NC_057346.1, read as the reverse complement.
GCTTGGTTTTGTGCTCCCAACCCTAAAGTATGGGCACTGCTCAAGATTCTACCTTCCAGCCCACATTCCTACAGAAGCCCCCTCTTCCTGGACCAGAATTGCTAGCCCTCATCCCTCTCGTAAGCCTCAATTCACATCTCAAATTCAAAGTCTCATCATCTGATACCTCACCCAGGGCTTCCTCTGGCTTTCTTGGTACAGGGAGGGGACCCACGATTCATTGAGTAGCTCAGATTCCAAGCTTCGGAGCAATGACTCTTTTCTTGCCTTCACCGTGCATGGCAGGTCACCATGGTCCATAATTTCTTCTTTATGAATGTCACAGCCTTCTTCCCTTGTTTTTATTTTCTATGTTACTCCCTTAAGGTGTTTATCGCCTTGCACCTAGACTTTTGCAAGAGTCCCTTGTTTGCTCTATTCAAACATTTTATTCAAAGAGCAATTTACAGGGTACCTTCTAGGTGCCAAATCCTGTGCAATCTTCCTGCCCACGAATCCATTCTATATGCCACAACCAAATTAACCTTTCTCAAGTACTACTTGGATCACATCATTGTGGGACTCTACAGCCTTCAGTGGCTCCCTGTTGCCTACTGAGTAAAGCTCACACTCATCATCTGTATTCAAAGCCCTTCACAATTTGTCCCCGACCTACCTTTCTAGCCCTGTCCCCTACTATTTCCTCTACATAGACCTTACACACAGACCCACAGATCTATTTGCTGTTTCTTAAGCAAGCGTGGCACTTTTCCTCTTCTGACTTTTTTCTCTAGTCTGTTTCCTCTGCCTGAAGGTCTCCCTCCTCATCCTGTGTCTCCTCTTACTCGTGACTCAGAGCTCAGCTCAAACACTATCACCATCTCCTTCTCTTAACACACCTGCCAAAAATGATTGCTCCCTGCCATTTGTTTTTAGCATTTCAAGATACCTAGCACATGGTGCCTTGCACTGTTGATCGATGCTTTGATCCCCCATCATCGTAGTACTTACCTGAAGCATCTGTATCAGAATCATATATATTAAACATGCAGGCTCTAGAGCCCTGCCCAGGGAACGTGCCAGTGTCAGCTGCGCTAAGAGCAGCTACCCTAGGAAAGTGTTAGGTCCCTGTGGGAGGGACCAAATCTTACAGGTCTTCGTAACTATCAGCACACCAAGAAAGTCAAGTTGAAAGGAAGCTCCAAGAGCACCAAGTTCAAACACTGCTGTGTCACTCGAATATTCTCTCAACACTCCTGCTAAGTTAAAATTTGCTAAAGTTTGCACAAAGAACATTCAACAGTGTTTAGTCTAAGATTGCTGTGGAGAACCCATTTTGTTAGGAAAACATAGCTTAAGACTTAGCAAGAATTTTTCTCTGGTCTTGGTACCTTAAATGATTGTAGTTTTCATGAAAATTTAGGTGTGTTTTTGTCTTCTGGGTACTGAATGTTGTAACCGATCTCACTCCCCTCTTGTGTTGACTGTGGGATGACCTCTGGTGAACTCTGTGGCCACAACCAGCAGGTAAATAGGACTTCACAACATCCACAGTGAACCTCCTTCATGGTTCTACAACTTTCTCTTAGCCTTGTTACCTTTTTCCTTTTCTTCAAAAAAAAAAAAAGCCACAAAAAACAAAAAACAAACAAAAAACCCGACTTATTTTTGTTTGTTTTGCCGTATCATTTGCATCTTTGTGAACAGTTTTAAATCCTTTTTGCAAGAAGGCAAGTTATAAATAAATAAAATAAATTCTTGAACTTATGGATGTGCAAATTTTTTCTGATCATTCTTTCTTTCTTTTTTTTTTTTTTTTATCCTGAGGCGAGAAATTAGTCTGGAAGGTGAGTCCTTGGATTGGCAATTCTGATGGAAAGCAGGGCCAGAAACAACAGATGGAGTAAGTGATGCTCTGAGGTCAGAGTTGTAAAAAATTAGGACTTGTAGAGAAAACATGGATTCAGAAATGATGATGAAGTTTTAGAACAGGAAGAGAGGAGAGTGGTTTTAGAGTGTGGTCATAAAAGGCAGAAAGCAAGAAAAAGCTTTTAGAGCAGGAAGAATAGTTAAAACAGGGGTGGTTTCAGGGAACTGACCATGGGGTCTTTATATCCAGAGCAGGGAGGGTCTAATTCATTGCAGTTCTGAGGCCCCAGCGCAAAAGGAACCCAGTCGGGTTCAGATGGCTGTGTGGAGGAATGAACTTAAGGCCCAGAGAAAAAAGATCTTGTTTTCCCAGTGATCAAGGAAACCAAAGAAAAACCTCTGGGCCAGATCAGAGCTTGAAACAAGAATATACAAGAAGGGGAGCCAGAAACAATTAAAGAGGTCAGCCCTGTGTTGAAGGCATGCCGAAATGAGTTGCCTGTGCACACAACGTAAGCCTGTGTACCTGTGGCTTACCCAAGGGGCACCTCTTTGGTATAGTGAGGCCCTCCTCAGTATAGTAAATTGTGTGACCTTTAAACCAGAGTAGAGGTGGAGATACAGGGAGCAAGCAGTTGTAGGAGAAACTCGCGACTTCAGAGGACCAGACAGGGGCAGACTGTCGTCTGCCAAATGGCTAGGCCAATGGGCTACATCCCCACTGACACTGGTAACAGCTAACCACCTTCGGCCACAACTCAGGGTCACCATGCTTCAAGGGGGCACCCTCAATGAGTAGGAATGAATCTTCACAACAGTATCTGATGCCAGCTCAGAACCCAGAGTCCCCAAATATCATCAAACATAAGAAAATAGAAAAGTGTTTATTGAATGGTTGTTTATTTTTGGTGTGTGCAACATTTATTGAATATTTAATGATTGCTGAGCACTGTGCTAGGGGATGGAGACATAAAGAATACTAACACATACTTCTTGCCCTTAATAAGCTCAAATCCCAGAGAGGAAACCAACATAAAAGTGAAGTATTACAGTGTGTGGTGAGATTAATGCTGTAGTTGAGGCATGTGCGAAATGTTACCGTAGAGATAAGATCACAGAAGACGGAGCAGCTAACTCTGCCCTGGGCAGGTGGAGAAAAGGGCCATATTTGACCGAGGTCTTGAAGGATGAGTAGGAGTTCTATAGGCAGAACAGAGAAGATAGTAGATGGCAAGGCACAAAGGGCGTCAGTAGCATGGTGTATTTTTGGAAGCCTGAGTAGTTTGGAGCAATTAGAACCGAGTGTGGAATAAGAGTGGCTGCTGGGATGTGGTCGAGGTTTGGAGCTGGACTGTGAAGGTTCCTGGTGTGACAGCCTAAAGGGTCTGGACTTTGTCTTTCAGGCAGAACAGTAACCTCAGACAAGTGAAGGGAAAGCGACCCTTGGTAGTCAACACCAACTGAAGGGTGGCTTCCAGGATCCTATCTCATGGGGATCCACCCTCAAGCCACCATCAGAGTGGCAGCTTTGTGATGCATTAGGTCCCAGGGTGGTGGAGAGGCTTAAAGGGTGCAGGCTAGCCCAAAGGTCAACACTGTGGGCAAAGGAAAAAGCTCTGGAGAGGCCTCCAGAAGCCCCATCTTACCTGGAGGTGGGGGAGGGGTGTGCAGGAATGGGCTGAGGTGCTCCCCTGCTTCCCAGGCTCAGTGCGGGTCCTTATTCCTAGCACCCAGTCACTTCACACAATGGCAAGAGTAAATTCGCGTGCCAGGAAGAAATGAAAGGCTGTACTCTTTCCTTGGAATCAAGTTGTTATTGTTCAGATGCATTATTAATGATCAGGGCTGCAATCATTTATAACACGGTCATCACAAAAGCAGCTGTTACCATTTACACATAGCTCTCTGTGAGTATGTTATTAAGGTAATATTTTACCATGCATTCGACTTGCTCAGGGGCTGCATGCCTAATGCTCGGCTTCAACGGATCCCCCCACTCCCTTCTTAGAAGTAATCACTCCTTCCCTTTCTTTATAGAGATGCCCAATGCCAGGGAAGGGAAGCGGGGAAAGGAGATGAAAACAGGGAGCCGTGAAAAGTGGAAGCAGAGATACAGGCACTGTTTCCCCTCATCCTTTTTTTCTCCCCTGCCCTTTTTTTTTTCCCTTTTGAATAAAAAATAAAAATGCAGAAAACCTCAGGAGCCTCATAACTTTCCGGTTTTTATTTAAAAATAAACCTGCTTTTGCAGCTGTCACCACTCCCGTACGCGAGGCGCAAGCTTCAACCCCACTGCCCAGTATTTATATACGAGAAAGTAAATGCTCGAAAGAGAACAAATAAATTAGGTTAGATTCTATGAAAGGAGTCAAGCTTTCGCCAAAAAAAGGAGAATTTGGCAGCCAGCATGGTTCTTTGAGGACCCTACCAGCCGGCAGACCCAGGGTGACAAAAGACACAGGATGACAGGTTCGGAGGAGCAGGGGATCCCACGCCCTCCCTCTCCAGGCCGGGCCACCGACAGCATGGCCCCTGGAAATCTGCATCCAGGGTGTCAGGAGCACTTGCAAACAACAGCTGTGGACAGGCTGCAAGACTCCAGGGACTCAGCAGCCGGAAACATTTTAGCGGGACTCATGGATGCAAGGGCAAAACAGGGGCCAGAAAAGGTAGAGGTGGCTGCCGCTTTTCCCCTGATGAGTGGGAGGGGGAAACAGGCAGGAAAACAGGGGCGTCGCAGGAGGATCTGTGTCAGGACCCTCAAGGCTGACGACAGAGTGTGCAGAGCAGGAGCAGCGGCCTCAGCAAATGGTTGCAGAGCTGTTCTGAGCCTGGCGGAGGCCTCGTCTGGTCCGAGAGGCCGCGGGAAGCTGATGTGCAGAAGCTTCACGAGCTGAGAGCCCAGAGCTGACAGAAGGTTAACTTGGCGAAGCAGCAAGGAAGAACAGTGCTTCAGAAGTGGCAGCACGTGCAAAAATCCTGAGGCAAGAGGGAGCATGGACTAAGAAGCCGAGAGAAGGGCACACACTGGACCTTGGAGAGGCGAGGAAAAGTGTTAAGACTCTCGTCTTACAAGGAGATAGCACGGCCACACGGGGGAGGGCCTTGGTGAGGATTTCCATCTACATGTTAGGAAGGGTGGGAAGTCTCAACTTAGAAGCCACATGGCCAAATCTGAGTTTTGAAAAATGCTCTTGGACTACAGTGTGAACAGACTGCGGTGGGTGGGAGGCCAGCACGGGTGACGTGAGCTCAGAAAGCTGTCACCAGCAGGAAAGAATGGCACCTTGATCTAGGGTGGTGGCAGACAACGAGAGAAAGGAAGCATCAAGAAATAATTAGGAAGTCAAATCAGCAGGGACTTGGTGATCAGTTAGATGAGGGTTGCGGAGACAGGGGGAGCCCTCCAGGTTTCCAGTTTGTGCAAAGCACCTGGAGAAAGAGAACAGTGGAAAAGGCCAAGATTGTGAGTGAAGGCATTGAATTCAGTTTTGAAAATGTTGAGTTAGAGGCAACTTTGAGAGAGCAGAGCAGAGCCTCCAAGTACATCATTGGACATTCAGCTCTGGAAGGGACAGAAGAGGTCTGGGTTGGAGGTACATAAGGGAGCCACTGGTTTGGGGAGGGTCACCGTTGGAGAGAATATAGAATAAGAAGAAACGAGGGTCACTTCTTAAGGAACTCCAACGTACACGTGGCAGATAGCAGAGGAAGATGAACCTACAAAGGAAACTGGGAAGAAATACCCAGATAGGAGAAAAGAATCCAGTTAAGCATCATACCCCAGAGAACAGGAAAGGAGGATGTTTCACCTGGAGACAGTGGCCAAGAGGGTTGAATATCGCTGAGAGGATAAAGGAATCAAGAAGTGAAATATGTCCACTAGACAGGTGCACCAACATCAAGGTCCCTGGCGACCCAGGACAGGGCCATAGCTGTGTGTGTATTAAGGAGCTAAGGAAGGCATTGTAAGGCACCCAACACGGTGACTGCCACATAGCCAGCCCTCGGTAAATGTTGGCTCTTGTTAAATTCTCCCTTTAAAGTCTATAAAGCTCATATTCTTCTATGCTATTGAAGGGGGGAAAAAAGGAGACACAGGCTAACATTTTAATAGGAGAGCTTTAAGATTAAACCCAAAGAATTTCCCGACAGGAAGGACTGTAAAACGCCCATAAAGGCTATTAAAGAAGATGACAGAATCCCATATGAAATTAGGATCAGGACGGATTCCTGTGTGTCTGGGACAAGTTTGATGCAGCCTTTCCGTGAGGCAGGGGACCAACCCCAATCACCGAGGCAGGTCACTTGTGCCCTGGGTGGCCCCTGCCCTTCTTCCCTGGCCCCCATGGCGAAGAACGCTGCCTTGTGAAGGAAAGCCTCCTCGTTTCAATAGGCTGGGCTGCCGAGGTGAACGTGAATAGAGCCATCCAGCAGAAAACACCCAGAGGACAAGCACCGAAAAATACGCTTGAAGGGCCAGCCGAGTGGCCAGGATCACAATGTAATGCCCAGCCTCGGGTCAGTAATGGGGAGGTATTAGTCATCTCTTCAGACCTCAGCTCCATTATTTCTGCCGGAAATGTGAGAACAGCTCTCACTAATAACGTGTGGAATCACTTCCAACTATTTGCCTTTCAAGTCAGCCTCCTCAGGTCGGGTGACATATCTCGTTTAACAGGGGGTGCCATTAGAGGGGAGATTTAACATGTGGCTAAAAGCATTTGTAGCGGGAGCTGTGGGTGGGTTCCTTTTTAAGCTTCTGTGGCTGGTAACTTGCGTCTCTTCCCTCCGTGCTGTTGGGTTTTGTAACTGAAGCCTTTTTCTTTTCCGAAGGAGGTTGGCTATTAACTCTCCCCTGCCCAGAGCATCCCCTAGCATGGACAGGGCAGATCAAGAGCTGAATTAGGAGTCTCTCCTGCTCTCTCACCAGAACCCACAGGAGGCTCAGAAAGCGGGCATGATTACTCCAGGCATCTCGCCACCCTTGTGCCCCTCACCCTGCTTGTGTGACCCAGCATCTCCCTATGCCAAAGTCTTGCAGAAATAACGATAGCTTTGCAAACGCAACCACAAGTCTACCAACCCGCAGAATTTGTATCTCTACCTGTAATATGAGTCTCGCCTCTTCCCACACCTTGAGAGGCTCAGAAGCCATGAGAACAGCAGGACGAGAGGGACTGAGGTTGTAGAAGGGGAACTTGTCATTTAATTGAAGTTTCTTTTCCTTTTCTTTCTTTTTTTTTGACTTAGACTTGATTTTTTTTTTCTTTTCCCTGAAGGCTTGGGCCCTTTAAGGCCCAGCCTAAGCTTCCTAAATTTTTGTCTCTAAGTAAACTCCCCAGCTTCCAGAGTCCCAACCTATCTGAGCCTCAGATTCTTCTTCAGAAAAACAGGGACAATAACAGCCCGCTATTCAATAAGGGGCTATAATTAGATGCATTGAACACAGTGCTTTGCACATAGGAGGGGCTCAATAAACACATATCAGTTATATCTCTTTCGGTTACATGTTACAAGTGATCAAATCCCCAGCGCAAGTGCCTAAATAAAGAGGGAATTTATTCGATTATGTAACTGACAAATCCAGAGCTAAGCCAGGCTTTAGATATCTAGAGCGTGACTCAGGGAACTGTCCCCAGGACAGAGTTTCTCTCTCATCATCCTTTGGCAAGGCTTCCTCTGCCTCTGCTCCAACTCATCCAGGACCTGGTGGCAGCAAATGGCAGCAGCTGCTTCAGGACCACATTCTCACTATCCCCTGCCCAACAGAGAAGGAGCTACTTTTCCTCTGCACAAAATTCACCTAAGTCCTGAGCTGGACACTCACTGGATGACCTGGGTCATCCTGGCACCAATCACCATGCCTCTGGTTGGAAATGTGATCAATCAATGGTTTAACCCTGAGTCTCAAACACCACCTGGAGGGAGAAAATAAGCGGGGAAGGAGGGATGCATGACTTAACTCGAGGCACTGACAATTGCAGGAAAGATGTTTCCCCAAAAGGAATTTATAGTACCATCCCCACCCCCCAAAAAAGGTGGGCATAGAGGATGCTAGGTGCCTAAACTTAGAACCATCCACTGCAGATGATTTCCCATCCTACCCCATATGCAATGATCATTTGATAGTAATGTGTACTCTGGGAAGTCTCCCCCAAAACTCAGCAAAATGCCCTCCTTTCCATATATTAGTAACATACTGATTGTGCCCACTATAGCACCTTTTCTTCCTCCACCTCCTGTTAGAATTCTTTCCTCTAGGTCTCTGTCACCTCCCTATGCCACATAGGACCAAGTACATGAAGGGAAGTCCATTGACCCTGGAGGTGCTTTCAGACCCACACTGGCTCCCTGTGTCCAGCTCAGTTCTGCTCTTCACTTCTCTGCCCCTGACCATCCCTCTGCTTGGGGGTAGACTGGCAGAGACCAGCACACCTGGTGAGCTCTAAGGCAGGATGTTCCCAGAAGCTCCCTCTTCTGCTAGAATCTGCCTCTGTGATCACTTCTCTTATGGTGTATCTCCGATGGTTTTCCTGGTTTCCCACCACCAAGAAAATCTCTGGGAGCAGACAGAACCCTATCTTTTCATCTTTGTTATCCTTGGTACTTAGAACAATATCTGGCTCAAAGAAAGCACCCATCAGGTGGTGTAGCTACCCTCAATCTAACTCACAGTCACCCTCAGGTCCTCAAAAAAGAGCCTCATCTGTCAGGGCTGCGGGAAGGGCAGGTACTCACCCAGGAGAGGGGTAGAAAGCTAGAGGGTCATATGCAAACCACATGAGTAGAGAAAGAAAGGTAGAACTCACTGTGGTTCCTGGTTCTCTATCAAGCTGGAGCAGACATAGAAATGGCACAGGGCACCTGACAGAGTATAGGAGGTAGATTGAGCTAGTGAGCATGGGGGCAGGGAGACTTCGGCTTGATTTCAGGGTGTGGTTGGTACCCATGAAGAAGGGGGGCGGGAATTAGTGGGAAGCTGGCAGCAGAGACCCTCAAACGTCGATAGACAGTACAGCTGTGGTTCTGGATGGTCAGCCCGGTCAGAGCATGATCCCAGTGGCATTGGGCATCCAAGAGGAACTGATTCAGCTCCCTGGGATGGGGGTGGGGAGGGGCCGGAGAGGAGGTAGGTACCAACAGGGTAGCCAGGTGTGACAGGGGCTCTGGGGCAGGCAACTAAGCAGAACCCCAGGGGTGTGATTAAAGGAGGGGAGTTTGCCCCCAGCATGCTGGATGCTGAATGTATGGGCAGACACCCGAGCACAGCACGGCCCCTACCAGCAAGATGGAGGAACTGGTGCCCACCTAGCTTGGTCAAGGCAGGCTCTGAAACTGGGTGGGGCTGAGCCTGTAGGAAAAGGCCCTGGTGGCTGTGCCCTGCAGGGCTGGGGAAGGCAGGACTGCCAGGCTGGGCGTCCGAGAGAGGCTTCCTGGCAGACTCTCAGACTGAGTGTGTGTCTGGGGCCAGGGGCTGAGGAACTGCCAGCACCGTCTGACCTCACGGATCCCCTAGTCAACAAGCAGCAAGAACAGGA